>NC_046663.1:63099032-63140310 GCF_010883055.1 Belonocnema kinseyi | reverse complement strand
TGACCTCTTTTTCTTTTGTTTAAATAAAGGTGAGAATATAATTTACGAAAAGTGAACAGTGACACAGCGATATGGAAAAAAGAAAAACGCGTCACGTAATTAGTGAATGATCCCTATATATATATATTAACGAAAAGAATTAGTGGCTAAAAATTTGAGAAAAAAAACTTCGTAATTTAGGAGCGGCCTCTAATAAGTCATGAAGACAATTTTCCAGTCTGTGTTTCGTTAAGATTGCAAACATATTATTTCAGCGAATGTCTAATGTAATTTTTTGCGAATTATTCGAAAAATAGTGTCACAGCTAAAAAAGTGTTAAATAGCGTATATAGTGCGATGATTCCGAGGCCTGTTCGTTACTTTCCCAACAGTTTCTATTTCCGAAAATGTCAGCGGTGATCGATCACATCCGATATTTATCGAAAATATTCCCATTAAATTGAGGGCACAGTGAAAGATAAAATCGATTTTGAAAAATAGCACACCAAGGTGCAATCCTGACAATTAGGAGTCTCGTGCAGCGGTACATATGTGTGTAAAACCGTGGTGCATGCAGCAGGCCTGCTTGATTGCGACCGGAGCTCTTAGATAGATTTATTGACCTGTCATTGGTGGTTCACGCGAAAATGCTGAATTTAGAACGCCGCAGGTGTTGTGTAATAAGAGGTTGCAGATGATAGACAGCAGGTCTGCGTAATTAATTTTTTTAATATAACATCCTTTTACACTGTTCACTCCTTATCACTCGAGGAGGCTATAATTTAAAATACCGTCCTCGTCCTTCATCGAAGGTGAATCGATAAATAGTTCGATAAGATATTTAAATAGGTATATCGCAATTATGACGACATTAGCCTCGACATGATGGCAGATTAATTTACCTCGGAAGAAAAATTTCCTTCCACGCTATAGTTACATATCTTCCGTAAGAACAGCAGCGAGTAATTAATGGTCAACCTGTTTTAATGCCAGGGTAAATTCTCAGATTGGCATTTTTTCTTTTCATCATTATGGCAATAAAATACAAAGTTGAAAATCATCTCAAGAGTTATGATCTAATCATTCATGAGAATATAAAAATGCAGGAGTAGCGTGAAACAAATATCCTGTCGTCCCATATCATATTAAAAAAATAGTTATAAAAAAATTGTCGAAAATCTCGCACTTATTGTTGTTGACTATACCTGATTGGTTGCACACTGCATGAATGTTGTAAGCTGAAATTTCCGAATGAGAAACTTTCATTCCAAAAATTTATTTCTAGAAGAGAAAATTAACTTTTTCTTACGCATTTTCCAAAAAAGTAACTATCGTTAATTTTTCATTTCATTTTGTATTTTAGTAATATGTTTCTAAATGTTGTTTTTACACAAATTTTATTCATAACTTTCGAGTGATAGTTGTTACACTTTTCAACGAAAGTCGTAGAGACACTAATGTTTAACCAAAAATAACATTTTAACAAAATACTCAGTTTTTCAACGAAAGAGATGAGTTTTCAATCAAAATAACGAATCTTCAAAAAAAAAAAAAAAATTAACAGAGTAGTTCAACTTTCAATCAAAAAGTATGAATTCTCAATGAAAAAGGTAATAGTTGAAATTCCAACAAAAAAATATTTTTATTTTGAATCAGTTAAAGTTGAACTCAACCAAGAAAGCCGAATTTGAAAGAAAATCAGTTTATTTGAAACCAAAAAGATGAATTTTCAAGAAGATAATTTTTTAACAAACTCTGAATCCAAAGAGATGAATTTTCAACCAAAAAGATTAATTTTTTACCAAAAAAAGACGAATTTTAAATCAAATACATGGATTTCCAATTAAATAATAGAATTTTTAATCAAAAAAGATAAATTTCCAGTTAAAAGAATTTATTATCAACCAAAGAGGAAATAAATACTTAACTCTGAAATTATTTTTTTATTTCTAAGTATTTTTATAGATTTTATAAAATTTTAAATCCCAGTTTGGGGGAAAAATTTCACTTTACATACTTTAGGCTACAAATTTCTATGACTATCTATCACCAAAATTAGAATGGTTGAATGGCTGGAACCACTCGTAAAAAAGACTCGTGAACTAAATTATGAAAGTAACTAAAAATAACGTTTTCTATAGTTCTTGTTACGTTATTTTACTTGCAAACGTAATTTCGTTACCACTATCGTTACCAAAAAAAGTAACAAGTTACAGTAATTAGTTCAAAGGAACTAGTTACTTCCCATTAAAACAAAAAATTAATGGTGCCAATAATAAAACTTCTGGGAACATTTAAAATCATTTAAATTTGACGCTCGTTTTTATTTTCAAACATTTTATAAAAAAATAATTTTAAATTTGAAGATTTAAATATATGCCGAAAAAGAATCTGAAAGATTTTAGAACCACTTTTTAAAATTTTACATGGATTTTTTCTTCAGATTCGAGCGAAAATTTACATTGATTTCCTATTTTAATAAATAAAAAAATAAAAACATTTAAAAACATTTCAAATGATTTTATAAAATTCGAAAAATATCGAAAGTTTTGGAGCAAACTTTTTCAATTTTGCAAGATTAAAAAATGGCCTTATCCTTGGTTATTTCGTTACTCATGGTGTACTGATCAAAAGTTTGTAGTTTTATCTTAACCAAATGTCACACAGCGCCACCTCAGGTAGGAGATATTTCCGTTAAAAAGGTTTATTATATTATATTTTATTTGAATAAAAAAAAAAACACGGAAAATTGCAAAAATTTAGCAATATCTTCTCAAGGAATGGACAAAATGACTTCATCCTGATTTCTTTGTAATTCGAATAGTTTTTAATCTATTTAAGAGAGAACATATACAGATGTTAAGAAATCATCGGACAACTTTGATGGTATCATATACCATACGTAAAGCAATACGAGTTTCCTTTCTCTGTTTTTCGACTGAAAAAGAAAACGATAATGTAGAAAAAAACTCCTAATCCTAAATAAAGTTCCCGGGGAATCAGGAAAAATTGTTTTCCTGATTTCTTTGTCTGCTTTAAATACAACCAATAATTTCGAAGTCAATCAAGAAATACATGTTTTTTTCTTTGACCAGAACAAAATTATACGCAGTTGCTGTTTATGTAAAAAGGAAAATAATAGGTCTCCTGGGTCTTTTATTTTCTGAAATTTGTATTTCACGCTTCGCCCTGATAAAAAATGCTTAAAAAATATTCTAAAATATTGATAGATTTAACAACTTTGAATAGATTTAATATGGTGATGCTCCTGCACGAGAGCAGACGAATGTGCAGAAAGGATTCAAGTTTCAGAACTGTTTTTGCCTCCGGGGCCTCAATTAATTTTAATTTTCAAGAAATTCCTTACCTTCAGCCTGGTGAGACGAGGTTCCTCCGCAGCAAGTTTCGCCAGGGCCTGATAGTCTCCTTGCGCAGCCCTCACCAACCACTCGCGTGACTTCCCGTCCAGTTGCTGCAGGAAGTGAAATCGACGTTAGGAAATTATTTGAAGCAATCTTTGCAAATTTTTATAAAGCCCTTGGAAAACTTGACAATTTATGCAAACAGGATCTTTTAAGAATCTGCGACTCTAGGTACTCCAGTCACTGGATATCAACACTCAAAAAAATATTTGCAGTGTCTACCTAGAAGATTACTTTAAATTTCTGGTTGTCTCTCCGTATATTGTTAATTTTTCCCGGTAAATTTAAAAGAGTTAAAAAAATTAATTTTTTTCAAGATTTGATACAGCGAATTTTGAAACAGAATTTGAAACAGGCGTACCTCACTGTTTACGTTTCTGTCCCCCCGAAATCAGTCCAAGGTCATTTGAAGGTAACCCCTGACACTTGGTTGGTAGCAAGAGTTTAGTGTATTATGATTCTGGGGAGATTCACGTCTCGTCCTCGCACCTGCTTAAGGATGAAATCGTACATACAGTCTAATGAATAATATGTATCTTTGAATTGAGACAATCACAGTCGGTTGACACTTGTAGCAGAAGGCAAGTCCATGTGATTGTGAAAGTTTTAATATTTTATGGAATTGAAATTGAAGCTTCTAATGTGTCCTCTAAGGGTTTACATTTTTCTTGCACCTTCTTCCCTATTCCTTTACAGACCCCCAACTCAATTACTTGGTGGCGGGAGAGGGACCAACAGTTTAAGGTAGGTTCCGAATCACCAAGAGCAACAGCTTTAGGTACTTAGAGAATTTTTTTCTCTAGAGGTACCGGTCCTATGGCTCTCCGGAGATGAGAGTCTTGAGATGAGAGTCTTGAGATGAGAGATGAACACTTGCTAGGCTAGTGTTCAGGGCATGGGCCGCCGAGGCTCTTTCAGAGAGCGAGGAGGAAATCGAACCCGCCAGCCGACGGAGTGTGTCCAAAGTTTACGCTTTAATCTTTAGCACACACGACCATCGTCCCACTTTTTAATATTTTATGTTAGGCAGTTTTTATTGCCAAAAATGATTAACTTTGTAAAAAAATGACGGGTTATAACGTTTACTTCTAATGAGATAGTTGCTCCTTATCTTTTGTATAACAAGGGCTTCAAGAAGTTCCCGAGGGCCAAATCGTGCTTACGATCTTGTCATGAAGCAGGTGTGAGGACGAGTCGTGGACTACCCATAATTCTGAACATGAACAGGGATTTTTTTAAATTTCATTCTTCTAAATCAAAATTACAATTATTTTCTGAAATTCCCGTTCCATGGCAAAAATTCTCTGTTCCCACTCAAATATTGATTCTTTACGAAAATTCCCTGCCTCGACGTCTAAATTAAATTTCTTTATGGAAATTTCCTGTTCCAAGACAAAATTATATCTATTTATAACATTTTCTATAATAATTCATAAATATAGTTACTTTTTTTCTAAAATTAAGCTCTTAGAAAGCTTTCCAATTTACGAAAACAGGAACTTTCAAGAATGCGACTGAAAAAGTTTCTTTTTGGGAGCCTTATAATGTGTATAGCATTTAAAATCAATCAAATAATATTTTACGATTGGGCGAAGTCGAAATAGGATACAAAATTTTTAATCGCGGAGTTTCGACAAATCGGATATGTTATTTTTGTATTTTAATCTGCATAATATGCCTAATTTTTATATTTTTCTCCGATTTTTTATTTGAGTTTATATGGGAGAAATATAATTTTTCATGGAAACCTGAAAATGAAAAAAAACATCTACAAGCTCTAAAAATCATAAATATTTTTTTGTCAGCATAAAAAAATTATCTTATGTTCAAACTGTACTTCCAAAAGAATTGAGATTAGATCTTTCAAAGTAAAGGGTTGAAGCAACCAGTTCAGTATCACGTCATTTTTAATGATCTGATTTTCTGCATTTTTTTGGATGTAAATTTTGAACATTAGAAATTTTTTGTAAGCTAAAAAAATTATTTATAATTTTTAGAGCTTCTAGACTTTTTTTCATTTTTAGGCCTTAATAAAAAATGTAATTTGACTCACATAAACTCAAATAAAAAATCCAAAAGAATGATAAAAGTTAGGCATATCATGCAGATTAAGAAATAAAAATGATATTATACATTTTTTCAAAACTCTGCGATCGATAATTTTTTAATACTATTTCGACTCCGCCAAACCACAAGATATTGATCAATTTGTTTCAAATTTTATGCACGTTATAAGGAGTCCAAAATGACAATTTTCAGTGCTAAGGCGTTTTCAATTTATAAATTTTTTTCGATTCAATCTAATTATTAACACTCACAATAATATTTGTAGCGTCTACCCGAACGATGATTTGAAGTTCCCAGTTTTCTTCCCGTCAATTTTTTATTTTTCCCGGTAAATTTAAAAGGGTTTAAAAGATTTATTGATTTTCAACAATGTCAAGAGATTTCTAATCATTTTATAAGATTGCCAAGATTGCAGTTGAAACATCAGATAAATTTTTGGTCCTAAAAATAAAAATTCGGATTTGTGACAGAGAATTTTGTAAGAGTATTATAATTCTGGGGTGGTGTACGACTCATCCATCCTCCAGTTTCAGGACGAAATCGTAGGTACAATCTAATAAATAATATCTTGAATCTGTTTAATCCAAAATGAAGTAGTTTTTTCACAAAAAAATGTAAAATTTGTCAAAAGTGGCAGGTTTTAACGTTCCCTTCAAAAATGGTTGTTTTCCATTATTTCCTTTTAAACAAGGACTTAAGAACTTTACCAGGAGCTGACCGTGCGAACGACCATATCCTGAAGCATGTATATGAGGACAAGTCGTGAACTACCCATAATTCTGAACTTGAGCAGGGATTTTTTTAAAATTCTTTTCCTCTAAATAAGAATTCAAATTAATTTCCAAAATTCACGGCCCATGTCAAAATTTGTTCTTCAAACTCGAACAATAATAATTCTTTATAATTCTTTGTCTCAAAATCTTAATTTATGAAGGAAATTCATTATTCCACGTCAAAATTACTACAAAATGTTCTACAATAATTCAGAAATATAGTAACTCTATTTTTTTTTAATTTGGAAGAGGGAAGTTACGAATTCTGGTAAATTTTTATTTGCAACAAACATAATTGTTATATTCAACAAATTCTTATTTGGAACAATTAAATTCTATTCTTTAAATCAAAATTTTCCATTCTATTTAAAAAAATTGCCCGTTCCAAAAAAAATGGTAATTTTTTCAGAAATTCCCTGTTTGAAAGTTAATATTCTAATTCTTTACGGGATTTTTGTTTATACTTTCCTTATTGCGCGTCCAAACTCAGAATTATAATAATATAAATAATTTCAGACATGTAAAAAAATGGCTTTTTCCAAAATTTCAAAGAGGGAACTTTCACATTATAATTCATTATACGGGAATTCATTATCCAAATTGTCGAAATTCTTAAATTCCCTGTTCCAACTCAGAATTAGAGTAATAAAATATATGAAACCACTTTTAATTTGCATTCCAGAGAAAAATGCCGGTCAATGAGTCAAATTTCCGGCCATTTCCCGGGCTTTTACCATTAAAAAAATCCCCCTTTCCCGGTCAGGTAGACACTCTGATTTGGCTTAAATTAAAGAAACCGTTTCTTCAACATAATTTTTTTCATTCAACAGAAAATAACTTAAAAATTAAGAAAACTATTTTAAATTAAAGAAAAGTCAAATATTAATCTCACAGACTTTTTTTAACTTAGAGAACTTGTTATTTGCTGGTAAAATTAACCTGGGAATCCGAATTACATAGTCCTAGTCACCTACAATCAAATCTTCATGATTGGTTTTTATATTCCTTTAATTATTTAAAAAAATTATTGATATTACTTTTTATTTTTAATTCAGGACTATTATGCGAAGAAAAGTTAAAAAAATGAATGAATGTTAAAAACATTATTAAAAATTACTTTTTTTTTGAAATGCGTATTATTTTTCATGTCCATTCTCAAAATATTGAACCCTCTTCTTTAATATTATTATTTGGACGCGTGGATAACAAAAACATTTACGTATTTTGTTATTTAAAATTTCTAAACGAAGTATTCTACAATTCGGAAGTGACCAAACTGTGCTTCGATATACATACTTCATTAAAATTGTAAGAAAAAATGTAATAATCGACGGATTTCTAGAAAATGACTGCAAACTGCTAACGAACGGTACAACTTATTATGAAAAACTTACATTTTTTTTACAAAAAATGTTGAGAATCGAAAGAAAGTTAAAAATTCGATAGGGCAACTCTACCAATTATCCATTGCAATAAAAATGTTTTAAAAAATTTTCTTTTATCAAGTGTAATAAGTTACATATATGTTTTTAAACAATTTGTCAGGCGCTTTTTCGTCTTTTGTGAATCTGGCATGGAGTTCCCCAAATGTTAAATTTATTGTTCTAAAGAATCCGTAGTATAGTGCATTGGCCTTACAAAAAAAAGAATGAAATATGAAGCCTTCATGTACGAAACTGAATAAAAATACTACAAAATGAAAGTTTAATGGCCTGAGCAACTTTAGAGTCAGCTGCAGATGCCGACACTCTACGGCGCGAAATTCAATTTGCCGGATGAAATGTCGATCATGCGATTAATAACGACAATTATGGTAGAATAAATGACGAGGTTGTTGATGAACTTACCGATGCAACGGAAGCTCTGTCATCCTCCTCCGCCCCCTGTGGAGAAAAAAGAAAATAAGGTTAGTGTCCGATCCAAAATGGTATTGACGCGCTTACGTCAGATTGTGAGAAGATGTGTGTGAGTATGTGTGCATTTGTGTGTACATATTAAATAAACCTATATAGAGTGCCAATGAAGTGCACTTGAGGGCAAGAGAGTTGGGGGAGTTGGGAGAGAATGCGTAAAACAGCGGGAGACCAAAGTAGCATGATGGTGCTCCTGCCGTCAGGATCAGATTGATATACGGATCCAATAATTGATTTTCTGCCGCTGGACCTCGACTTACGCAACCCCTGTCAACCACTGCCATCGTAAACTGTTCGGAGCCAACATAACGGGTGTCTACAATAGAGTTCTACATACTCCATAATTTTGCGAGTCATTCTACTTGTAAAGTTCATGTTGACGTGTATACTATTATTCAAAAATACATACGAATTAGGTGGCATTCATGTTCTCTCGAGATTGATTTTAGATATGCTTGATCTTGTCAATAAATCTGTCCAATTTAATTATCTCTTAAATTATCAGATAGGTGAAAGCTTATGGGTGATTCTCCATATAGGGCAAAATTCAATGTCCAAAAGAGTAATTTCTATGCTTATTAAGAATGTACTAAACTAATTCCCATGAATAATATTGTAACTATTTTTGTAAGAGACCTGAAGGTGAACTTCAGGCTTTAGGCTTTCTCTTAAGGTAAAGGTAACCATTCTGATTTAATTAGTATGTTATAAGGGCTTCTTTTAATTCCAAAAAGATTCTCTACTAATCTCTTGAGTATGGAGCTTGTTTTCTGCAGATTTCCTCATCCCTGGCTAAATGTCCAAGCAAATCTGAGTACTTTAAATAAAGTCAGATATAGTCGCGAGTTATCACTGGCTGTGATTAAATTCGTACAGTGATTCAAAGATATCCTACTTCTCATCCCCTTCCCTCATTCACCACTCCCCGTAATATCCCAACCCACCCATTGTCTTACTACTCTTCCCCTCACTTTCCTTCTCTTAACCTACTTCACCGCCCCTAATCAACGTCACTGTCCTACTACCTCGCTCATGGCTTCTCCTCCCATCCCTCATTTTCCCTACTCCCCAACCCTCACTTCGCTTACTTCTACCAATCCCTCATCACCACCCTTACTTCCACTCTCTCATTTAATCTACTTAGCATTCTGTCCTCTTACGTATATTCCTCCTCCCTATTACCCACCTTACCCTCGACCGTCAATATTTCCCCTACTATTGCGACTCTTCCTTCATACCCCCCCCCCCTTTACTTTCTCTTTCACTTCACTTCTCCTTTCTCAATTCTCCCTTCCTCACTTCTCCTACCGCCTTCCCTATTTCTGCTCTCCTCACTTTTCCCACGTTAGATAATTCCACTCCCCTCATTTCCCGTCGTCTTACTTAACCTACTTCCTATCTGCACACTTCAATTCCCCTTCGCGAAGATTTCATAGTTCTCCTCTATATCCAACCTATCCCGCCGCTCACTTTCCTCTTCACTTCTCCCTACCCTAATCACATGCTTCCCTCAGAATAAACCCCATTCTTCTACTTCTCCTTCCTTTAAGTACTTTACCTCCCCTACTCATCCTGAATTTTCTACTACCCTTCCAACACTTCCCCACACAACCCCTTTTCTCACATTCCCTACTTCCCATGCCCTAACTTTTTTCCACTCCCTCACTTCTCCTATTTACCTCCGAAGAAAAAAGTAAGACGGAGAGACACCAGACCGCGACAATAAAGGTTTTTGCCCGAGGTTACGAAAATCCAACAACGTACCAAAGAGATTTGTCAAGAATCTTTTAAGGTATAAGATGAGCTCTACATCATTAGAATTCAATAATAATTGCAACTTTTGCCTAAACAGAAAGTAAAAATATATAACCCTAAATAAATATTGTTAAATAAACAATTTTAACCTTAAATATTTTTTCTAAAGTTCAGCTTCAGTGTCCTTCATTTTTGAACATGAGATAACTTTGGTGCTACATCCGTAATAATAATCTTAACCGGCACTACGGATCTAGATTCTAGATGGCACAGGGGAATTTTTTCAACACAAGCAGTTCAATTTTCGTGCCAAAATAATGAAAACTGTAAAAGTTATCTAATTTTGTTTAAAAAACGGCATTTTTAACTTTCTCTATCAATTTTAACATTATGCACTATTTTAATTTATATCTATTCCAAAAATATTCGATGTTGATTTCAAAGAATTTAAACAAATACTTAAATTTTTACAACACGAAAAAATGCATTCTCTGGTTGCAGTAAGCACTCAAAATTGGTGATGCGTCCACCTAACCCAGTGTTTCCTTTTCGTTCCATGCAGAAAGTGTACCGGATAACGGTTAATCATGAATATTATATTTTTCACTAAAATTAAGTGCAAAAATTCAAAACGTCATTGGCTGGACTGTCCCCGGTGCAGTTTGTAAACCAAAAGTTGTTTTCATGATTAAATTATATAAATGCTATAATTATGGTTGACGTCATAATATTGGCTGATTTGGCGGAACCTAAAGTGGCGCACCATCTAATGTGATGAATTCGCATTTCAAGAAATCGCAGCACTATGCTAGAACTTAATAAACATAATTAAAATTTAACTCTGATTGAAAATAGGAATTCCCAATTACCTTTCTCTAAACCCAAGTACGTTTTTTGCGAGAGTACTCATAATTTGCTTAAGGTTCTCACGCGTGATTAATTAATTACCTAGTATCTCGGGAGAGTAGGTGGATTTATGAATAAATATTTACGAAGAAAGTTGATGCAAGAGTCTCTTCGTAGAGGTGAGGTGCGATCAGAGAAAGATATCGATAGGAGAAAGAGAGAGAAGAGAAAGTCTGATCCCAGGCAACGCTAAACGCTAAACGACTACTCATCCCTGTTAAACTGTTCGTATTTTCACTCGTCACGGTTACGAGCCTCATGGGGTGCTCATATCAGATGTCAAAAGGTGATCCTGAGTCCTCGTAAGCCACGCCACAAATGCATGATTCGCAAAATCATTATTCCCCCGAAGGATATCTTTATCCAATCGCCTTTAAAAATTAATCTATCGATAAAGAATCAGACTTTTAAGAAGATTTTCAAATCTCTTTAAAGAATCTTTCAATTAGCAGACTTCACAGTCCAAAATATATTCAAAACAGGGAAAATAGGGTGAATTTTCATGAAAATAGGGGAATAAATTCAATATGAATAGATTGTACTAAAACTAAAAGACAGGTAAAATGCTGAGAAAATCGGTAGATTTAACTGAAATTCTATAAAATCTACGATAAAGTCATAATGCCAAATCTGTACTGACCGTGTTTTAAATAATACAGATCCTTTTTCTTCGTTAACATAGTTGAATTTTCAAACAAAAAAAGTTAAGTTTAAAAAGTCGATTGTTTTAGAAAACTGTTGAATTTGAAACCCGAAAAGATGAGTTATTAACAAAAAGCTCATTTTCAACAAAAAAGTTCCTTTTCAACCAAGAAGATCAATTTTCTACAAAAAAAAGATGCATTCTGAACGAGAAATATAATGGCTGGTAGTTAAAGCAAAAAATATTTTTATTTAAATTAAAAAAAAGCCGATTTCAATAATAAAAAAAACACAAAGAAAAATTAATTTTCAACAATATACATGAGTTTCGAAGCAATGCTTGAGTTTTCAGTTTCAAAAATTCTATTTCAACGAAAAAAGACGAATTCTCAACGAAAATTCCAGTAGTTGATATATCAACAAAAAAATATTTTGATTTTAAATCAGAAACATTTCAATCATTTTGTACATCAAGTCAAATGTTTGATAAAAACATTGACTTTAACATCCGAGATCTGAATTTGCAAAAGAAAAGTTAATTTTCAACCATGAATTATGGAATTTTCAGCTAAATTATTTTATTTTGAATCAAAAGAAACAAATTTTCAAGAAAATAGTTGAATTTTTAACCAATAGATGAATTTTTAACCAATAGTTGAATTATAACGTCAAAATTATGATTTTCTCAGAAAAGGATTGCATTTTCAACTAAAAACTATTAATTTTCAGCAAAAAAGTCAATTTTCAATGAAGAATCTTCTCGATTAATTTTGAGCATGAAGTTTATTTTCAACCAATAATGATAAATTTTTAATTGAATTCATTCTAATTTTAGTTAAAAGAAATGACTTTTCAAGAAAATAGTTTAATTCTTCACCAAATAATTGAATTTTCCAATCAAAAGACGAATTTTTTAGACGAGAGTTGCATTTTCTAATAACAAAAGATTAATTTTTAACGAAAAAAAGTTTATTTTCAACCAACAAAGATGACATTTCTACCAAAAAAAAAAATTTTCAATTAAAAGAATAAATTTTCCATCAAAAAGAAACAAGCGTCCACCAAAACACTTAATAATAGACTTCTCAATCAAAAAGAATGACATTTCAACCGAAATAGTTGGACTTTCTTATTGGAATTTACTTATATAGTTCGCAATTAAGCGAAGAAACGAGAATAACAAAAAGGAAAAAATAAGTTTCGTGAGAAAAAAGAGGAATTCTTTGTAGAGTTCATCAAGAACTGAATTTTAGAGAACGGCAGCAAGGCCTATGGCGTAATTTCATTGTTTATTAAATTTAAAAAAATCTTTAAAAACAAGAAAGGGGAAAAGAGGGAAATAGGGGAAGGAGTTTGAAGTCCCCATCTTTTTAGGGTTTTGTAGCACCGCGCTGAAATGGGACGAAATGGGAGAACAAAACTAGGCGAAATGAGGAGAGGAAGTAGGTAAAGTAGAGGAAATGGAAAGAGGGGTAAAAGGAATGAGGAGAAAGAAGGGCGAGGGAAGTAGGTGCAATGAGGAACACTAAAGGGAGGGGAAGTGAGAGGAAATGAGTAAAAGGAAATTAGGGGGAATGAGAGTAGGGAGAGTAGATAAAATGGTTAGAAATAATGTTGAGTGATGGAGGGGAAGGAAGGACTAAAAAAGGGAAGTAGGGCAAGAGGATTGTTAGCTGGAAAAACGAAAATAGGATGAAGTATGAGGTATAATATTTGAAGGGGGTTAGAAAAGTGAGAGGAGGGGAGGTAGACGAATCTAGGGAAAATAAAGGAGAAAAAGTATGGGAGGGAGATGTTTGAACGACTTAATTAAAAGTAAAAGATGTTCAAGAAGAAACTAAGAAGGAATAATATTTTGATGGATAAATTATTGAAGAAGTTGTATTATGTAGAAATGAAAACCACTGAACCCCCGTAGAGTCAGGTGGTACAGTAAGGAAGGTGCGTTCTCAGCTCTATGTGGATCTCTTCTATATAAACACGTACGAGAACACGTACGCAGTGAAATCGGGCTTTATTATATGCATGGGTCATGCGCTATCCTCCATCAGTGATTCAACAATCGTATTTTCAATAAGCTGTCGTTATTGCCTGGCCCGCCAGGGATTACGGTTCAGATAGTGGGTCGTTGACTATGCGTATAGATTTTATAGTTCATACGCAGATTAGAGTGAACGTGGGAGGAAGTGTTTACACACGATATGGTCAGAACTCCTGATATTCTCCATTATTTTACAGAATATCCATTAATTACTTTAGGATTATTTTTAAGATTATAGACCCCCTTCGCCCTCTTGCGGGGATTCGTAAAATTTCTGCCCCCCCCCTCTTTTTTGACGTAAAATTTTATCATTTTTATAAACATTTCCAGGTTTACCGGAATTTCAAATGATTTTCCAATGTTATGAAGGAATTTAAAGGTATTTCAATAGTTTGAAGGATTTAAGGCGATTTGTTAAGATTTTAAGGGATTTTAAAGATTTCCAGCTATTTCAAGAATTTCAAAAGCTTTTGCGGGTTCTAAAAGATTTATAAGACATTTCTACACTTTTCAATGGAAGTATAAAAAGTAATTTCAACTGCTAAAGTAGGTTCTAACTAATATATTTTAAGCAGAATAATTTTTAAAAATGAAACTTAGATGAGAAATCCCCCCTCCCCCAAAGTGAGGGCTCGTAAGATGGATGTTCACATACGGAAAACAAAAACATATAAGCTGTTTTATTAGGACATACCAAAAAACAAAAACATTTTTTTTCACCATTGGAGTAGGGATAAAAATTTTCTATTCTTTGCAAAAATTACTCCTTGCAAACGAACAAAAAAATAATAAATTTTGACTTATTTTGTATGAACTGAAAATACTTCCTAGTGCTACTAGACTTACGCCTACAAAGTTCATATCCCAGAAAAAAAAATCTTATGCTGACAAATTTCCAGAATCGAAAAATCTAAACAGCATTGAGACGAAATCTCAGTGCAAATTAGAAGTAGCCTTATGCAAAAGGTTGGCTGGTTTCCAGGTTTTATTACATTTTTATATTTTTATATTTCTATTACCAACTTTTGATGCCTGTTCGAAAGGTCAATACATTTTTTGATTTTTCGATACGCCCTATTGTCTACCGATAACATTATTATTATTATTACACCATTAAGCCATTTCCCTTTCGGGGTAGGCGTGACTCACTCGGCAGGATAAGGATATTCCATATTCTTAAAATTTAGAACTTGACCAAATGAGCACATTATGTTAGGGCGATTTTTTCGCTTTTGTATAGATATGGGCGTTTCGTTTATTTTGCGTAGGGTGTTTTCCTTATCTAAAATTTTTTTATATGTTCTTCAAGTAGTCCAAGACGTATTTTCGGACCGGTACCATTGCACATTCTACTAAGATGATTTTGAGGAATTTCTATCGTTTACGGTGTTTGGTTGTTTTTTGCGCAGGGAAGTTTTCCTTATATGACATTTTTTAAATTTTTTGATAAATTTTGGACTTTCAGTTTCGAAGTTCGATAAAAATTGGATTAAATTTTAAGATTGTACTTATTTTGGAATGCGGGCTGCGGGTATATTCGTTGTCGATTCCGAAAATCAGCATAGTCATCGTTAAGAAACGAAGTTACTATTTGATTTCGAGAAAGCGTATTAAAAGTGTTGCACTGTTTAAAAAAAAATTAGAACATTTATAATTCACTCCAGCGAAACATTAATATTAGTATTTCGACGTTTCAAAAAGATTATGTCAAAAATGTTGAGTCACGCAGAGAGGTTCGTCCTGAAAAAAGATTAATGACCGCTCTTGAATTTTAAGTATATAAGAATTGATACGTTTTGTGAGTAGCAGAATTTTGTTAATAATTAATTTTTCAAAGTTAGATTTCAAAAGCGAATTTCACTTCAAAATTTAAATTAGATCTTTTAACTTTTGTAATTCTTATCCGGATTAAAAATATTAAAAATAATAACAATATAATAATAAAAATATTTGAAGTTAATGTTAATGTGCATTACTACTAATAATGTGATAATAATGTTTTCGCGAAAATAAGAGCTGTGAAACTGAAGGATTGCTTCAAAATCACAATTTTTAGTGACAACTATGATTAAAATTCTAGTAATTAATCTACGTCAACTATCTATGAATCAATTAAACTTCTAACTAACATCTTCTTAATATAATTTAAATTTTTTGTACACTATATTTAATTTTAAACATGTCTCGAAAAATCTGAAACAAACAGAAATTTATCAATTTCTTGTTAGAAAAAGCCAGTAAATGTTTTAATCTCAAAAAAAAATTAAAGAATTAAAAAAATTAACAGCATTCAACTTCAACTAAATTGTTGGAACTAATTAAAAAATTTAATTTATTAAATTTATTGATTTAACGTAAAGCGTGGTGAAAAAAGTAATTCTTCCAATCTTGTAAGACAGTGGGATGAATCTGGAATTTTCTGTTTAAAATATTCTACAGTATGTGATTCTGGACACAATCGGAAGTTTGAAAAAACATATAATTTTTTAATTAAAATTGTTGAGTCGATTTTTAAATTTAATTTGTTTATATTTATTGATTTTACGCGTTTAGCAAAAAAAAGCAAATCTACAGATTTTGTTTATTTTATCCTCGTCAGGAACAGCTCAGAAATATTGCAAATCATCTTTAATCCAGCAGATAATTTAAATAATGATTGATTTAAACAGCATACGAAAATTAAGACAACAAATTAACAACCGAGTGGTTTTTTTGTTTTCAGGTTTAACTGCTACCTATCATTTTTCTCTAGCGGAAAATAGGGCAAAAATTTCATGTTAATATATATTTTTTTCAATTCTCTGTTGATTTTAGGAAGCTGAAGATTTTCAAACTGTTAGGAAACTAACTATAAAGAAGCTAGGAAAATTTACATTGATGTCATAAAGTTAATTACAAATTTAATGACGGAATATTAGATAGTCCAAAGACAATAATTTTAAGAGACATTCGAAAAAAACGTATTATTAAGATCAAAGTTTTCTCAAACGTGATTAAGATGCAGATAATTTTTCAAAAGAGAGAAAAGGAAAACTTTGTAAATTCAAGAAATATTTACATAGTTACTTGAGATCTAATAATAATTCACTCATTTTTAAAGGTTTAAACCAAAATTTTAAACAAAAACTGAACGCTGGAGCAGAAAATTCGATGTTCTATCGGAATAGACGACTTCGACCATATAGCTTGAAAAGTTTTAAGTGCGTGTCTTGATTCTCTCCAAAAACTTTGACCCTTCCTTTTTTACTCTTCTGTTCACACATAAAACAGCCTTCGCTTATACCTTTGGAACCAGACTTGTTCGTAGGGATATTAAAGTCCGAATCCTTGTCCATCTCGAGAAAGAAAACTTTTACTACAAAATAGATTCAACATCGGACCTCACGACCCCTACTTCAGAATATGTATTAATTTATTTTTAATAAGATTTCACATTTGTACCAGAACTTCAAAAAATATCAGTGAATAAGAAACAAAATCTCAAACAACAAACCTATTTTAAGTTATAAAGTTATGATAGCCAAAACCAACAAAAGTTTTCTTGGAGAACAAGCCCATACACCTAAACAAATCCTTAAAATTCATAAATATTATATTTCTTCTTCGAGGATAGGTTTTTGGTTTGTTCGTCTGTTCCAATATATATACGGACAAAATTATCGCATCATGTAAACAGCGAAATATCAAGAAAACACAATTAAAGACAAGCCTATATTCTTAAAGGACAAACCAATTGCTTCAGTTCCAAGGTAACGATATCTAAAACCAACAAAACTATTCTAGAAGAACAAGCCTATCCCTGAACCAATTATTAAAATTCTTCAAGATTATATTTGTTCTTTAATAATAGTTTTTTAGTTTCCTGGTATCATTAGTTAATAATTTATTCATTATAGGTCTGTTCTACATACATATCAAAAACTTATTACATAAGATTTATTCTGATGATACCGTTAGCGAAAAATCCAGATACCAATTAAAAACAAACCTATTCTTCAAAAACAAACCACTTGCTTCAGTTTCAAAGTGATGATAGGACAAAACAAAAAAAAATCTTTTAGTAGAAATAAGATATCCCGAAAAAAATTTGAAAATCATATTTTTGATAGTAAACAATAAATCTTAAACAAGAACACTTCTTTAGTTCTCCCTTCATTTCTTAACTTATCTGAAACCCATTCATCACATCTTCATTAGAAGAAATTTGATTACTTCTATCTCATCCTTTCCATTAAAGATTTATGTTCTAGGATGATACCAACATATTTTCCGTCACCAGGGAGGTTTCGGTTGATCTAAAAATCAGCTAATTACATCTAGATCGATCAGCACGCCGACGCCTCGTTAAGCAACGTCAAAGCGAGGCATCGAAACTTTATCACGATCCTTGAAACAGCTTCTACGATATACAAGAGACTCGTAGGACGCAGACGATCGATCGAACGTCGGGACCATCCTCCCGATGGTGAGGGGGGGGGGCCTTGTGGGGACGAGAGAAGGGTTTAATCGCGCCGGTGCGTTAATTAATTCCTGGTGATCTCAATTAAAATATTAATTACGGCGAAACAATGACGCGGTGACGGGAGCAGGCGCCGAGGTGGGGCCGTCAGCCTCCGCCTCTGCCTCCGCAACCCATCTCCACCACCTCCACTTTCTTTAGCTGAGGTGGAGCCCACAGGAACGCCACTGCGATGCCATTACGATTAACCCCCATCCTATAAGCTTATCTGATAACCACGCCATTATGTTCCACGGCCCGTGGCTTCGCTGACTGGTCCGTTGCGTTGGTTCGCATTTTCAGCCGGGTTGCAGCATCAAGAGGGAGTTGAAAATTTGCATATCTCTTACCCGACCCCAGAGATACGAGCAAACAAGTGTCCCCTTCGCGATCCCATCGGCGATCTGGAACACGATATCTCGGCATCGTTCGAGAATCGATCCCAACCATCGAGATGACACTGATAAAAATCCTGATTTTCGCGAGATAAGGGTTCGATGTACTTAACATTTTGGCGATTCCAAGAGTGATTCCCTCCACTTGGATGCTTTTAAGAACCACGAAAAAGAGATACTGTTGGTATCGGTCGTAATGCGTGGTCGTGATTTAGTTTATCAACGGATAACGCATTTTAGTGGGGGCTACTTACTTTTTTCTTTCAATTCTTTGATACTTGCCCGACTCTTTTTTACTAGTACGTCTATTTGAAACACTCTCTGGATATGTTGTAGAATTTATTTTATTGCGGAAGAAAGAATGTTTGCACATTTCTATCAAGAATATTAACTCAAGATTAACGCTTAGTTCGCATTGCTAATTCCAATATCTAAATGGGAGATTCTAATCTGGGGTGTGCCGCTAACCTGTATACCCAAGTCGGCTGGCAAGAACCGACAATTAAACACACGTATGTCTGCAGTAGTCAGTGGAGGCGTGGCGAGAATGGGCTGTTAAATGCGAGATTATGTTCTTGGTGCTTATTCTTGCCTTTGATGGCCAAAATTATTTTTAAAACATTTTGATTAGAAAAAAAAAATCCTTGACAAGAAATGGAGAAGAACCCTAACAGATACATTTAAAAATCTACCCTTTATCCAATTAGACATCAAAGCCTCTTTTCTTACAATAACATTCACTTTGCAAATGTTAATGTTTTATTTTAGTTCTCACACGAGGCACGTGCTTTTGTTGAAGTTTTGACACTGCCAACCATGGGTTGAAGAAGGTTTTGAGAGGATGTTCGCCCTTCCGAGTTCACAAGGTTGGAAACGTTTTAATAAGTGGCGTGTGGTGGAGAAGGTGAAGGGTCGAAGCGGGCTTATAAATAAATTCGACTGCTCCATTCGAGTGTACCAACTACGAAGGTCCATGGTAGTATCCGACGATGAATGAAGGGGTCGGGGCTCGTGAGTGGATCCAGAGGGGAGAGGGTCAGAAATGAGAGGCAAAACATGTTGCGGCACGAGCTGCCTCGAGAGCACCGCGGAATTAGCTTTATTATAACCTGGGGGCCATCCATACGTAGCTAACAGCATACGAACATCCTCTGGCCAATAAGCCGAATACTAACCAAACATTTTGCGGCTCGCCGCACCCCGAAGTACCCTGATACCCTCGAAAACACGGATACTGAATGGGGATTGTCCATAGTTCCTGGGACTGCGGGCGATTTATGTCTGCCGAAATTTCCCGCTCAGGTGAGCTAAGTATCTTCAGGAACCTCCTGATCCATGAAAAGGTTCTGAGATAGCTATTTCGAGAAAGTGGAATCTAATGGAGAGGAAGAAATGATGAGGACAATTAATTATTTATTCTAAAAGCAGGTGGAGCCATCAGAGAGGAATCAGAGAGGAATTCACATACGTTGATTTGAGCGTTAGAGAGCAACACGTGGAGCGAATCTCTGATCAGAAAGGAATTTCAAAGCGCAGCGTCTCCTCTCATCCGGAGCGGGATCGATTATGTGATTCTGCGGATAGCGTTATCCTGATTTATTCCCCTAATGGGCGTTCGCGCATTCATTTCGAGAGAACGAGGCAATTTCAACGGGCCTTCGACGCTACCAGCAATGCTACTGGCAGTGACAGGAAAACTCTAGCTGGGTGATTCAGCGTTTGGTTCGGCGACGCCTCCCAACGACGGCCATGATGTCTACCTATCCACTCATACATTCTAATACTGCGATAGGTTGCGATAATTTCAATCCTTAATTCGATTTGATGCGATTCTCACGACTTGAGATCTCAATTTCCGAGAAAGTTTGGACGAAACTATCACAACTCAAATCTGGATGGCTACCAGAGGCCTTCAGTTCTTTTGACAACTACCCTTAATCTCTGAATGGAAATTATGCATAGAAACAAATCACAAACACCTCGATATCGATTGTGATCCACATCACCTTTGTAATGAACCTTATGATCATTTGAGATATAGAGATAGCACCTATTTCAAAACGGCTCGAGATGCGGATCTGAATGAGGATTGTGAGAAGCGAATAGAAAGACAAGCCAGAGAGAAAGAGGATGTTGGGAAAGAGAGAGAGAGAGCATATGGAGTGGAAATTAGTGATCGGCACGATTATTAGTTTGCCAGAGCATGCTACAGGGTAATTCATAGCCCGCTTGTCATATTTTCGCGCAAACACTCGAGTTTGGTCCGGATAGGGAACATGCAGCAGATTACACACGCCTACCTCGTGACAGGAATATTCGTAGGTACCGTGTTCATCTCGGTACGCCGCATCCCAGTAAAATAAACCGCATCGCTGCGATCATATCGCGAAAGCTAATAAATTCACTTGGGTATGGGAAGATAGATTATATTCGTTTCTCGATCAGCTGAACCTAGTTTATTTCTTTTTAAAACGAATTTACGAGATATGGGTCTTGTATAGACCTTTAGCTCCAGAGGTATATTAAATTAAATTTTTATATTGATTGAGGTGAAATCTTTGAAACAAATCAAGAGTGCCCGAAATTTTTGAATCAATATTTTAGAACAATGATTCTAAATTAAGTTTCTCTTGACAAAAAAAGTTTCTGAGGTTTGCTACTGTGAATCTGAAATCAGCAGATCTTTTTAGATGAACTTCAAGCCTTATATAGTGGGTTCTTGGACTCCTAACGAGTTTATCGTATCCTCTTTAACGTTATTAACACGGGCTAACGAACTGGATGTGCCGAGTCACGGGGACCAGCGTATATGCTATATCCGAACGTGGTCCGATTTGGAGGTTCCGACCAACGGTGCAGGTTCAGATGTGTGAGTCCAGGGTAAGCGGTAAACTATGGATGGCAGGGTGCCATGTATAAGGCGGAATGAAGGTACCTATAGAGACAGTCGAGCTGTCTGTGCGGCCCTGATATCCCGATCCCTGGGCTAATTCAGAGGTGTAATCTGCGGGTACCATCTCAATGGATTAGCATATAGATAGCGAGGTAGGCTGACCGTATAGACGCGTCCGCGCCTATATCACGCACGACGGCGTCATGTCCGTTTTGGTCCCGTGTCTCCGAATCCGGTGTAAGGTACAACGGGAATTTCGATAATTGGGTGTGAAGCGTTTCAGGGGGTCGATACAATATGGGTTCAGTGTTGATGGTTCAGCGCAAAAAATTACGGATTGACTGGACAGTGTCAACACTTTCTGTAATGCTAGTTTGTCAAAAAATTAAATTAATACCTTTCCTAGAATAACCAGAATTGTATTTTTTTAGAGTAGACGTTATTCATTGAGAGCAAGAAAATTATTCATGTAATAAACTCAAATTAAATTTTTTCGGCTTTGGGCCTTTTATACAATTAACCTAACAAAGTCGCCACTGAAGATTCAGAATACAATTTTTTAGTAATTTTTCGCCTTTTAAAAATTATTTGAGTTATTTAAGGTTGAAGCTAGCGTCGGATCTGGACAGTTCGACATTTCTTTTAGCCAGGTCAATCCCGACGTAACATTATTTGTTAAACTGTAGGTAATCGCAAGTCCCATATGTTTTGATCATGCCGTTCAGACAACCAAATGGCCAAATTTAGTCAGCCAAAAGCTTAATAAATTTTCATCAAAAATCTGAAAAATATACCTATTATAGTGCCTTTCTGTTTACATTTGTCTAACATAAAAAAGGCGTTAAAAATTTAATTTTGTACTCATTGTAGCTTCAAAATCAACTGGGCTCTGAAGTATCAATTGGCGAACAAGGAAGGAAGTGCTTCTTCAGTCTTTTGGAGAGATTCTAGGTGGTAACATGAACAGAACTTGTACATAAAGAAATATTTTAGCCTTTTCGAGTTGCTTGGGAGCACGTTAAATCTAATACAAAATCAAATATAAAAATTGTACAAATAATACTTTTTTTATTATACTCTAAAGTACATTAAGAGTTTCAAAAACAAGGTGGCCGTTTTAATCAAAGAAAAAAATTGCTGGTCATTTCCCGGGTTTTTTCTATTCGCAAACCTTTTTTTATGGTTAATGAAATTTTTAAAATCGATAAAGCTAAAAATTTCTCCATTTGAAGTAGTAAAAACTGACTTGTAAATTAATGCACCCAGAATAAAAGTCTTGAATTTTTAACTTTAAAAATTGAAGTTTAAAAGTTTTTTAATTAAAAAATGTTGTATTAAAATGATCAATAATGTACACGTATCAAATAGAAGGTACTAACACTATTTAACTGCACAATTTTAATTTAAATGCAGTTAAACGGCCAAATCAATTTTTTTTAACTTTTATTAATTACAGAGTTCAAAGATGCAGATTCAATTCCAAAAATGTAAATCCACGTAAATTTAAAGTTAAATTAATGTAAATAGTTTAAAAATTCTGCCAAATTAAAGAAATTTTCTTTACTTTGTAAATGTTTTTAAATATTCTCTTAGAATTCTTTTTTCAAAATAAAAAATAATTTTCAATTTCCCTAGGAAATGTTTGTTATTCTTTTGAAGCCTTGCAAAATTCTTAAAAAGCTTTTAAATTTATCGTTCGAAATCTGCCAACGCCTTAATTTTTTTTAATTGGGCCATGGGCTATTTGCACATAAAGTTTGATACGAATAGACGGATTTTGTGGGTAAACGTAGCCGCTTCTTTTCAATTAATTGAAATAATTTCGAATTTTAAATTAATTTTTATTATTTAAAAACTTTAAAATGTTTATTCAACTTACTCCATTTTTTCTAAAAATGATAGGTGTTCAATTGTTATTTATACATCAAAATTCAACAATTTGACTTAAAAATTGTTTTTTTAAATAGAAATATTGTAATAGTAACGTCTAAGGGTTAGTTTTTTTATTAAACATTTAATTTACAATTACTGATTTTAGATGAACAGTCAGATCTTTCTAAATTTTAATTAAATGTTCTTTTTCTTAATAAAAAAAATTACAAATTGAATGGTTTAAAAATGGAATATTTTAGACTGAAGTATTATTTAAAATTTAACGCAAACCTTGAATTATGAATATATTATTTTAAGTTATTTTAAAATTTAAACAGTTTAATTTTTAAGTTAAAATCTGGAAATTCTAAAATTGCGAACTGTTTCCGAATCGTCCGATGTAAAATTAAATATTATTCACTTGTTGATTCTGAAAGTACTTCAGTTTTGAAAACGATAAATTAACTTATATTCATTGTTGATCAATTCAAAATATTTTTATCCAAAATCTTCGACTTCAAACGCTTCAAATTAAAAAAGTGTTTAGGTATTTAATACGGCATTTTAAAATTCTTTAAATTAACATGTATGTTTCAAAATTAAAGTCTAAAATGAACAATTTTTTAAGTGAAAGAATTTGGAATTGCACATTCTAGACTGAATGATATGATAAATGAAAAAGATAAAAATTAAGTAATTATTTCAAAAATGGTAAAATCAAAGTTCGACAGATTTTTTTCTTCTTAAAATTTGTAAAATTTCCGGTCAAAAAATAAATTCACGTTTATTTCCCGGTTCAGCGGCTACCGTTTAAAACCTATCATATTAAATTTGTTTTGAATACTTCATGCTATTCGGTAAATGGTTAGCATAGTCATTTTTGTAAATACAAAAAATGACAAAATCGTATTATGACCGGAATTTCGAGATTTCTCCCGCTGTGGGACATTTCCCAGTTTGGAATACAGTAGACATCCGGAACATGATCACCCTCGCGATTGCCTTTCAACATCATAACGCGTATCATCGGTGACGTTCAAAGGCCATCATTGTCCCCAAGGAGTATTGACACGTAGGGCCAAATGACGTGGACTGGAGCAAAGGAGGAAGAGCATCATTCCTGATGAGCGTTTACATGGTGCTGGAGTGTAGCCCAGCGTGGTGATTCGGTCGCGAGGTAATTTGTGCTCACAGCAGGTCTGAGCAAACACGCGCGACGGGGGTGCCACGAAAAATTAAATAACTCGATGACTGGTCGCATTCTCTCCGCGAGGCTCTTCACCGTTGAGCTCAACAGTCGTGTCAAGAGACGCCATGCCAGCGAAGCGATGGATCTAACCGTGAATCACATTCGTGAGCTCGAAACGTGAACTCGTTCTTTACATTCAATTTACTCAAGGTCGAACCACATCCTCTCTTCTTCCTCTTCAGCCTTTCTTTTTTAGATTAAGGATACCACTGCTTATATTCTTACTAATTTACTATTCGTATTGTTTCTGTAGTCATGATGATGAGATGCAGGATGCTTATCTCAAAATTCCATTTCTTAGGGCTGGGCTCTAATGAATTGGTTGAATCAAACAAAATCGATTATACGGTTAGACTATTCCAATTATGCAACCATGGCGACTACGAAACAATTAAATGATAAGGAACTGTTCAATGACAGGCCTCAGACTCAATTGAGTAATTCAAAATAATGTCACTAATTTTAGACAGGATAATTTTTGAATAGTTGACTTCGAGCGAAAAGAATAATTCAAATTGGAATCACATGACATGAAAGTTAACAGAGATGCAAAATACTCAAGTCAATGCGCAATTAGCTTCTAACCAACATTTTTATAAAGTGGTTATGTTATGAACGTTCAAAGAAATTACAGGGAGAGTACATCACCAATTAATATGTTTTTAATAGAAGAATCTAAATTTTTTTATTATCTAGTGCATAAATGAAGAGTCTGTGAAAAAGTTAGTGTCACGAACACTGTAAAAAATTATTTAGCTGCCCAAGCAAGACGTTTAGCTGGATTTCATCTTCTAAGAAAATATAGCAGTTTCTAGCTGTGTTACCTAAATATCCAAATGTTTTAGCTAAAGTTTTTAATCTAGAAATTATCTAGATAACTTATATAGATAATTTCTAGTTAGGACGTGTACTTGCAAAGTCTAGATTACTTTGAAAACAACTGTTAAAATTACCATGAATATATTTTTGTAAAATTTGCGTTTATAACTTTTACAAAAACTTCTCTCCACAACAATATATATTTCTTAATTAACCCTGTTACCGAAGCTGTGATTGGTCAAAAATTCGACCCCCTTGCCGTCACAGGCAACCTCCATATCTGACTTTTTTTTAAATATCTAACCGATGGGTTATCTTTTTCTTAGTGTGATAGAAAATATATGAGTTCCATAAAATCGAAAAATGCTTTCGAATCTTTTAAAATATCCCAAAAAGTTTTGAAATCAGGATCCTTCAGAACCTCTAAAATCTGTTGAAAATATCTAAAATTTCTTGGAAAACACGCCACACTTTTTACATACACCGAAATCTGTAAATTCCTTGAAATTCACAAAAATCCTTGAATTCTTATAATTTTTATTGCAATCATATGAATCCCTCAAATATGGTGAAATCCCGGAAATGCTTCAAAATGCCTTGAAATTTGGTTGAATTTCATGCATTCTTTTAAATAATCATTGATAACCTTGCTTCCATTTTAATATCCTTTGATATTTTCTGAAACCCTACGAAATTTTTTCTTTGAAATTGAGAAAATCCCTTAAATCTTGTGAAATCCCTAATAATCTCACAAAAACTCGAGTAACATCCCATTAGACATCTTGAAATCTGTAATATGATTCAAAACTCCTTTAAAAACTGATGAAATCTTTAGAATCTTCCGAAATCTCGTAAAATAATATGAAAATTGATAAAGCCCCTTAAAATCCCTTGAAATCTTTTTAAAATCTTTGAATTCTGTTGAAATCCTCTGAAATCTTTGGAAAACTCCAATTTTTTTAATTCCTTGAAATCTATAGATTCTCTATTTAAAAAAATTAATTTCAACTTTTGTAGATTACATAAACATGAATCTTATTTGATCGCAAGATCGAAATAAAAAGCTCGCGTTTCTTGAAGAATCTTATACAACCTTTCAATTTATCTTAAACTCCAATAAAATCCTTGAAATCTTTTAAATCTTGTGAAATGTAACAAAGCCACTCAAATAGCTTATAAATTCATTTTGAACAAAGAAGTTACATTTTCAACCAGATACGAATTTTAAATTTAAATGATAAATAATTTTAAAAAACAATAATTTTTAACAAACGAGAATAACTTTTCACGAAGTAGTTAAATTTATAACTAACAAAAAAGATGAATTCGCAACGAACAATGTAAAGAAATTCATGTTATAATTCAGAAATATTTCTTTGGAATACTACTTCCACTTTAAAATTACTTCAACTACTTCCCTCATCTAAAATTTGGAAGAGGGAACTTTCAAATTGTGAGAAGTTCTGACTTCGAGGAGGGATTTTTAAACATTCTTTTCTTCTAAATCCGAATTATAATTCTTTAAACAAATCCCAGTTCCATGCCAAAAATTGAATTTCTCATTTCCCACTCATTTCCCGTTTAATAAAAAGGAAAAAAAGTTTACCTGAAAACGCACAAAAATCTGGACAAGACATTTTGTTAGTTATTATTTTTAGAAACAAAATCCGTGAAAACGAAAATCCCAGCCGATCCTTTTATCGAAATATAGACATTTTTATAAAAAATCATGAAATTTTATTTTATTTTCTTTTTCATCATATAAATGTAAAAAAAGAAAACAAAATAATACATGTACATAGATGAAATTATTAAAGAGTAGAGATATATATAACATTGAATATAACTTTATATCTCTATATATTCACAATACACTGAAATAATTTTCGAATCAACAAATACAATATATTGAAAATGATTTTTTACTGTCATCGAAATATCATTCTTCATTGCCTATACAGGAAAACAAAATAATGAACAATATGAAAAAATAAATAACTTTTTAAACAAATTTTTAATACATTGAAATGTGTTCAGATGAAAATTCCACAGCAGCACTCAGCAATCGTTTTGAATAAGATGGATGATCTCTAGAGATTTTACATTGTAATGTTGCCAATATTTCCAAAACTCACGGTGAATAGCCACACTAGCCTGCTCCAAGCAATTACCTAATCCTCTTGAAGTATTTAATATTTTGAAGCATTGTTCCAAATGACTTACTACAGTACATGAACTTTTAATGTTTCCGATATTCCGGTTGTCAGATAAGCTGTTTTAAATCTTTCGTTAGACTCATGTAAATTTTGACCGATCTTTTTTTGTTGATAAACAGCATGTCACTATTTTATTTAATGCTTTAAATGTTTCAATAATTGTAATGAATCGAAGTTTACCACCATTTTTACATATTTCAGATTAAAATATTTCATCAGATTTTTTTAAAAGTTGTCTGCAACCGTTTCCATCAAATATTTCGCTATGGTAATTCTCAGTAACAATACTTATTCTTTTAGTCCAAGATAATGCCTTTTCCCGGCCAAACATGTGTACTAAAACATTTTAAAAAATATGGTTGCTTATGCCTTGCATTATGTTTAGTTCAATATCACACATTTTTCTAGGACGCTTGTTTCAATACTTTTAGAGCAGTGAAAACTCATTTTCAATATATTGTGTACACATATAATTTTTTTTACATTAATATAATGAAAAAGAAAAAAATGAAAACGTTATGATTTTTTATAAAAATGTCTATATTTCGATAAACTAATCAGCTAGGATTTTCGTTTTCGCGGATTTTGTTTTTAAAAATAATAACTAACAAAACCTCTTATCCAGACTTTTGTGCGTTTTCAGGTAAACTTTTTTCCCTTTCCGGACACCGTGCCTGGTAAGTTTAGAATTCTGTAAATTGAACTAGTACCATCTACCAAGTGATGTCGAAAAAGAGCTGTTGAAGCCCATTGCGCAAAAAATTGAAAGTCAGTTAGTGAACAATCTAACCTCTGAAGTTCCCAGGACGACATCTCGACAACGTAGGGTTGTCAGCAGATCGAAGGAGACAGTCTGGACGTTCTTACACGACATTAGCTGCAGATGAGAATCGATAGTGTCTCTGATCGTGAAATGCGAGGCTGGGCGTGGGTATATCTTCCAAGTGATCGACTGGCCAGTAAAGGTTTACCGATCGAGCAACGGCATTCCAACAGCGTCGAAGCGTGCCTCGACCCCAAATCGTTTATTCGCAATTTGTCATTTCCTATCAGAATCAGCGATTGCAGATTTCCGATTCGGATGACTTCGACTTTCTCCGCCTCGTAGGCAACTCCGATTCAAATTGTGCAAGTAATTGCCAACGATAAGAATCGTTAAATTATTTTACAAATCCATATTTCCATGAGCAATAGAAGTTTGATTCTTATCCAGGTTAGCCGAACTTTTGAAAAAGTTGCAGACTATTTCCCGAGTTTCCCGGTGAAATATTACATTTTTCTGTGTTGACTTGTAAGCGTTTATCATTACTTTGTTATATAAACTTTGAAGATAATTAAACATTTTAGAACTCCAAGGTAAAATATAGTGTCCTGTTAATTATTGTGAAAGTGATTTCATTCTTCACAGCCCAAAATGCTCCCAAAGCAGAGGAAATAGGGTGGGTTCTCAATAAAATAAGGGAATAAATTCTTTTAAATAAGATTAATGTAGGAACCATATTGCTAGGATTTCGAGCAGAAGAAGAAGTACATTGTATTTTCAACAAAATAATGGAATTTTCAACCAAAAGGATGCATTTCCAAACCAAAAAAACAACGATTTTTCAACAGAAAAAGGCGGGTTTTCCAGTTAAAAAGTCGAATGGTTCAGAAAAAGTTTGACTTCTAAACCCGAAATGATCAATTTTCAACAAACGAGTTAAATTTCCAATCACATAGTTAGATTTTCAGCCTACGATGAACCTTTAATCAAATTATCGAATTTTAAAGCAAAAAAGTCTGAACTACAACAACAAAATTGATGAATTTTCAAACCAAAAAGACAAAACATTAGAAAACATTTGAATTTGCAACCACAAAAAATGACTTTTCTACGAAAAAATCCTTTGAAAACATTAGTTTTTATGATACAGAAATTCTCGAAAGTATAGGCAAATGTTCGATTTAATGACAAAATATATAACACACGAGCTTATGTCACTCTCCAAATTCAAAACAGTTTTTTTTAAGAAGCTTTCAATTTATTTGCGAAATATTTAGAGTATCACTAAATAATAACTTTATTATGCCAACTATCAGCAATAAAATAAAAAAAAGTAAAAAAAAAGTTTTCGTTCTCAAAATATAAAAGTATTTGATCCATCCATCCAGACAAGCTTTAAATTCTTACATATATAGAATAAAAAGAAAATTAATTTTTTCACAAAAGATTAACTTCAAAATCACTAATCAGGCTAAACGTAAAAATTGCGTTTCATTCACAACTTAAATTATAAACACCCTTTAACAAAACAAAGCAAAAAATTGCAAAATAAATGAACTTTGAGACTATTTAAATGTTCGAATAAGAACTATTATTTTCCAAAAAAAATTGCAACAGTTAAAATTATAGCCGTAAACATTAATTTTAACAACAACAAAAACGAATTTCCACGAAAATAGCTAAATTCACTAAAAAAAAAGCTAAATTATCAACCAAAACATAAATAATTAAATTTTAAGTTAAAAAAATTAATGTTCAACCAAACAGATTAATTTTCAACTGAAATTGAGGAATAATCAATTGGAATCAGTTAAATTTATAGTTAAAAAATAACTTTCTTAAAAAAATAAGTTTCCTAACAAAATAACTTTAAAAAACTAACTTTCAAAAACACAGTTACATTTTCAAACAAATTGATGAATTTTCAACTAAAATTATAAATATTTAACAGCAAGTGTTGAATTTTAAACCAGAAAGATGAATTTTCAACTACTATCATGAATTTTTAACTAGAATAATTGAATTTTGGACCATCGAGATGAATCTTCAACCAAGAAGATTAATTTCGACAAAAAAAAGATGAATTTTAAATTAAGAAAGATAATTTTTCAAAGAAACATTGAATAGCTAAATTTTTGGTGAAAAAATGGATGTTCAATAAATGAGATAAATTTTTATCTAAAACTATGGAATATTCAACTGTAATAATAGTTAAATTTTGAGTTTAAAAAACAAAATCATTTTGAACCAACAAAAAGACCAATTATCAACATAGTAGTTAAATTTTTGGCAAAAAATTTCTTTTCGCTCAAACAAAAAATAAGTTTTGTACCAAATAGCTCATATTTTGACCAAGAAATGAATTTTTAATTCAGATGATTAATCGTCAACCAAAAAAATTCATTTTCTACAAAACAGTACAACTTTCAATCAAGTGATTTTACATCCAATCTAAAAGATGAATTTTCGACTCAAATGATAAATATTGAACTGGAATACTTCAAATTTTAACCAAAACGAAGAATGTTTAAACATGAAGATTGACTTGTAAAGAAAAAGACAATTTTCTACCAAAAAATCGATTCTTAAACAAATATGTAAATTTTTAACCAAATAGTTTAATCTTCAAATAACAAAGACATCCTAATTTTTTTTCTTTGAACAAGAAAATATCAATTTTCAACCAAAATAATTAATTTCCAAATTAAATTATGAATCTTCAACTGGAATAGTTGAATTTTATACCAAAAAGATTAATTTTCTACAAAAAAGGCGAATTTTTCACGTAGTACCTAAATTTTGAAACAAATAGTTAAATTATAAATGAAAAATGTCAATTTCCAACCAAATAGTTGAGTTTTCATCCAAAAAAGATACACTTTCAATCAAAAATAGAATAGTTATATTTTATGTTAAAAATCTAGTTCGTAACAAAAACAAATGTATTTTCAGAAAAATAGTCTCTGCGACTGTCGATAAAGTAGAAATCCCTTTTCTAAATTTGTCAAAATTATTAAAATAGTGAAAACTTGAAATATACTGTATTTAGAAGTATAGTCTCGAAATTTAATTAAAGTCCCTGTCATTTCCCGGTTTCCCAGTCAAGTTTCGACCCTATAAATATAAAAATATCTTCGATATTTTAATGATGATTGCTCAGGTAGCATTGAGCACAATTCCAAACTTATTTTTTTCGAAGAGAGACACGATATTTATTGCCAAAAGTAAAAACAAATCTGAAAAATTCCCAATTTTCAAACAAATTCCCAATTATTTCTCGGTGCTCAAAATTCCAGGCTAATATTCGGTTATCCTGTTCACTGATCACCCTGTAATCATTATACATTTAATGGACATTACCATAAAAATAGACCCAGTCTGGGGAATGGTAAAAATGGTGTAAATTTCTTCGTGAGGCTTTTCACCGACCTTGCAGGTCCTAGATAGGAAATCAACTGAGAAGGATAATCTTTCGGTAAACGGTCTCCTCCCCGATGGGGTTCCTGTTGTTTTATGTCCAGGGTCGCCACGGTAAACTAAGAGTCACCTTATCAGAGATCTGAGTTGCGCAGTGAGCGGCTATTTGTATTCATAAGTCCGCGGGAGGCCGGCGCTCGCTCTCCGGGTCCACCAACCTCGGGCCCCTGCCTTGGTGCAACTTCATACCGTCGATTGGACCCATGGGATACCTAAAAATGGTCCGGAAGGACTCACGTCATTCACCTGATTCAAACTGGATGCCATAGTATTATGTCAATGTAGGACAGAATTCTCTTAATTTAATTTGAACCTGATCTCCAGGATTTTTCTGACTTAGGACCATCATACTATAGGCCGTAATTCTTACAGAAGAACAAATTGAAAAACACTTTTAACAAATAAACAATTACAGAAATCTAGACGAAGAAAAAGTGTCTGCAGAGTAAAGAGAACATTTCTTAACTAAAGAGTTGGTGATAGATACTAGTCATTTTGAGCGAAGAATAGTTATAGATTTGATTCAAGAGAAATCTATCAACGTCAAGAGGAGAAGATCATGAAATCTTGACGATGGATAATGGCAGGGCGTAAAAAAATCACAATCCCACGATCAGACCACCAGGAACAGCGTGACCCAGAAGGAAGGAGTGACGCCCTTTCGACTGTCAAGGCACTGACAATCAGTCAGTTTTGGACGTCGCCACAGGGAACCTCCTCAGACTCCCGTGGACGTGAATGACAATATTAATACTCACTCCCAGCGGAAATACATTCTCAGAAAATAAATAAATAAACAGGAAACAAATCGACAGCGATTGACCAAACTCCCTGTCGTTAGAATTACATTGAATTCTGTGACGCAAGTCACCCAAAGAAATATTCTGCCAGGCTCCAGCCACATTCTAAGAATATGAGTCGATAAATTCACTTTCGAGACAAATGCAGACAAATTAATCTCCAGGACTAAAAGAACTGCTTGAAAACAATTTTAGATGCAATGGAATTTCAATTTCCAGTCCTGAGATTTCTGAGTGATATCTTCATGAGGGTGCTTTCCTTATAGATGATTTAAAAATCCCAATCATCTGCCGGTTTTATTTTCGTTAACTGCTCATTTTTCCGGGTCCATTTTAAAGAGTTTAAAAAAACCAAGAATGATTTCAAACAATTTTGGAATATTTAAAGAGATTTCTGATACCAAACAGGAAATCCCTATTCCAAGTCACAATTACATTTGATTTTAAAGAATTCTCTGTTCCAAGTCAGAATTATATTTATGCACCAAATTTTCTATTATAATTTAATAATATATTAACTCCCTTTTTTCCAAATTTTGGAAGAAGGCTATTTTAAATTGTGAAGAATTCTCACTTGGAATAGGCGTATAGATTTTTTAGATTGATCTAAAATTCCCAAATTTGCTTGATTCCTTAAAAAAATTCCCTGTACGAAGTCAAAATGAAATTCATTTCCTAAATTCCATGTTCCAAGTAAATTTATAATTCTTTACTGAAAGTCCCTTCTATAAAGTGAAAAATCGCTTTTCCCAATTGGAAGATATAATTCTTTGCGTAAATTTCATGCCAGAGGTTAAAATTATAATTCTCAACTAGAATTCCCTCTACCAAACTCAAAGATATATTTCGTTATTGAAATTCTCTACCCGGAAAAATATCTGAGTCAAAATAATTATTTCATTGATACAGGTTCAAACAAATATTTGTTTGATTTCAATAAAATGTGTTTGATTCAAACACACGATTGTTCAAATCAAACAAATTTGATTTGAAACAACAAAATTATATCTTTGATATATGGTCCAACAAATGTTTTTTTAATTTAAACAAACATTTTTCTGAGTGTATGTCGCAACTCACAATTATCATTCTTTATATACAGTTTCGCGAGTTTATTATGTTTTTTCAGTCTTTAGAGATTCAACTAGTGTGTTTAATTTAGACATCTTTGACCAATTATATTATAAGATATTCTCGAATATATAAGAACCGTCAATTAATTAAATAATTACCAGTACTAAAAAAATAATTGATTATTTCTTAAATTTGTCTCTAAAATCCATGAATGTCAATAATAATTTTAACAAATTTTTATAATATATTTTCACTGCTTAAAATTCAGTGCATATTTAAACTGCTTCAAACTCCTAACTTTTTTATGTAAAAACATTGTATTTTCAACAAGATAGATCAATTTAAAAAAAAAGAGTTGAGTTTTTTACCAAAAAGATTAATTTTCTACGAAAAAAAAGATGATTTTTCAACAAGATACATAAATCATGAACCAAATAGAGTCTTTGTCAACTAAAAAGATCAATTTCCAAACAAACTAGAAGCTCTTACGCGCGCGACCCACTAATTTACTCGTAATTATTGTATTTGCAAATGAAGTTCAAGAAAATACCACGATAATCATTTTTACTTTGATAACTTCTATTTGTACACGACATCGCATGGGTACCATATACGACGAAAGACCGGGTTGTGTACTCGAATTTTGAAAACTCGACTAAATTCGGGAGGTAGCTTTCTGCAGTTTTCCTCTCATCTGACCAAATGTTTGGGTAAATGCAAGTACTTCGGGCAAACTCGTATGTAGCTGCATTTTAACTAAACCTTAGTAAAAAAAACTGACCCTATTCGTTGGAAAATAGCCAAATTCTAAACTTTTTATGGAACTTCTTTCAATAATTAATAATTAATAATTCTGGTAAATTTAACAAATAACTTAGAAAAGAGTCATCACAAAGACAATCTTAAATAATTTCTTAAATAATTTCTTAAACAAATTTGAATAATACTCCAACTCTCAATATATTTATGAAAATTGTTTGAATGATTAATAATGATTATAAATTTACAAAGTAACGCGGAAAATTATCATCGAAAGACATTCTTAGTTAATTCCGTAAACAAATTATGCCTCTCGCTTGAAAAATAGCCAAGCTATAAATATGTTCATAAACATTTTTTATATAATTAATCATTGTAGATTTTCAAAGCATGAGAGAAAAAAAATCGTCGGAAAGATATTCTTAGTTAATTATGGTAAAAAATGAAGCCTACCCTTAGAAAGAAAATAAAACTCTTAATTTTTCGTTTGAAATTCTTTCAATAATTAATAGTTCTTGTAAATTTACAAAGCAACATAGAAAATAGTTATCGAATGGAAATTCCTAGTTGATTTCGAAAACAAATTAACTCGTAGGATAAACGTCAACCTCTTTATTTTTTAATAAAAATTGTTTAAATAACTAATATATCTTGTAAATTTACAAAGCAAAATAGAAAACAGTTATCGCACGGACATTCCTGGTTAACTCCGTAAACAAATTAACTTGTAGAAAAAAGGGCAAACTCTTAATTTTTAAATTAAAATTGTTCCAATAATTAATAGTTCTTGTAAATTTACAAAGCAACCTATAAAAAACTCATAGGATAGACATTCTTAGTTGACTTCGAAAATAAATTGATTCGTAGGATAAAGGCAAAACTTGAAATTTTTGCATTAAAATTGTTTAAATAATCAATTGTTCTTGCAAATGTACAAAGTAACATTGAAAAGATTTATTTAATTCCGTGAAAAAATTGACTCCCAGAAAAAAAGAGCAAACACTTAACTTTTTAATAAAAATTGTTTAAACAATTAATAGTTATTGTGAATTTACAAAGCAATATAGAAAAGAGTCACCGGATAGACATTCTTAGTTGACTTCGTAAACAAATTGACTTGTAGAAAAAAGGCCAAAATTTTAATTTTTCAACTAAAATTGTATAAATAATTAATAGTTTTTGTGAATTTACAAAGCAAAATAGAAAAAATTCATCGGATAGAGATTCTTAGTTGAGTTTGAAAACAAATTGATTCGTAGGATAAAGGCCAAACTTTTAATTTCTTAATTAAAATTGTTTAAATAATTAATAGTTCTTGTAAATTTACAACGGAACATAATGAATTAAACCTATTCTTTAGAGCAGAGCTTCAGTAAAAAAATTATTTTTCCACACAAGAAACTTTCAACTAAAGTGATGAAACTTCTACTGGAATAGATGAATTTGGAACAAAAAAGATTAATTCTTAACAAAAGATTTTAACTCTCAACCAATTAGTTCTCTTTTCAATAAAACATATGAATTTTCATACAAAAATAAGATTTATTTTCAACCAAAAAACTTAATTTTTAATAACAGTGTTCAACTTTTAATCAAGTAATTAAATTTTCATTCCAAAAAAGATAAATTATTACAGAAAACAGAATTTGTCAATTCAACCAAATTCAACAAACTGTTGTCTGTTTGAGCAAAAAGATGAATTTTCAAACAATAAAATAAATTTTCTATAAAAAAGTTAATTTTCTGCTAAGAAAGATCAATCTTAGAAAAAAACTATAATACTTAAATTTGCAGTGAAAATGAATTACAAACTAAAAATAATTAATTTTCAATAAAACATTTGAATGCAGTAATATAAAGCTACTTTTACGAATGAAGAATCATTGTTATTCAATTTAATATTTCAATTTAAAAGAATTTCCTGAAATTTCGAGGTTTTTCCAGGTACATAAGAATTCTCTGAAAATTGCAGGTTTTTCAGTCCAGGCCAATCATTATCTTTTCGCTTTGTTCACGAAGACAATGATTGGCCACCCATTTGTCGATATACAGACATTTTCAAGAAGCGAATACTCCTAACCTTAACGGCTTATCGTTTAAATTCCTTACTCATTCATCATCACCGATTTTACTTTGACGGAATTGTTTGCGCTTCAAACTGTACTATTTATTATTAGTTTTATTTCTCAGTATTCTTTCATATAAAAATATTTTAATGGGGTTGCCAACCATTGTACTGATTATCCTACATGCAGAAAAAAAATCTCGGTCTCTGAATCAAATTCCTGCTTATTTCCCAGTCAATCAGCAACCCTGTAATGCTATCAGAATTTGGTTGTAGGACGTTCTTGTCCTGACGATAGACAATATAATGTGTTTTTTTGTTGTTGTTGTTGTTGTTTTATGAGCGTCACGAACACGGTATCTGCTGTTAAGCAAACAAATTTAATGTGCACGCGTATAACGACACCAATTCAGATGATAATGTGCTGTGTATATGCCTTTAAGATTAACTCGTAATGGATTGAATAAATACCAGCAAACTTGTTAGGCCTATCTGGTAGCTTTACACGATAAGAAGAGTTGAGGTAGTGCTAACTACCCATGTATATGGGCACCCTCATAACACGAGTCGTTAGAATTTTTCCCGCTATGCCCAAAAAACATTACGAGTTAACGACGTGTTCAAAATATTCTATTAGATCATTTTTGGAACACATGAGTACCTCCTTCCTCGAGAGTTAATTTCGGTAGGAAATTAATACCGCCTCAGGTTCTTTATCTATGATCTGAAATTGATTCTGTAATTATTTTTGCCTTGTTACGTCGTTGGGAGCGATTAATTACAAAATAAATGTGGCGGTTCAGCGGCGCGTGGAAAATTTAAGCGTGGCACCGCCGAGCGGAGTGAATTAAATTGTTATAAAAGGCGGGATGTTATCTAGTAATATTTTTTAATGATGGTCATAATACAACTTGTTTCACTAATTTTAGGCTTTTCCCACAAGGTGCGCCGACTTCTAGAATTTCATTTCTGACATCGTTAGAGTGAATCTTATCTAGTATCAGACTGAGCTGAGCATCCTGCACAAAGTGTCCTAATTAAACTAATTTCAGAACGCGAAAGTATTTATTTCTACAACAGGCTTGCGGCATGAATCTAATATCTAGTCGGCCATCAATTCTTACTACAAATAGGCAGGTTTTCTCTTAGCAAACTACCAACTGCGTATTATAATAGTGAACCTTCAACTGGCAGGTGTCTTGCTTAGAGCTCGACGAACCCCAAGCTGCGACTCTGATTAATGACCGAAATATTTCTTGAATAACAATGATACCCCGCATACGAGGTTCCTTTTTTTAATATGCCTTTTATTCAAAACTAGAGTTTAGCAACCTACCCAAAAAATTTGCTTAAACATTTTTTTAAACTTGTATTTATTAGTTTTAAGGGATTCAAAATTATTTTTGGTAATTGTTTATTACGGTAGGCTAAGAAAACTCTAAATGATTGGATTCATTGGTCGAAGCACTGAAAAGTTTCATTGCAGCATTAAAATGAAATTTTTTTAATTACAAAAATTTCTCCCGATCAGGCAAGTCGATCGAACATTTTCAAATTTTTAATATTTTAGGTTGAAATTTTTGTTTCTAATTCTATTTTTTACGGATCCTGTGTACAAGGATTTTTACATATTTCGTGTAAAAATGGCTCAGGTTTCAGGATCGTTAAGAAATATAAAAATAATTTGTTTGAAACTTAAAAATATGTATTTCCTTAGTTTATTAAAAAGAGCATCACAATAAAAAAATAAAAAAGTTTTGTTTGGCAACTTTAGGTACAAATTAACCAAATTTAATTTTTCGTCATTTTTTTTTAATATTACATTTCATCGAAAAAAATATTTTCTTATTTTTTCCGTCCAAGCCTACGGTTATTTACTTCCATAAAAACTTTACCCCCAAAAAAACTGCAAACAAATTTTTTTCTTACAAAAAAAAGGTTCTAAATTAAAATGTGGAATTTTTTCAATCGACTTGTCCAATGGTGAGAAGTTTTTAAATTTTTTTTATGCCACAAAATATTTTTTCCGTTCTATTACCAACGAATGGAAGCCTAAGACAAAAAAATCGAGCAAAGGCTGAACATTCCTTTATATGAAGCGAAAAAAACTGAATTGCAAATTAAATCACTGAAAGTGAAACACTATTGGATTTTAAACTTTTAAAATTAAAGCTTAAACATTGTTCAATTCAGAGATTTTTAATTTACAAGTGCGAAATAGAAGCTTTTAACTCGTTTCAGTTGATCAATTTTAATATAAATGCCGTTTAAACGTAACATCATTTTTTTTTAACTTAAAGACAAATTCCAAATTCAACCTTTAAAATTTTACAATTGCAAAGCATTAACTTAAAAAGTAAAATAAATTAGAATTTGAAGCCTTGAAAATCAGAAAAATTCAATATGAGAATTTATTTGAAATATTTCTTCCTTTCAAAATTGAGCAATTTTTAGGCTTTACAATTTTATAAATTTCCAAATAAAAATTTAATATTTTACAATTTCAAAGCCTTAACTTTAAAAATGAAATAAATAAAATTTGAAGCCTTGAAAATTAGAATAATTTAAAATGAGAATTCCTTAAAAATTGGTCTTTCCTTCAAAATTGAACATTTTTTATTTATAGGCATAAACATTTTGTAATGCTTCAAATTGTAGAATACAATCAAAAGAATCAAAATTGAACAATTGAAATGATGCTCTTAAAATTAGGAAATTTTTGCATTGGTATTATAATTTTCAAAATTTGAACATTTGAACACTTATCAAAAAAATTCAACTACAACAATTTTAAATAATAAAATTGTTAAGGCTAAGGAAATTATCAGGGAAATATTATGAAAATATGTAATATCATTTTGCACGCTTAAAATTTAAAAACACATTTTTTAGTTTCATTTTTAAAATCATTTAGCTTTGAACGGATTTAGAATGTGCATTCTTCAAGTAAATGGTTCTAAATTTGAAATACAGTGAAACTCTTCTATAGCGCCGATTTTGGGGCTGACCACGGGTGGGAACTAACTCATTATAGCCCGCTACGTTATTGTTTGTTCACGCTTAATTGCTCGCCCGAGTGACAAACGCAGACTCCGCGGCCCCCGCGTAGTTCCTGTTATGCCTACCTGCGGCGCAGCATCAATTCTTGGAAGGGCTATAGAAGAGAAGGCTATTGAAGAGTTTCACGAAATTAGATTTTTTTAATTCCTAATGAAAAATTGTTCATTTTTAAGAAAATTATGTTTACAAATGATAAATTAGAAATTGTTTATTAATAAACGTTTAAACTTAAAATTGTTTAACAGGGTTCCCGGTAAAAATCCGATTTTTGGATTTTATAAAACCTTGAAGCGAAAATGTCTTTCTTATGAGAAAAAAGTCTTCTCTATTCATTATTTTTGGACATTGATGTTTAAAAAATTTTTCTTAAGGCAGATTTTTAATTTAATTTTGTCAATCTTTCTCAAAGTTTTTAAATAATCTCTTAAAATTAATTTTTCAAAAGAAAAAATAATTTTCAGTTTTCCTAGGAAATTTTTTAATTCTTCTACGGCCTTTAAAACTTCTTTAGAAGCTTTTTAATTTTTCGTTCGAAATCCGCCAAAATCTATATATGGTTTTAATAAATATTTGGATTTTGTCCGTGCAATTAGAAATTTCGTTTAAATTATTTGAAATCATTAAAAAATTTTTATTAATTTTTAATGATTTCAAAACGTCTAAATATCTCTTCAACTTACTCTCATTCTTTTTAAGAATAATAAGTGTTCAATTTTTATTTACACATCAAAATTCAAAAATTTGACTTACAAATTACATTTATTTGAACAAAACAATTAGTTCAAAAGTTTTTGTTTTGTTTAGTTTTTTGTGCAGTTTCGAACATTAAATTTATAAATACTGATTTTAAATTAATAGCAAGATATTTCTAAATATTAAGTAATTGTTCTTCTTCTTAATTAAACAATTTCAAATTGAATGATTTAGAAATGTAATATTTTAGACTGAAGTCATATTTGAAATTTAATAAGAGCCTTTAATTATGAATATATTATTTTACCATTTTTAATACTTTATAAAGTTTCAATCGGGCGTTTACATTTTTTTTAACTAATAAGACCTTCCAAATGAAGCAGTAATTTTTTTAATGAAAATCTGGAAATTCGAAAATTGTAAAATGACTCAAAATTCTCTTGTAAAATAAATTGTTATTTACTTTTTAAATCTTAAAGTACAGTTCCATTTTAAAAATCATTAATTAATTTATATTCAGACTTGATCAACTAAAATTGTTTTTTATCCAAGATCTTTGATTTCAAATGATTCTAATTTTTAATTGTGGAAGACTAACACTTAATTTAGAAAATTCTAAAATTAAAAATGTTGTAAAAGATTTTTGAATTGCCCATTCTTAACTGAGCATCATATCTGAAAAAGATAAAAAGGATCAGCCACTTTCTGAATGGTTTAGTTAGCTGGGTTAGTTGGATCAACTATTTAGTTTGTAGGATATGGTACTGCTATTTTCGTAGTTGGAACAGTCATTTTCTTAGCTGTTAATAATAACACAGGCCCACAAAAAAAAAAGTGTCTGTGCAATTGACCAGACCTATATATTCTTATGTATTTTTCGACGCTGAATCCGAATTTGCAATAAAAAAGTAGGGTCCAGCTACTTTTTTATGGGATTTTGCTCGAAAAACCTCATTTTTTACGGTTTTTTAATGGTTTTTTTTTAAATAAAAAAAAATAAAGAAAAATTTTATTTTTTTTTGACTTCAGAATCGAATTCTACGGCAAAAAATACATCGAAAACCATGTTTTGATTTTTTTTTTTACAAAAATTTCAACCCACCATACGGCGATGAAAAGGCAGAAAATCGCGAAAAGTGAAAATTTG
>NC_046663.1:63087797-63098932 GCF_010883055.1 Belonocnema kinseyi | reverse complement strand
TTTTTATTGCAAATTCGGATTCAGCATCGAAAAATACATAAGAATATATAGGTCTGGTCAATTGCACAGACACTTTTGTTTTTTTTGTGGGCCTGTGTAATTGAATAATCACTGCAACCTAATATAACTGTTGTGCCAACTAAAAAATTGCGAGTAACAACTAATAAAATATCAGCACCATCATCTGACTAACTAGTTGGCCCAACTAACCATTTTTTCTGTTTAATAGCTGCCAAAATAATGTAAACCTATTCAATCCTTAATTACCCCGATTGACGATACGTGAGAAAAATGTGCAAAAAAAGGTTTCGAAAATTGTTTTTCGATGAGAAGAATCAATTGTTTTGGCACATCAAAGCAAAGGCAAGGCGATGTCCTTAGTCTTGACATGGTGGAGAATTGAAGGCGATTTAAGATCAAGAAGCTGCATCACGAGCAAAGTTTGCCCCGGGACGTCTTGTCGAAGGTTGTCGTTGGTAGGGTCGTGCAAGCTGTGCCCTAACCTTCTGTGCCCTCGACAAAACCCTCTTTGCATATACATTCTGTAAGATTACTTTGTGCGGTTTACACCCTTGGCACTCTCTCGTTCACCGAGACTTCCCCTCCCGGTAACCCGCTCAACGTCTTCCACGCCCTCGGCGGGCAAACTACCCTCCAAGTTTCACCGACGTCCCTAATGTATGCGCAACTATACTGTACGCTTTACGGAATCCTAAGTTTCCTCAGCAAGACCTCGTCTCCTGGAAGACGAAACCTCGACAAGGAGCTTCTTAAGAGAGAACACGCGTGATCCTAATTAGCCGAGTCCTCGAGCTTGAGCTAACGAAATAAAGCCACCTATACTTTCCACCCTGTTTATGCTGACGGGCTTTCTTCCCGGATAACAATGCTACAACTTCGTGTTGCTGTTCTTGCAAGAGAAACTTCCAGCCCATTACTCCCTTTTCCTCTTTGTGAGGAAGGAAAAAAGTACCCTGTTGACAAGCTCCAGGAGGATTCTCAAGTTCTTCTGATATTTAAATACAGAAAGATCCTCAACAATGTTTCCGGAGTTAAATTCAGGGTGTAACATTCAAAAGAAACATATTCATATTTGTCGTAATTCGCAAACATTAATTTAAAATCATGATGTTCATTCTAAACATCCTTTAACACAACAGAGCCAAAAATAGCAGAATAAATGGATTATCAAATAATAATAATAATGAATCTTTAACTGGAATAGTGGAATTTCAAACCAAACAGATGAATTTTCAACTAAAATGATGAATCTTTAACTAAAATGAAAAATTTTCAACCAAATAGAACTAAAAAAAAAATTCATTTTTAACAAAAAATGGAATGTTTATTATGTTAGTAAAAGAAATTGATTTTCATCTCAACTGATTAATCTTCAACTAAAGTGATGAATCCGCAACTGGAATAATTTAATTTTACCCAAACCTTAAATAATTAAGTTCTAAGTTAGGAAAATCAATGCTGTATCAAAAAAGACAAATTTTCAACTGAAAACTTAATTTTTAAACCAAAAATTGAATAGTAATAAAATGTTCAGGCTAAAAATAAATTTTTAATCAAAGAAATCAATTTCCAACTAAAATGATAAAATATTCAACTCGAATAGTATTTTCAGTTTAAGTAAAAAACTATTTTCAGTGAAGAAATTGCAATCAAATAATTCTATTTTCGGTTAGAAAATTACTTTTAATTCTAAAAAAAGAAACTGAATAGTCAACAAAAAAAGTAATTTATCACAAAACAGTATAACTTTCAAAGAAGTAAATTTATTTCTAACTTAAAAGATGAACTTTCAACTTAAATTATTAATATTTATCTGGCATATTTGAATTTGCATCCAAAAGAAGAATTTTTAACGAAGAGATTCACTTACAAAGAGAAAAGATTGTTTTCTACCAAAAAAGTAGATTTTCTAACAAAATACATGATTTTTCAACGGAATGAATCAATTTTCAATTTAAAAAGACAAATTTACATCCAAATTTTTGAATTTTTTGAATAGTTAAATATTTAATTAAAAAATGGATTTTCAACAAAGTAGTTGGATTTTTTAAAAAGAGATGATTTTTTTTATTAAAATGATGAATCGTCAAACCAAAGGTTAATTTAAAAAAGAGCTGAAATTTTAACCGCGTAAGTAGTTGAATTTTCAAGGAAAAAAATGTAAATTCCTAACGAAAAAATTGAGAAAAATACATATTATAATTCAGAAATATTTCCTCTTTAAACTACTACTTATACTCTAAAAACTACTTGAAGTAATTTCTTTTTCTAAACTTTGGAAGAAGGAACTTTTCAATTGAGAACAATTCTCACTTGGAACCATGATCTTTGAACTCCTTTCTTTTAGATTCCTGTTTTAATTCTAAAAAAATTTTTCCGTTTCATTTAATAAATTACCCGTCGTAAAGGAAAATATATTTCTTTACCAAAATCCTCTGATGTAAAATAAAAGCGATAATTATTTTCACTCATATGCCCTGAAAATGTAAATAAAGAAGAAATCACACTTTTATAATTCGTCCAAATTACTAAAATAATCATAACTTGAATTTTGCAACCATCAGAAGTAAATTCCCCGTTATTTAATTCAATTCTCGGGTTTTTCGAGGTCAATGAAAATCCGGCCATTCATCGGTTTCCCGTTCACACCGCGACCCTGTAAATTACAGTTTATCGAGAGGAATTTTTATTTTTAAAAAGTGTTTTCCTAAAACATAAGCATCAGGGCTTTTTGTTATTATTAGTAATGGTACACCTGAAAAAAGATCCTTGTACCCACGTACAAGGAAACTATTTTGCCTAGTTAGGACAGGCGCCAACTTTGAAACCCTAGTTAAAATGACAAGGATTCATCTTAGTAACAACAACAAAGAAAACACGTCCAACTAAAATATTCATCTATTTTGTTAGAGAAAAATAGTTTCAAAAACTGAATTTCAAATTTTAATAATCCTAAAGTGCTGTTTCGTATTACATCCAACAGATTCCTTTCACGCATCAAAAGACTTGAAAAAGGCTAGATGTTATGAAATTCGAACAGCTGTTTTTACATCAAACTTCGAACACTAAGCTAACTTGTAATTGTTTGTGAAAGATCCTATTCTGCTTAGGATTACGAATCCACTCCACTATTATTTAAAATATTTGAGAATGATGTAAACAATCGTGATTTGGAAACAAATAATCCACATGGCTTCTCCTGGCGATACAACTTAGAAAAACACTAACGCAGCCCGATTGTAGCTCCTCTCGTCACGACGGCAAAAACACTGGATATTTATCATTATCAATCAGAGTTGCCATGTTCTTGAAACTAGGTTTCGTTTACTAGGTCTTACTAGGTTGGTATATTTGAATAACCATATAACCATAATTTTTTTAGTAAGGAATCAGTGACTATTTAATGAGTACCATAGAAACTGCGAAAATGATTGTCTCAAATAATAAAATAGCAATATTACTCGTACATCTTACAAACTATATAGTTGGTCCAACGAAACATTTTTTCAGTGTAGCAATTATAAGCTCAACTAACAACAGTAGTAGCATTTGCCACCAATGTATTTTCTAACAAATAAAAGTAGTAAAGTCTACAAATCTTGTCCGTTGACGACATTGGTACAACTGAAATGTGAGCAGTTTTCTCAAATCAGTTTGAAATAATTGTCTCCCTTCAGTCAACAAATGGATTTGAACACTTGACACTGAAAAAAATGTTTAATTTTGCCAATTATTTAATTAGTTGAAACAACAATTCCATTAGTTGCAGTGATTATTCAATTAGTACCAGCGACTAAGAAAATGGTTGTCCCAATTAATAAAATAGCAATACTGCATATTAAAACTAAATAGTTGACCCAACTAACTGTTTTTTTTAAGTATATGTTCAATGGTTAGACCAAGATTATATGACTTAAGGTAAAATCTTGAAAGTTCTACGTGTCGCTCGAATTAAGTATTTTTTACTTACGTTTGAGTTTCTTGAGATTTATTAAAAATCCTCCAAGTTTTTAAGCTCTCAAAACTATTAAATCCAAATGTAAGCGGCAGATATTATAAAACTAAATTAGTTGGCCCTGTTACTTTGTTAGTTGTTTGTTCCGTTGAACATTTTTTAAAATTTTAAATGATTTTCTTAATTTTGAATTTACTTTTGGTTAACCCTTAACTGGCACTATGAGTAAAAAATACCCCAACAAGTTTTTGAGCTCGAATTAACCGTACTAAATTCGAGAAAATGGACCACGTGTCGACTTGTACCAGTAACTGACATCACTAACTAAAGGTAAAGTGAGTTAGTATAGAACGGCAAACGTCAGCATACGTTGGGTACCCGCTTGAAGTAGACCTTGTAAAACTGAGGGGTATTAATTACCCGTTGTGCCGTCAGTGAGCAAAAAATTTATTTACAATAAAAATTTCAACCATTCATATTAGGGATTTTCATTCAGTTTACAACGTAATTTTATCATATAAAGTGAAATAAACTTTTTTCCATTTTTTTGCACGCTTACGATCAAATAAATGCAGGTAAAAAATGCACGCCCATATCACGCTTGGAATCGCCCCATGTGCCATGCGCACCTCGCAGGCCTTTGCAGCGACTGTGTAGATTTGAAAGAGTAATTGCAACTTTAAAAAATTGTTTTTTATGTTACTTTTGTATTTTTATTAACTATTTCTGTGCGTTCAAATAAAAATAAATTTATTGGAACAAGGAAAAATATGGTATTTTATTTAACCATAAAATCGAGTTTTCATTATACAAAATAAACACCCTTTTTGGAAGCATCAATAATGCAGTAATTTTTTCTTTAAGTGGATTATCTCAAGAGTGTTACACTAATTTTTTAGGTAACAATATTAAAAATTACGTGAGTTCTGAATTTTTAATTAAAAAAACTTACTTTTCTCGTTTTTTCTTTTCAAAGATTTTTGTAACTAACTTAAACTAATGACTATAAACCCGATACCATTAAAAAAAAAAGTATCTTAAAATATATAACATAATTTTGGTGTGAAAAAATATTCAATACCGGCTGCGCGGACAAGTTTAAACACGTTGGGTAAAAATAAATGTTGCCATTTACGCAATAAAAAGGAGTTGTGCCAGTTAAGGGTTAAATTAAAAAAAAACATGTTGAAGGAACGGTTTCTTAAACTAAAAACAAATATTTTTCTAAGAGTTCAGAAAATACGGGTTCTTATTCTTTTCCTTCTTACGTAAAAATAAACTGCGACATTTTTTCCCAATCAATAAAATTTTTTATTTTTTATTATATTTTTTTTCATTGAAACAGCCACTTTTGTGAAAAATAAAAAAAAATATGAAAGAGTCAACAAAATTGATTTCATATTTTTTATCAACAGTGGGCATTTTAGATATAATTTACTCGTGGATTCCACGAAAAATATAAAACATGTTTTTCGATCATAAAATCCCGAATTGAGTAGTTTTTACTTGTTATCGAAAATTTTACAAAAAATCGAATTTAATTCATTTTTCAAATTCTGGTAGAAAATATTTTACAAATAATTATGAGAAGCCACATAAATTTTTACACGAAAATATAATTAAATACAATAAAATACTCAAACTAAAATATATACATTATAAAAAAATTCCAAATTCGTGCAAACAATATGCAGACTCCCATTTACTGTAATTTTTTATAATTTATTTGTATTTTCCTGCAAAATTGTTCCAGTTTTTTGTACTTATTTGTTAACAATTTTCCAATAAACAGTTGTCATATATAACATGATACAACAATAAATTAATTTACTTTAAATTTTTACGATTATCCGTTTGGGTTCAGACTTTTACGGAAGCTAGTGAAAAGGAAAGAAAATTTCTTGAATCTTTACGGTACCTTTAAAGGAGCCCCGAACATTTCTTAAAGGTCTATTATTCTGATGTTATTAATAAATATCCTTAACTTTAAAATCTTTACCTTTTTGTAATATATTCTTAAAGACTTGACACAAAGGCTTGATTTTAGTCTCTAGAGAAAAACAATAGTTGATTTGATTTTTAAGAAGAGATGTATATTATCTAGTTGATGGTTAACATTTAATGTCCAACTACTTGGGAGGGGGGGGGGGGCGTTACGAAAAACTATGGCGTAAATACAGGCGGTGGAGTAAAAATGTCCAAAAGAAGCTTTTTTTTATTTCTCTTTTGTGAAATTTGTGTATAACAAACAAAAGTACCCAATTAGGGTTTTAAGTGTCGAAAATGGTGACTCATATTTTTCATGGAGTCCATTAGTAAGAAAAATTTTTAAATGCCCACTAATTTTCCAAAATATCAAAAACTTTTCTGTCACTCCCAAGCGGAAAAATTATATATAGTTTAAATAGAGTGTGAAGTTTTATATATAATAATCATTTTTTTAATGCAAAAATGTACAAAACAAAGGAATACTAAATGTAATACTTCACATTATATATAAACTATATATAAAATTTCCACCTGGGCTAACACAACAAAAAATATGTATTTCATAAAGATCTGCAATTTTCATTCAAACAATTTTGCAATTAACCCAGTCATTTTGGAAAAAAATCAAAAATAAAAGCATGTTTTACCCAAGGGTTTTGTATTATCTGAATCATTCATTTCACGCGAGTAAGCATCTTCAGTAACATATTCATAGACTGTAACCAATATTATTAAGGGATTTTAATGATAATTTTGGTTGCCTTCAATTTTGCATTCGCAAAGGTGAAAAAGGAAATGATTTGATAAGAAAAAGAAAAAAAAGGTCGAAAGAGTCAGCTTAATCGGCCCACGATGCCACCCGCACTTTCTTCTCATTTCCATAAAAGCCAGGGACAGGAAGAGTCGAGAAAGAGACAGAAAGAGATCGAGTACGAAGCAACACGTTGCTTACGAATGGTCGAATTAACCCGGAAACGGGGTTGTAATATGTTACACCTTATTGTTCCGAGATAAAGTCGATGCAATTGGTTTATGCAAGAGACCACAATAAGGTTTCACAGCAAATTGTTAACGCTTAATCCAAAAACGTCACAAAGAAAAGAAAAAATTAGCAAGTAAAATTATTCCTTAACTTGTAAGGTTTCGCAGAAAATCTTATTGTTTCGGTAAGGTGTCCATCTGTCGGCAGTCCCAAGCGACGTTACCTCGTACAGTAACAGATTTTATCCCGTACCCTAATCGATTTTACCCCGTATACTTTTTTCCTTATTTTTTGTGTGTTAAATTTTTACTTCTATTCTATATAAGGAAGACATCCTTCAAGTTTAATGCAGGTCAAACCATTTTTCTGGCCACAAGAATTTTTTTTTTGAAAATTGATTTATTGCATATCTTTTAAGGGATAATACAACTCTAGCGACAGAAAAAAAGCCTGACAGGGACAATTTGTTTTGGGAGCATGCAAAAATAGGATCTTTTGGGCTTGTTTAAAACATATTGAGGTATAAAGAAAAAAAATATATTAGTTTGATCCCAAATGGCGGCGATAGAGCCCATCTTAAAACTCATATTTTTTTAAACACTTTACGGGAGGACGGTTTTCTCGTAAAGTATAACTTGGAAAAAAAATCAAAACAATTTATGATCTATATACTATTGGCTATGGAGCTACGTAGTTTTTTTTGTAGAAATGGTCCACTTTTGAAGAAATCAATCGATTTTTTGCCAAAAAATAAGCAGTTATTGTTTTAAAAAAAGGTTGACATTAAATAAAAAACGGCTACGTAGTTCGATATTGTAATTGTAAAGCTACTGCAAAAATTTCAAATCGATCCATGAAACGGTGTTCAAGTAATACGTCCTCCCATTTTGAAAACATTGTTTTCGCGAAAAAAAAGCGTTTAAAGTTTTACGAGCATTTAAATCCTTGAAATTTGTTTCCCCTCTAATCTGTGATTGCTGTAGCATACATAGGACCAAAAACATATTGTTTTTAACAATACTAAAGTATTGTTTAAGTAAAAAAAATCGATTTTATCAAAATCCTCTAGTGGTGTTACCCCTTAAAAGTAACGAAAGATTCGACAAAAAGCTAACGCTACCTCGCGAGAAGACATTAAAAATTCATTTTTTTTTAACAAAATTATCATGGCCACAAAATGATTTAGCCGACATAAAACTTACACAATGTCTTTTTTACATAAGCACGAATTTTTCAAAAATATGGGATAAAATAAACAATGGGTTCTTCCGTAAGATCAACTTTTTATGTTTTCAAAATTCACTTGCGAGATAAAGTCCAATTTCACAGAAAACCACGCTTTATTTATTTTATTCAATATTTTTCAAAATTTCTTGCTTATATAAAAACGAACTATGGTAAGTTTTATGCAGGCGATATCATTTTTGTAATCATAAAAATTTGTTGTTCGAGAAATTTAGAACATTTTAAAATGAACCAAGTTTTTTCTTAGCATTTTTTAAAATCTTTCGCTGTGTCTAAAAGAAATGCAAAAATTTAAATTTTCGATTAAAAAAATGCTCGTGGCCACAAAAATTATTTGGCCTAAATAAAACTCAAATAGAAGTACAACTTTAACAAACAAAAAATCGCAAAAAAGAAGGGCTTTTTTAGAAAATCAACTTTTAATATTCTCAGAAAAAAAGGACCGGAATTTAAAAAATTGTTAAGCGCCCATTAAAATTTTAGCATGCCTTCCTTGCATGTATAGAAACAATAAACAAATATGGAAAAAAATAAAAAAGGTCCGGTGTTCCGCACCTGAAATTGTTCCAGAATTTGTTATCTTCTTTAAGATTCAATAATTTTCTATTAACAGTACCGATTTCCATAAAATCTTCTCTAGTTTTTTTTATCATATTTTAAGGACATGGAAATAAGATTTTCAGAAAACCCCACCTTTTTATTTTTTCATATATTTTTAATATTAAAAAGGCATCCTACCACTTGTATGTGTGCTTAAATATTTTTAAGTTCGGTTAAGTTTTAAAAAAATATAATTATCTATTTTTTCTCGCAATCTGTGCAAGATACCATAAAAGAGTAGGAGGAATGTTTTGTACCTTTAATTATTTCCAATGAAACTGCGAAAATTCATAAAATAACCTACTTCTTAAACAAAAATAAAAATGTTAAATAAAGCCGCACTTGAGAATACCCACTTTCAAAATTTTTAGAAAAACAGTTATTTTCTCATCTTTTAAATTCAAAATTTTGTTTTCATATAAATCGAAGGAGCAAGAATTTCCATGCCTTATAAAAAAAAACACACTTAATATCTATGCGATCTTGGAAAATACGGCATTTTAAAACAAAATATGTCATTTTTTGAGAATTCAAAAGTAATCTTCTAATGACTATAAGAAACAAAACAAAATTTGGCCCGATTTGAAATGGAATTGGTCAAGATTATATGACAAGATAGATAGCAAAATCTAGACAGAAATGATTTTTTAATGGAAATATGCATGTTAGAAACGATTAATCATTTTAATTTCGTTTCCATGCATATTACAAATATTTCAGTCCATGGTGGATAAAAAAGAGAACTCATTTTGCACAAGTTTTTACTACTTATTCTTAATTTTCCTCATATTTAAGGGCAAACTAAATTGTAAAATGTTTAGTGGCGGGTAATATTATCAAGCTTCTGTATAAAGAATTTAAATTTTCTTCTGATTTAAAATATTAGAATTTTCGATTTCAACCATGGAGAACAAGATAAAATAATATTAATGACAAAAAATAGCGTTCATCGAATAAAAGGCGAAATTTGTTTGAAAAAATTGTGATGTTCCTTTTTTAAACTAATTTTACAATCATCTTTATGGTGCAATGTCACTATTTTTCGCTTTAGGAATTTATAAATATTATTTTGAAACCAATTAAAAATATAAACAATTTTTCTTCAATTCGTCATTGACAAAATGTGGTTTATAACTTCCAATTTGTATACTTAATATAAAACTTTTTTCTCGAGAATATTATCAAGAATTACAAGACTCGCTTGTATGTAGTATTAAAAAGTTTGAAATCTTGTACTGAAAGCCACTGAAAATTAAGGAAATTTTGGCTTCCGCCCAGAATTCCACCACTATTTCTACACTTTTGACTACATCAATTTTTTCCCTGCACGTACTGTTAATTTGATTTCCCCTATCAGTGTTTGAAAACTAAGAAAAATAAAGAAATTGTAAAATGTATCCCAACCTCTTCAGCTAGATTCTTCACCCAAGTGTGAATTTAATGAAATTGATCAAAGTCTTTAAATTATTATTATTATTATTATTATTATTATTATTATTATTACACCATGAAGCCATTTCCCTTTCGGGGTAGGCGTGACTCACTCGGCAGGGGAAAGGAGTAGTGTGTGGAAGGGATAGAGATTTTTCAGTTTGATCCAGAATTCTCGTGTTATTTAAGTAAATAACATGTTCGTTCTGCAACGCTGCTATGACCCAGGTTGCTGATCAATCTCTCTAGCAATCACCACAAGCGAAGAACCTCACGAAATCGTTATGTAAGGTTCCCCACTTGGGTCCATTAATAGCCAAGGTCTTTGTTTCAGGCGTCATTCACTCGACTGACACTCTTTTTATTAACTATTTGCCGCCATACTTTCCTGTCCTGGCATACTTCTCTAGCTTCTTTTATGTCCATGCATTTTTTCATACTGGCTCTCGTGTTTCTGTGACTTCTTACGTCTCTTCTAAGTAGGATCTCATTCACACATTCTAACCATTCTTTCCGCGGTCTACCTCTGGGCACGTTGCCATTTACTTTACCTTGATACACTTGTTTCGTTAGTCGTTCATTTGGCATTCTCTCAACATGTCCGAACCATCTTAACCGATTTCTTTCCATGTGTTTATTAGCGTCTCTTCTGCACCACATTCTTTTAGAATTATCTCGTTTTTCACTTTATTCATCAGGGTACAGTCGGTATAGTCGGTATAGTACAGTCGGTACAAATATAGAATTATGTTTTGCCATTTTAGCTTTATTTGATATATTTTTACTTCTGATAAGGGGACCTGCTCTACAAAGAACCTTCTTACCTTCATTTATTCGTCTATCTAATTCCTCATCTATCTTCCCGTCCCTAGTAAATAAGCTACCAAGGTATACGAACTTATCAACTTGTTC
>NC_046663.1:63078504-63087697 GCF_010883055.1 Belonocnema kinseyi | reverse complement strand
GGCGCATACTTTGAATAAAATATTTGTTATCATTCTCTTGAAATAAATGTGTTTTTTTCTTGAAAAAATACCGGTTTCATATGTATACACCTGGTAAGTCTTTCATCCGCAACAACAAAGTCAATTATAATGCGGCTATTTCCTTTAGACCAGGAATACATGTGGATCATTTTATGCCTAAACCAAGTATTTGTAATAAACAGACCCCTTTCTAACATAGACCAACTAATTTATCTCCGTTATAGTTTGTTCTTGGATCCCCAAAATTACCTAATACTCTTTCTGTATTCTGATTTTGGATGCCCACCCAACCGTTCATGTCTCCTAGTAGAATTATTCTTTCCCCATGTTCGCAGATGTTTATTGTGTCATTTAAAGTGCCCCCGAAGGCGTCTTTTACTTCTCTAGGATCACTATCAACCGGCGCGTAGCATACTATAATAAATAGTCTTCTGATTCCTACTTTCATTCTAGCCCACAGCAGTCTGGGAGACACGAAGCCATGGTCTCCGAGATGCTGCTTTGCTCTTTCATTCAAAATGAGACCTACTCCTTGTTTACCACTTAACGACTCAATTCCTTTTTTCTCATATCGTTGGCACGCGACTGAACGTCATTCATTGTGAATGCATACAATGCTATGACGTGACCACAGTCTGCATGTTAATTGCCAAAGAATAAAAATAAAAATAAAATAAGCGAGAAACTGCACCGACGAAAGCGTCAGAAGAACGTCCTCGGAGAGATTACAGGATGTCCGGGGAGACCTTTTAGAGAGGAAAGAGAGGAGCGTTTAAACTTTAAATTTAAAATATTGCCAGGAGGAAACCTTTGCGTGATTCGAAACTGTTTCACGAAGTTAAGCTTTTAATTTACTAGCAACAAAGTGTTGCCTTTTAAAATTGTATCTGAAAGGCGCGAACCACCACTTGTGAGTGGCGTGCGAGAAACTACCGAATAATCCTTAAACGAATGCAGAATATTATCTTAAAAAAAGAAATTAATGCTGTCAGCCCTATTTCTGACTGTTCTTTTGCCATCCGGAGAAGTGTGTTATTTTGCAAATCCTTCAAAACCAGAAAATCGATCCCAGGTAATAGTTTAGTTTTTTAATTTAGCGTTACAAAATATAAATTTCCCTTTAGGGATCGTCCACAAATTACGTAAGATGTTTTTCTTTTGTTTATATCGTTGTGTCCTTCTCAACTTCACAGCAATTTTATGCTCGTCTTTATTCAAACAAAAGACAAACATCTTACGTAATTTGTGGACGATCCCGTACACGCATAACAAAATTCTGCAAAGGTTTCAGAATTTTCAGTTAAAATAGGGACAGCATAGATTTTCTGTAATGCTTACCCAATTTTCTGCAGAGTTTACAAAACTTTAAGTTAATTTTTAATATCAGGGATATTTTCTGTAGCATTTACAGACTTTTTGATTAGATTTTACAATGTAATAATGTTAACTTGACAGGAAAGTTCAGCCAAAAGTTTAACTGAATATCCTGTAAGCTCAATATAATTTTTTTCTAGCAGGGCTCATAGTGGCTCAGCAGTTCAATTGTAGGAAAAATAGAAGAATTTTCCATTGAAAAAAAGAGAAATTTTTTCTTTTAAACATACCAGCGTAATGAACAATAAACAATAAATACAACACTTTTATAAGAGATCAGAAATTGTATTAAACTAGAAAACAAACACGCAAGCGACTATTATTTTATGTGTCTTCGGCAATTTTTAAACTGAAATTGATAATTGATAATTGAATTGAAATTGATAATTGATGAAAATTAATATCTAGAAACTTCAGATTTATTACATAATACAAAGAAACTCTCTTTAATAGCTCTCCCTTCTATAGCCCATCCGAGAATTGAGGCCGCGCCGCATGCAGGTGTAACAGGAGCTGCGCGGGGTATGCGGGGTATGCGGCTGTCACTCAAGCGAGCAACCAAAAGAGTTTTATTGTATTTTGCACAAAATATATTCAATAAAACCGTTACATTTTTTTAAAATACCAATTTAAAATTTGAAACGCTAGTATAACATAAATTGTTTAAGATTGTAAATTATTTTTTAAAAACGCGAACATAAACTGAAATTGTTCAACAATTTGTTAGCTTCTTTAAAATCCAATGATTTTCTATTAACAATACCGATTTCCGGAATAAATCAACAAAAAAAGCAAACAACATAATAATACTAATCTGAAAAATTTTATGATTTCCAAAATTTAAAAATACAACTTTCGACGCAAAATGCTAAAAAAACTTAATAAAAAATTGTTCCAAATCGTATATCTTCTTTAAAATTCAATGACAATTGTTTTTAATTACCGATTTCTAGTCAAAACGTTAACATAACCTTAAACTGTTCCAAAATTGTAAGTCTTCTTTAAAACCTGTATCGATATTTGGGGCAAAAATCGCTAGTTTAACCTTCAATTGTACACAAAAATTTTATCTTTTTTGAAATCTCGTAATTTTTCTAAGGAAAAATACCCATTTCTGCTGTAAACCAGGAACAGAACCTAAAATTGTGAATAACTTATGAATCTTCTTTGAAATGTTTTAAATATATATATTTTTTTGTAATTAAAAATACCGATCTCGGACAAAAAACACAAATTTCCCCAAAAAATGTTAAAAGATTCTAAATCTTGTTCCAATTATAGTGGTTTTTTGTTTAGAAATGCCAATTTTTAAATTTAAACAACAATGTAACCGAAATTCTTCAAATGTTATGAATCTTCTTTTAAATAAATTACTTTTTAAATCAATTTTCGACCAAAAAATTCTAGCATAATCCGAAATTTTTTAAACTTTTAAATTTTTTTTGTCTTCAACAAAAATCATTAAATTTAAATCTACTAATTTTTGTTTAAAAATACCAATCTCAGGCGAAAGGCACTAACATAACATAACAGAAAATTCTTTAAAATACTAGTTTTGGTGTAAGATACCGACGTAACCTAAAAATATAAAATTGACATTACGGACCTTTAAAATCTAATCATTTTTGTTTAAAAATGTCAATTTGTCGTTTAAAGAATAGGCTAAGCCCATAAAGGCATAAATTGTTGAAAAAAATTAAAATCTAATCATTTTGTATTAAAAGTGCAATTTCCGGTTTGAAATGCTAACATAACATACAATTGTTGATCATTGGGAATGTTAATAATGATTCTGGTTTGAAAATGCGGATTTCCACTGAAAAACAATCACAACACGTGAAATTATTATAAATTATAGGTTTTCTTCGAAACTTTCTGATTTTATACCAAAATTCTTCTTTAAAAAAATACTAATTACGAGCGAACACTACTAACAGAAACAATTTACAATATTTTCAATAATTTATTAGACAATTTGAACATTTTAATTTAACTACGCATGAGTAAGAAGCACAAACATTTTTTAATTCACCTACGGTTTTCTATGATTTTTCTTAGAATCTTGACAAATCAATTGCAGATTCAAAAAATGGCGGAAATGGGAAAACTTGGACAAAATTCTCAAATATAGGGATTTTAGGGATTAAAAAAAGGAGACTGCATTTGATCCGTAAAGTGAAATAAATAAAATTACTTTTTTGACATTTTCTTATATAAATGGACCCCTAAAACGTAAAAAAGGCATTTTTTGAAAAATGCCCCTCTATATATGTGTAACTTTTTTAGGTTTACCATATCTCGAAAAGTAAAATAGGTCATTAAATTTGGACGAGTTTTAGCCCTGATTGATACCCAGGATTGATAAGATTTTGAGATTATTTAGACATAAGGAATGTCTTTTTCTTAGAAATTTCGAAAAAAGTTTGAATTTGTTTATATGAGAAAACCTTTTTTAATTTTCAAAATATAAAAATACGGTATGTATAGCGTATTTGTTCGCGTCTTCGAGACACATCGATAAACCTATTTTTGAAACTTTTATGACACACCAGTACCGATTTATGAAGCGTCAAACAAATTATTAATTCTGTTTATGCGAGAAAAACTTCTTTGATATTCAAAATACAACAATCCTATATATAGTGTATTTGTTCGCATCTTCATGACGCATCAAACGACTTATTGTTGAACTGTTTATGACCCAACAGAACCGATTTGTGAATTAAAAACAAATTGTATTCTGTTTATACGAGAAAAAAATTTTGTAATATTAGGAATACTAAAGTAATGTATCTGACAAGTTTGTTTGCGTCTTCGAGACACATCGAATAATCTGTTGATGAACCTTCTTGATGAACCTTCTCTTATGATCTAGCAATATCGATTTATAAATCTTAAAAATATATTCTTTATCTTGTTGATATGAGAAAAACTTTTTTTAATATTCAGAATACAACAGAAATGTATATATTTGTCCGCGTCTTCGAGAAGTACGAATGGCCGAATTGAAGAACCTTTCATAATTTGCAATAAACTACCAATATCGTTTTTATTTTTTGTAATAAAATTATTCACCTCGTTTATAAGAGGATTTTTTTTATTGGGATTATAACAGTACTGTATTTCGATGGGTTCTACGAATAATAGGCTATCGTTTCGTTACCGATAAGAATTAGAGCCTAAGTTTGTACTAAAACAAATTAATCCAAAACAATCTGAAGTAATTTGTCAATCCTCTTCAAGCTTTTTTAATCCGTCTTTCAGCCTCAAACTAAATTTTAATCTCATACATGTCTCAACCCAAAATTCAATCCCAATTATATAAACTTGTTCGAAATAAATCATTTGAGATTTTTTAATTTCGCTGTTAGAAATTTCTGTAGGAATTTTCAGACACATCACTAAAGCTTTACGCAGAAGCCGTTTCCAAATTTTCCTAAACTGTAACAGGTCTATATTAGTCCTGAGAACAAAAAATAGCAAGAAAATATGAGTCAAGTTCAACACATAAGACTTCTTACATATCTATGTGATAATACACGTACACTCATTGTATCAAGTATATAATCAAAGACCATCTTTAATTATAAGAATTTTTTTCAAGTTTGATTCTTTGAGTATATTACATAACACATTCCTTCACATATAAAATTCGCTCGTTTATGTAGTCTTACTATAATTTTTATCTTTCAGACAAATATATACTTCAAATTTATATTAAAACTATTGAACCATACAATATTGTCTCTATACATTAAGAGTTTGGAGAAATTTACGCACAAAATTTATATAAAATGTTATTTTATTTCTTATAAATAATATTCATATGTAATTTTTTCTGAAAAAATAGAATTTTTAGCAAAAAAATTAATTTGTAGAAAAATGGTTAAACCTTTGACTAAAGAAACGAATTTCCAACTAAAATATAAATGTTGAACAAAAAAATAATTTCTCAACAAAGTTAGTCAACCACCATGTTCAAAAAAAGAGTTGAATCCTCAAACAGAGAGAAGATTGACTTCCAAGCAAACAGTAACATTTTCGACCAAAAAAGATGGAATTTCTACTGAAAAAGATAAATTTTTAATGATACAAATTTTTATAAAATTTGAATTTTCACCCAAAAAGGTTTTATTTTGAATTTTCAACATCAAAAGCTAAGTTTTAATCAAGAATTAAATTTTCTGCGAAGATTATATTTGAATCTTTAACACAAAAAGATGATGTTGAAACTCGATGTTGAAATCCAACGAAACAGTTGGATTTTTAGATAAAAAGGATACCTTTTTCAAATAAATAGTTGAATTTTCGTCCAAACAAGATTTCAGTTTGACTTTTCATAAAAAATATGAGTTTTGAAATAAGAAACAAATTTTCTATTAGAATAGTTAGATTTTCTACCCAAAAATATGAATAATCAACAAAACCGTTTAATTATTAACAAAAAAATACTTTTTTAACAAAATTATTGAATTTTAAACTAAACCGTTGCATTTTTATCGAAGAAAGATGCCAATTCAAGCATATAGATGATTTTTACAAATAAAAAGACAACATTTCGAAAAATGTTAAATTTTCAACCAAAAAAGATTTTAGTGTGACTTTTCAGCAAAAAAAGTTTTGAAAATTACGTCAATTTTCGACAAAAATAGTTGAATTCTCAACCTAAAAAGAAGTATTTTGCACACAAAAATTGAATCTTCACCCGAAAAGGATGTTTTTTTAAGCAAAATTGTTGAATTTTCACACAAATTATAAAATTTATAACTAAAAACTCAATTTTGTGAAGGAAGCAACTGCAAAAAAAGAAATAAATATAAATACAAAGCAAACAAAGTACCGTAAAACTTCATTTTTAATTTTCTCTAACTTCCCACTGACTAATTTTTTATTTTCACTGAACATATTAAAATTCAAAGACCAACATCTTAAACTGGTAACATTTTTAACCTGGAATCTTTTATAAACGAAATAAGACAATTTCAAGTTTATTCTATTTGACAGTTTAAAATTATAGAAATTCTCTGACCTTCACACGTTTTCTGTCCTTTAAATCCCTGACTTTTCCCTGATCAATGAAATTCTCTGACTTTAAAAAAAAGTCGTTGTTAGCTAAATTCGTTCTTTAATCACCAGGTTTATTTAGCGTGTGATGTTCAAAAATTATTTACATGAATAAATTACCCTCATTTCTTAGGAAATCATAACAAAATCTCTCGAAACTGTAAATTATTACTGATACTGAACCGCCATGCTTCGTCTGCTAGCCGAAGGCGCTCGAGAAGCGAAGAGTGCGCATGTCACTGCGCAGTTCTTTCCGTTACGAGAACTTATATTTCTGTTACCATTTAGGAATTTTTAGAAACTATTTGTCATTTTCAGAAAAGGCTTCTGAAGTTAAATAAAAATGTAGTAATTTTATTATGAATGTCATTAAATTTAATTTCTGCAACCTAATTTCGTAAATTTCAGTTACTTTCGTATCGTAAATGTGCCGGAATTTTCCGAACATTTCTAACAGTGTTTATAAAATCTATTTATTCATTTAGAGTTTAAATCTTAGTGACCGAGAATCATCTACCTTTTGAAAATGTTGTCGGCTTCCGCTCTTCCCTCCACGTTTTTAACATAACTAAAAATTTATATATTTTTGGAGGGATTTAAAAAATCCTTTAATTGAGCTAGTTAGAGTTGGTTGAAAATGAATCCCCTCTGCAAAAACTTTTGAATGTACTTAGTTTTCACGTTTCTTTGACCATTCGCGAGATAACTCAAAATTTGTATTTAAAAAAAATGTATTTATTGGTTTAGGTCGGGATGGCTGAGTTGGTTAGTTCATGTAGGTCGAAAACAAAACCCTTCTTTAAAAAACTTAAAAATTTTGTATAAAGCGATTCCCTATATCAAAAACCCGAAAATATCTTAGTTTTCACGTATCTGCGACTCTTTTAGAGCGCATTCAAAATTTTAGATTTTTTTCGAATTTTAAACATTTGTTTACTGGTTTACGTTTAGGTGGCTGATGACCACCTCCTTTAGAAAACCTCCGAAAATGTTGTCAGTTTTCGCGTATCTCTCACCCTTTTCATGATAACTCAAAATTTATTAATTTAAAACAAAATGTTTTTATTGGGTTAGTTTATGTAGGTCGAATACAATAACACTGTGTAATAACCTTAACATTTTTGTCGAAAGCGATTCCCCTCTCGGAAACCCTGGAAATGTTGTCAGTTTTTGCTTATTTCTCAGCGTTTTCAAGATAACTCGAAATTTCATTTTTTTTGCGGGGTATTTAAAAAATATTTGTATTGAGTTATTTTGAGTTGGTCGAAGATAGAACCTATATTTAAACCCCTTAAAATCAATTTAATTTTCACGTTTCCATGATAAAATCCTGAAAATGTTATCAGTTTTCGCGTATCTCTCACTATTTTCAACATTACTCAAAATCTTCATTTTTTGTTGGTATTTAAACAATCTTTCTATTAGATCAGTTCACTTTCGTCGAAGACAAACCCCATATTCAAAAACCATAACATTTATTTAGTTTTCCCGTTTCTCGGTCCATGTTCAAGATAATTACAAATTCTGATTTCGTTTTTAATTTTGAAAACACTTTCTTCCCTTTTACCTATGTTCAGAGAAACTAACAATGAATTTACAACTAACTAATTCATTATAGTGATTAAGCTAGAAATTTTTACTCTTTTGAAATTGGGATTTTGAATTGGGAATTTACGAAAATTAGGACCAATAGGGTTAAGGGACTTCGTATAAAGTTAACCGAAATGCATGTACTTTTTAAATCGCGAGCTTGAGCGTGCATGATCTGAAAAGCTCTTGCGAGAGATTTAAATCCGGTGCGAAGTATATGACTGACCAGTAAGGAATCGGGTCTTCGCATTTTGGGATTATATATTTCAAGATGTTTCGAGATATTTCGACATTTCGATTTATTCCTCCCGAAAACTTAGCTAAATGAAGTTAGCCTAATTCTTATTCAACAAAAAAATTGTATCCTGAAACAGAGATAAGATGAACTTTCAAGCAAACAACAGTAGCATTTTTAACCGAGAAAGATTAAATTTCTACTAAAAAGAATGAATTTTTAAATAAAAAATACAAATTTAAAAAAAATTGAATTTTCATCCGAAAAAGACTTTATTGTGCCATTTTAACATCAAAATATAAGATTACAACCAGATGTAAATCTTCCACGAAAATTATACTTCAATTTTTAACCCAAAAACACGATATTTCAACGGAACAGTTGTAATTTTCATAAAAAAGGGCAACTTTTTGGAAAAATGGTTTATTTTTTATCGAAACAGTTGCATTTTTATCCATGAAAGGTGTCATGTCTACTAAAATAAATGGATTCTTAAATCAAAGACAAATAATAAAAAATAGTTGAATTTTTATCCAAAAAATATTTCAGTTTCACTTTTCGGCATAAAAATATGAGTTTAAAATGAGAAAAAAAATTGTCTATGAGAATAGTTGCATTTTTTACCCGGTAAGGTCTCAGTTAATCCAAATTTAATTTCTCCCAAAATTTATTTTCCCCAAAAATTCAAACATAGAAATACGAGTTCGTGAGTCGGAAGTGCGCAAGTATCAAGTCAGGAAAGTCCGTAATAGTGAAACTAAGTAAATAAATATCCAAAAGATGTCGCCGCAAATATGTGTTTTCATGGTTTTCATGGTTATTTATATTATTTATGGACAAGTGTTTAAGAATGGCTCTCTTCGACGAAGAGGGTGTGGATCTCGAAACAGTAAGGGTACGAGGGTTAGC
>NC_046663.1:63069277-63078404 GCF_010883055.1 Belonocnema kinseyi | reverse complement strand
CTGAGCTCGTTTATAGAAGCGCCATACGACACCTTTGCGCTGGAGAGACTTATACATACCTGGGCGTGCCACAGAGCCGCATTCAGGATGTGACATCTATAAGGGATACTCTCCCAAGCAGATACAAACATCTCATGCAGCAGATTTGGTCATCCGAACTGTCGGCGAGGAATAAAGTATCTGCAACGAACATGCTTGCCGTCTCTGTACTACTGATTCATTTGGAGTTCCATGGACGAAGAACGAGTTCAGATCCCTTGATATCGGGACAAGAAAGGTTATGCATATGAACAAAAGCATGCATCTCAAGTCTTCCGTTCCGCGACTGTGCATCTCACGCCGTCAAGGGGGTCGCGGAATACTGAGTCTTAAATGTCTTCACAACAGGATTATTCTGGGTACAGCACATATAGTTGCAAATGGAAGAGACCCTCTTCTTAAAATGGTCAGGAATCACGAAGAAGTGGACAAAGGAGCGTTTCTGTACAAAGCATCGGAGGAGGCTGCTGAAACACTCGGACTTGACTTCAGTATTAGGAGTGATCAAAATGCATCAAATCTTATCTATCTCGAGTACTCACTCCTGAAAGCCCAGATTGAGAAAGCACAAGAGAAAAACTTTCGTGAACAGCTCCTCGATAAGAGGATGCACGGTATCTTCCACAGAAATATGAAGGGTCAGTCAATGTCTTGTGAGCTAACGTTTATCGCTCCTCTAAATGCTCCTAGGGAAATTGAGTCAATTGTCGAGAATGGGAAGTGCCGCATATACTGGAACTTTATATTCTCGACAATTGTTTCTGTTGCTCACTCGAGGCTTGACATGGTTCTTCTTTTTGACTTCGAGAAGCGAACCATGTTCGTTATCGAATTTTCGGCACCAGCTGACAAAAACATCATAACCAAGGAGAATGAAAAGAAAGAGAGGTATCGAGACCTTATAAGGGAGTTGCAATGATTGTACCCGGAATATTCTGTTAAACAGATCGTCCTTATTATCGGCGCTCTTGGAAGTGCCAAGCTTTCACTTGCTAATGGCCTAAAAAGCATCCCTGCGTGTCAACAACATGCTAAAACACTTGCGGGAAAAATGCAGAAGGCGGTTGTCCTTGGGTCGCTCCGTGTTCTTAACGTGCACGAGGCTTTTGCTGGATCGTCGTACTGATTCCTTTACAGACTGTAACCACCTATCTCACGGTCGTGAGACGTGGTTGTGGCTGAAATTTTACCGCGATTTCGCTGGGAGCGGGTGCAATTTTCCAGATTAGCACCCACTCCCGGCGAAATCCTACGTTTTTCCTTATGACAAATTTTTAATTATATATATTCCCCTCGAGAGAAAACAATGCAATAACTAAAACATTTTGAACTTTACATTGTAATTAAAATCTGTGTTTACTTATTTCAAGTCACATATTAGCGGTGACATCCATTGGATATTCATTTATTTAGTTTCAGCATTACCGACTTTGCTGACTTTATACTATTGCGGACTTTCAACTCACGAACTCGTACGTCTATGTTTGAATTTTTGGGGAAAACGAATTTTGGTAGAAATAAAATTTGGGTTAACCGAGACCTTACCTTCTACCCAAAAATATGAATTTTCAATAAAACAGTTGAATTTTTAACAAAGAAGAAAAAAGACTTTGATACAAAATTCTTGAATTTTAAACCATTTTTATCGAAGAAAGATGCAATTTCTAGTAAAATAGATTACTTTTTTTAATAGAAAAAGAAATTTTCGAAAAACAGTTGAATTTTGTTCGGCGTGCGATGTTCCGAAAAATTTGTGCAAGAATAAGATGCTCCCTTTAAGTAAAAATTCATAACAGAATCTTTCCAATACGCCGATTACCACCAATACTGAACCTTCATGCTTCATCTGCTAGCCGCACGCGCTCGAGAAGCGAGGAGTGCGCATGCAACTGCGCATTTCTTTACGCCGAGATAACTTATATTTCTGTTACCATTTATGAATTTTAGGAAAATATACGTTATTTTCAGAAACCGCTTCTGAAGCTAAATACAAATTTAATAAATTTACTATAAAAGTACCGGAATTTCATTTTCAGCAACCTAAATTCGTAAATTTCAGTTACTTCAGTATCTTAAATGTGGCGGAATTTTCCGAACATTTCTAACAGTATTCATATAAAAAAATCTCGCTCTATAATGTAAAAAATTTATTTCATACCCATGAGGAAGCAAAGTGCTCAAGGAATAATAACAAATAATTAAACCCTTAGTGGAAACACCCATAATACTTCATAAGAAGTATTTACATTTGAAGTACTTAGTAGTTTAAAAACCGAGTGGACTTCCCCTAAAGTAATAAAATGTAAATTCCCGAGGGACTCTAAGAAATAAATTTGGTAGTAAATAAGGACGATAGGCGATCGCTTCCTTCCTGTTGGGAACGGATCTGGGCATTAAAAGAGTGGTCGGCGCGTTTAATCGGCTCAATAAACATATCCAAATATTATGATGAAGCGTCGCGTCGAGCATACCCTGCCTCGGTTCGTGCTTTGTATCTTTATAGCAAGACCGTATTTATAAAAGAACCGTATTTATAAAATATAAAGTATGTAAGTTTGTATAGCCTGGCGACTCTTCGAGAGAAAGATCATGAATCCTCTACTTTTAATTTCGTAGCTGGCTAATTATGATTTACGGCAACATCCTCGCGACATCCTGATCGGTACGCGAGATACCGCCCGCAGGATATTCAAATACGATGAATATTGCCCGTCGCGATAAACGGTCTTTCGAAGAGAGAGGAAGCTACGGGGGAGGAAAAAAGAGGGATGAGAGAAATAAAGAGGAAAAGAGAAAGAGGAAAAGGAAAGGAGAGACATGAAGAGTGGGTGTAGTGTAGGGAATACCTATGGGGTAAACGACCGCCATGGTGATTCCAAGTAGTCCACTCGGTATGCAAGATGACCTTCCAGACCGCATCCTTTCGTACCGAGAGACTTTACTTAGAGACTTTCGAGGTCGTTATTAATACCAATCATCCTTTACTTACAAAAGACTTTTAATTGGAATTGAATTGTGTAATTAATATAGCATAATCAAGAGTTGATGGGCGTGAAAGTAATTATAACGCTCCAGGAAAATAAATCAGGCTTGAATGAAGTGTTCCTTTTGGAAATTCATGAATCGACGAATGTTCAGTAATTGGAGGATTGGTGCCGGTTTCAGAAATGATAAGTAAATGATTTTTTGAGTAAAAAATTACCTTCTCTGATCTTTTCTTAATGGGTGTTGTGTTGCCACTGGGACGCACGTTTAGATCAGTCTCACTAGCCATTCGATTGAAGCGTTGCATCCGTTCGCGAACGCTCAGCTGTTCAGCCGACGTTGGCTGAAGTACCGCTGGAACCTCGTCCTCCTATATTGTCAGGAAGTATCGAGTTGCCTAATTTGTATCTAATTAAAATACTAATTTTTCCAAACAAAAATAATCGAACTACATGAGAGGACTTTTCTCAGATACTACATACCAAATACTAGATACCAAATACCAGAGACCAGGCACCAGATAACAGACAAACAGAGAGGATTTGGGTCAATCCATTTCCCGAATATCAGAGATGGAGGTGGGTCTAGCAATTTTTATGAAACTTGGTGAATCTTTAATGTTGGGTGATTGAATTTTAATGGGTTTTTATAGGCGTAGCATATAATTTATGGCCTTTTAATGCAGTTCAAAAACAAACAAGAATATAGAAAGTGGTTCAAAAAACCAAACGAGGTGGGAGCAACTATGGTAATCCGCTGGACAGTTCGGTTATCCCAACTGGCAATTCAGTTATTTAGTGTAATCAACATTAATCCAGTTATAATCTAGCGCAATCCACTCGTTATTCGAAGTAATTGATGTAATTCAAGTATTTAACTTTTCAGCCAGATTAACTCAGGTAATTTGGAGTAATTCACATAGAAACTTCAAATAGTTTTTAATTACTTTGTTAAAAATTTGTCCTTTTTAAAATTAATTTTCTTATCTGAAAATTTATCAATTCCATTTTTGGTTTAAAATTCAATCTTTTTAAGTTGAAAATTGGATTTTTCGGTAGAAAATTAGACTTCTTCGTTGAAAATTCATGTTTTTGATTAAAAACTCAACTACTTAGTGAAAAGTTGAATTGCTTAGTAGAAAATTCAAATATTTGGTTAAAAAGTCACCTTTTTTGTTTAAAATTCATCATCATAGATTAAAAATCGAACTATTTTAATAAAAAATTTATTTCTTTGGTTAAAGATCACACTATATCCTTGAAAATTAATTTTTTTAACTGAAAATTTAACTGTTCCATTTTTAGCTGAAAATATTTCCTTTTTTTTACTTCAACTACTTGGTTAAAAGTTAGATTACTTTTTTTTAAATTCATTTTTCTGGTTGAAGATACAGAATTTTAGGTGAAAAATGGATTTTCAACTATTTTCTTTCAATTCATTTATTTCCGATATTGAAAACTATTTTTTTGATTGAAAATTTTACCTTTACATTTTCGGTAAAAATGTGTGTTTCTTAGTTGAAAATTCATGAATTTGGTTTAAATTCCGTTTTTTTTGTAAGAAAATTAACATGCTTGCCAAAAAATTTCATGTTATTGGTATCTTTTGTAAAAAATTCGCCATTTTAGTGAAAAAATTAATCCTCTTGCTTTAAAAGATAGCTTTATGGTTTAAAATTATTTAGTTTTTTCGCAAAAAATAAATGGTAAATACAAATATCATTCCATTTACGGTCAAAAAGTCGTGTTTTTAGCTGAAATAGGAATGATATGCCTCAAAATTTATCTTATTTAGTTGAAAATTCAAATAATTTCTTAAAAATGCATGCATTTTGTTTAAAAAACGTCTTTTCTGGTAGAAAATTGAGCTTCTTGGTTGAAAGTTGAACTAATCTTTTTTCTGATTGGAGATGCATAATTTCAGCCGAAAATTCATCTGCTTGGCTGCAAATTTGACTATTTTGTTTAATTTCGCTTTTTGCCAATAATTTTTATTGAAAACATAACGGTTTTTAAAAATTGAAAATTCAACTATTTGGTAGGAAATTCATGTATTTCGTTGAAAATTGGTATTTTTTGTAGAAAATTAATCTTATCAGTTAAAAATTTATGTTTTTCCTTAACTACTATTTAAATATTAACTATTAACTATTTGTCTACTATTTAATCTACTTTATTAACAATTACACAATTATTTTCAAAAGCATCCTTTTTCGTTGAAATATCCACTATTACATTTTTCGTTGAGAATTTATCTCCGTTGTTTTTTTTATTTAAAATTTACACTTAAATTTGAACATTTTACAATTGCATTTAAATATTTATAATTTTGCTTTAAAATTCATGTTTTGTTGTTCAAAATCTAAATAATTTCTTCAACAAATTGGTTCAAAATGCATGTTTTTTTGTTGGAAATTTATGTGCTTCGGTTGAAATTTTAGGTTTTTAGTTAAAAACTCAACTATTTAGTTAAAAGTTTATCCACTTCCATTAAAAATTTAAAAATTTGATTAAAAATTATTTTTTGTTTGGTGATATGTAATTTAATTTAAAATTTATATCTTTGATTGAGAATTTATTTTTTAAACTGAAAATGTACAATAATAACTTTCAGTTGACGATTTATCATTTTAGTTGAACATTCATTTTGTTATTGAAAATTTAACTACTACTTTCTTGAACATTCGTTTTTCTTTTTCTTGAAAATAAATTTTTGTATGAAAATGTAATTATTCCATTTTTTGTTCAAAATTTACCTTTTTAATTCAAAATTCATATATTTTGTTATAAATCCTTTTTTTTTGTAGAAAATTAATCTTCTTGGTTGAAAATTGAACTATTTTGTTATAAGTTATAAGTTTTTCCTTCCAACAAAATTAATATGACCAAAAGTTATACAGTGCCCATCAATTTTTATTTTGTTTGAATCGATGCAGAATATTATAAGGAAACAAAATAGCTTTTTAGGGAAAATTTTAATAACAAAATTTGTTTTAATTTTTGTTGAGCCCCTTTTTGAACTTTGTTTTTAAATGGCAATACAAAATTCTATAAATTATACATTATACCTGAAAAAATTAATAAAATTCAATTAGCAATTTGGGAGATGTAGAATTAAAAAAAGTCGAATCCCAAAATTCAAAACCCTCTAATTTCCTTAATTTTGAAAATTTTTATCAAAATCGCTAGATTCCCCCTCCAACTTTGATATTCAGGAAATGGATAGACCCATTTATAATAAGGGGGACTTGGACGAAATACAGGGTGTCAATTTATCTAATTACGAGTAAGAGAAAGCGGCCGAAATTCAATCGAAATAAATTCACTATACAATATTTAAGAATATCCTTAAAAATGAAGAAACAATGGAAAGAGGAAGCTAATTATCTACAAGATAGGAAAAGTGATTGACCACAGGATTAAACTTAAATTTTAAAATTCCACACAAATAAAATACAAAGTTTAAGAAAAGAATTTGTTGCTTGTTTAGGCCTCGGACTCATTTAAGAAATTAAAAATTGCGGCAATAGTAAAATAACACTTTGAAAATAGCAGGTAAATAGTGACACGAAATTTTTTAAATATTACATCGAGGGGTTAACTATTTTCGTAATCTGAAATCCGTTGATATCCTCTGAGATTTCTAAAAAAAATCGTCGATCTTTTTAAATCTGTTCTAATGTATAAAATCCCTTAAAATTCGTAGAAATCCCTTGAAACCCCTGAACTTCGTAAAAAATACAAAAAGTCCCTTCAAATTAAATTAATTACTTCAAGTTTTCTGGATATTCATTGAAATACCTTACTATTTTTTAAATATTCTTTATATATTTTCAGAACACTTGGAAATTTTATGAAATCCTAAGAAATTCTTTGAAAATTCTTTAAAAAATTATACTCTCAATAAATTCCTTAGGATTTTTTTAAAATATACAGTAAAATCCTTTTGAAATTTATAAAATCACTTAAATATAATTTTTCAAAATTCTTTATAAAATGATAAAATCATTTAAATCATCTGAAATCCTGTAAAATCTCACAAAATCAGATAAATCTCTTGAAATCTTTTATTTTGTGTGAAATTCCTAAACTGGCTTGAAATATTTGAAATTTTCTGGTATCCCTTAGAATCTTTTTAAATAATTTAAACGCTTCAAAACCCTATAGACCGAAAAATCCATTTAAAAAATTTTTTCAGATGAAATTAGTCGATACATATTTTTCTTATTTACGAAAAAATGTATACGGAATTAGAATTTAAATTCCTACTTCGTTAACAAAATATTTTTTAAACCTCTATAACTGTTTACCTAATTGAGATATTTATCTTTTTCTTTCACATTCTGATAGAGTTGACCGTCCCTTTTTCCAAATCCATTAAAATTAAACAATAAAAAGTTCAAAATTGAGCCGCCGTTTTGTTAATATTGTACCTTTTTAAAAATTTTGGGCGGATTTTAAAGTAAAACAAAAAACATTATCAGAATCAGAGAAAAAACTATAAATATCTCAAATAAGTCCAAAGTTGTAGAGATTTAAAGAAATTATTTAGGTTTTTTCGAAGACAAAAAAACCACAAAATTCAAATACGCATAGCTTCGTAGACCATTTTTATTTCGCAAATCGAACATATCGTAGAACCTGTCTAATTTGAAATGAATTCACCCTTTAAAACGATTTCATATCCCTGAAGTCTGTTAAAATACTTTAAAAACCATTTGGAATTTGTTGAAAGTTATTGAAATTTTAACAAATCTCTTGAAATGCTTCAAATCTTAAAAATGTTTTGAAATTTTTGATTTCTTAAAATATAAGGAAATTTTTGTTGCAGATAATAGAATGTTGCGGTAATTCATGAAAAGTTACCATATCTAACTGGTCACATGAACATAAAAGACCGAAAATTTCCATTAATTTCTGGCAATTTATAAACACTTCCAAATTTAATTTTGGGTAATTTATCCATAAATTACCTGTAATCTTACAATAAATTTTATAAATTCCCGGAAATTTAAAAAACGTTTAAAATTGAATGTTCGGTTATTTATCTAAATTTAACATAAATTACCTATAATATTATCAAAAATTACCAAAAATGTCATAAATTTCTGGAAATTTCTAAAAATATTTTTAATTGAATTTTGGATAATTTAAGTGAAGTTACCATATTTAACTGTAAAATTACCACAAATTACCAAAAATTTCCATAAATTTTCGCAAATTTATAAACACTTCTAGGTATAATTTTAGGCATTTTATCTTGAGTTATCATAAATTTCTGGTAATATTACTATAAATTACCAAAAATTTAATAAATTTCCGAAAATTGATAAGAAATGTTTAAAATTAAATTTTGGGCAATTATGGTAAGTTACCTGTAAATAAAAAATATTGACCTGTAAAATTACCATAAATACTGAAAATTTCCGAAAATTTATAAATACTTTTGGATATAATTTTAGGCATATTATATTAAGTTATCATAAATTTCTAGTAATATTACTATAAATTACCAAAATTTTCCGAAAATTTATCAAAAATGTTTAAAATTGAATTTTGGACAATTCATGGTAAGTTACCATATTCAGCTTTAAAATTACCATAAATACTGAAAATTTCCGCAAATTTGTTAACACTTCCAGAAATAATTTTAGGTATTTTATCTCAAGTTACCATAAATGTTCCGTAATATTACCATAAATTACCCAAAATTTCATAAAATTACGGAAATATATAAAAATGTTTAAAATTGAATTTTGGGAAATTTATGGTAAGTTGCCATTAGTTACCTTTAAAATACTGTAAATCACGTTTACTTTTTTTGAAATCTAATATGGGCTGAAATCATGGCTGTATTTCGAGAGATGTCTAAAATCATCCATTTGTTATAAAAAATATCAAATGCACCAAGGGGGAGAGGGATTTTTTCGACTTGTGTACGTTTTCAATACTCCTCGATAAAGTCCCTCTTCTCCCCCTAGGTGCATAATATACTATTATCCAAACGCCACTACCGGTACACTGCTTTTCAACGGCCAATAACTAAGACTATTCTACACTAGAAAAAATTGAGACACATATATTTTTATTGCTTAAGATCTCCT
>NC_046663.1:63064560-63069177 GCF_010883055.1 Belonocnema kinseyi | reverse complement strand
ATATGTGTCTCAATTTTTTCTAGTGTCGAATAGTCTTAGTTATTGGCCGTTGAAAAGCAGTGTACCGGTAGTGGCGTTTTGGCCGTTTAAGGGTTAAAGCGCAAAGTGAAACTATACTTGCATTAGCGAGCAATATAAGAAAGAAGTAAAATAACTATTTTTTTTCAAAACTGTACTAAGCTAGTAGAATCGTTAAGAAAAAATGAAAAAGTGTCGTGAGTCCGAGGCCTGCTCCTTGATTATTTACTAAGACTAACGACTAGAAGCCAAGGAATGGAAGAGCATAACGTCATAACCATGCAAGTGCCACTTTTTTAAACACACATTGCGGTGGAAAAAACAATTATTTTTAAGGTGATTAAAGTATTTTATTGAAAAAATTGTTAAAATATTTAATGTACGGAAAAACTAATACCAGCATTCGATTCTATGGAAAAATGATATAAAATCCACGAATTGGAAAACTTTCTGTTCCACCAATCATATAAAACACACAGACTTTATGTAATTGGCACTATTAGTTTTCCGTATCTCGCATTTTTAAACAATGAATCAACAAATAATTTTGTTGTTTAAAAAATAATATTAATTTTAAGTATGTTTTATCTAAGGATTTTTTACTTCCCTTAAATATTTTTTTCTTATCACTTAGATGGTTCTGCCGTGAGACAATTCATAAATTAATCTATGAGAAAAATCAGCTCGAAAAGTTGACTAAATTCAAAACTATTGGCTAATCTGAAAAAAATAGCAACAAATTGAATTCTTGAGAAAATAAAAGAAAAAGACTCACTTTGATGGTGGGTTCAAAACTGGCTTTTGACTTCTCAAAATTGAGGTTCTCCTTGTTCTCCAGCTTGAGTTTGTCTTGGCTTTTGCGTCTAGGAGGTACAGGAGGTGATGTTGGAAGATCCGGTTCTTCGGAAAGTGGTTTCGAGTCCAGAGTTTCTTCCGAGCCCCTCTCGAAATTTTTGTAAAAGATACCAGTGGTGTCTCCCGAAGATACATTTTGATTACGAGGAATAGGTGAGGTAGGATTGCTAACTGGGCTCAAAGGTGCTGGAGGTGGTGGGCGATAAGGTGGAGGTTCCCGAAGAGGTGAAACAGGAGTCGCAAGGTCAGGAGTTCTCACAGGTGAACTGGGTGAGGCCGAGAAACTGAAAACTGGAGAGGTAAGGTCTAATGAAGTTTGGCGATATTTCTTCTTTAGAACCAGGAACTTTTCACCCTAAAAATATTAATTAATTCGCTACGTTTACGATGAAAAGGTTCGTGATTAACAGGAGCAACTTGTTATTTTTTTGCATTGAATAAATGGTATCTAAATAATACAAAATCAATAATATTTTAGGAGATTATTAATCAGGGTGACCGGGAAAATCGTTTTTCAAAATTCGCGGACTTTTTCCTGACTAACTTTTAATTTTCCGTGACCATTAATATTCAAAGACGTGCATTTTAATCTTGTAACATTTTTAACACAGAATCTTTTTAGAAACGGTATTTTTATCCAACTAGTTGAATTTCAAAAACAAAGACAATCATTTTTGAGCAAAAAGTTGCATTTGAAATCAAATAGTTAAACTTTAATGCGAAAGAGATGAATTCTTAACAAAATAGTCAAATATTTCAACCAAAGAGTAAAATTTTCAACAACATCATTCATTTTTCAACAAAATATTTGTATTTTTAATTTAATATTAGAGTTTCACACTATAATGTATAGAACTATAAATAGTATGTATACAACTATGAATAGTTGATCTTCAAAACAAACGAGAAAAAATTTCAACAAAATAGTTGAGCTTTTAACTAAATAGTTAAATTTTCAACCTAAAATGATAAATTTTTAACCAAATAATCCAATTTTTAATTTTAAAAGACAACTTTTTCAGAAGACACTTGGCTTGTCAACAAAAAGATGAATTCTCAACGAAAAATATAATTGTTTATATTTCAAACTAGAAGAAACATGAATTTTCGACAAAATAGTTACATTTTGAAGCAAACAGTTGCATTTTTAACAAACAAAAATTAAAAATTTCAAACCAAGAAGATAGGATTTCTACTAAAAAGATGAATTTTCAACTGAAAATATCAATCTCCAACAAAAAATGGAAGCTACTTTTTCAGTTGAAAAATTATTTAAAATAAAAAAGAATTTTCAACAAAGGAATGAAATTTGCAATCAAAGAAATGAATTTTCAACTAAAATGATGAATTTTCTAACAAAAAAAAACGAGCTTTAACGAAGATTTTTTAGGTAAAAAAGGAGATAGATTTAATCCAGACTGTTGAACTTCGAAATCAGAGGACGAATTTTCTGTACAAAATTGGAATTTCCAAGCCGAAAATGTGAATTTTCAACCAATTAGTTGCGTTTTTAGTCGAAAAAGAGGAAATTTCCAACCAAGAAGATTAGTTTTCCACCGAAAAGACGAATTTTCAACAAAAAATGAGAAAGTTAAATTTTCAGTTAAAAAATTATTTTTACCTAAAAAAAAAAGAATTCTCAATAGAATAGTCCAATTTGCAACCAAACAGTTAAATTTTTAACCAAAAATGTGGAAATTTTCAAATCAAGAATATTAGTTTTCTACGAAAAAGACGAATTTTCAACTAAAATGATGAATTTTCCACTAAAAAGACGAATTTTTAATAAATACTTCTTAGTCAAGTAAGAATATTTAATCCAAATTGTTGAACTTTCAAACCAAAAGACGAGTTTTGTATAAAACAGAAGAATTTTTAGCAAAAAAGTTCATTTTCAACCACATAGTTGCTTTTTTAACAAAAAAGGAGGAAATTTACAACAAATAAGATTAGTTTTCCACCAAAAAGACCCATGAAGGATGACTTTTTAACAAAATTGAGGGATTTTCCACCAATTAATAAAATTGTTTGAAAAAATATAAATTCGTCAGGAGAAAGCAACTGCAAAAAAAAAATAGAAATACAAGGCAAATAAATTACTAACAAAAATATTTTATTATAAAATAATACATCTCTGATATTATCAGGATGACCACAAAACTCCCGTTGAACAAAAATCTGTTACATACGGAATATGTAATATAATTTCAAATAAAAATTCCAAATTATTATTTTGAATTTATTCAACAAGCCTTGACAGTTTTTTCAAGTGCCTTTAAAAGAAATTTTTTAGCTTTGGCAAAATTCCTGACTTTCACTAGCCAATCATATTTCGTCACTTTTTCCTGATTTCCAACTGTTCACTGACCTAAGGCCACACTTTTATTGATTATTGATTATAAATAACATTCATTTATATATGCTAAGTTTATGTACTTTTTACACATGGTCTCGTTATCTTAATAAATAAATTGAATCATAAAAAGATTTTATGTTAGAATTTCATTCATGAAATACTGCTAATTGTAAATTATCTTGGGGTTCATCGTGGTGTGATAAGACATATGTTCTTAATAAAGAATACGCCGAGAATAATGTGCAGTGGTTCGAGACACACTTAGAGATTTATTTGCAAGCGTCACTGAGACGCGTCATAATTTAAAACACATTGTACGACCGTATGCGACTGCACTAACGATGAATATGTTTTAAAGGTCAAGAAAAAGGTCATGAAAGCAAGTTTACGACCACAATCTGAATGGAAGGAATTAACTGATTTTATTCTTATAAAGTTTTGTAAATAAGGATACTGAAATTCGCCTACGAAAAATTTGTATCAGTCAAAGATACTTTAACCCTTAAAGTGCATTGTGGGTTTCGGACACCCCAAGCAATTTCCAAACTCTTATAAACCATACTTAATTCGAAAAAATTGAGTAAGTGTCGCGATCTAGCTTTAGTTGAAGGCACTAACAGTAAGTCAATTCGTTTAGCATACTGCATCAAGCGTCAGTCTACTAGCAGCAGCTGCTGAAAGTTGAGGTAAAAAAATCGTGGGGTCTGAAACACCCAGTGCGCACTTAGTGAGTAAAAAGTAATTTTTGAGCAAATTTTGTTGTTGAAATTTTATTGACTTTTGTTTACCTTCTAACGTAAGTATATCACATGAAATGAAATAATTATTTTTTTCGATTTTCATACTTTTTTACTTTGTAGATGGCTTATAACTTACGGCAGAGCGTCATGCGAGAGCAGACTGTGGATGTGTTCAATAAAACAGAATTTTTAAGATACAGTTATATATGTCGCTTTTTTCAATTTCTTGTATTTTTATAGTATTACATGTCAAAGTGCCTTCATTTTAATAATAATAAATCGATTTAAAAGCAAATAATCCGATTCATCATTTTATTATAAAATTGACTTTTTAACTGTGCAAATGAATATATATTTTTAAAGCATCCATGTTGCAATATTTTTTTAATGAAAGTACACTATTTCAAAAGTATATTCATACATTTTCAGGTTAAAATAATTAAAATTGCGTGAGTGTTTAATTTTTAAGTAAAAAAACCCATTTTTCTCAATAATTTTTTTAACAAAATTAAAATACGAGGGTAGTTCAATAAGTCCTTAGAATGGCCAACAAATGGCACGCGAATCGCTCCAAATCATCTGTTTTCAGTCAGCACCACTCCCGACTAGATATATGGTGCAGTCACAGTCCACATCTTCTGAGTTTAC
>NC_046663.1:63040996-63064460 GCF_010883055.1 Belonocnema kinseyi | reverse complement strand
AGAGCTCCAAGGAGATTATGTTGAAAAATAAAAAAAAATTTATCCAAAAAAAATTGTTTTTATACTTCATTCTAAGGACTTATTGAACTACCCTCGTAAATAAATGGCTATAAAATCAACTTTACCTTATGAAAGATACCTTAAACTATATCGGATCATTTTATTGTGACAAAATATTCAATAGAGGAACAATACATGATTAAATACGCAGGGGTGTTTAGCATCCACGATGCACTTTACCGTGAATTTTACCATGTACGCACTTTAATGGTTAAATCAATTCCGTCTCATAATAATTCGCACATTTTGATCTACTCATGTTAAAGTTTATTTCTTATTTCCTGGTGTTTCCCGTTTCCTCCTCCGTTTATAAATAACAAGTCTTTAAATTAAAGTGTTAATTACACAGGCCAACATGGTTTTGTGTTGGAAAGTGAAGGGTCATTTCCGAAGTAATTTTTCACGTATAATTCGAATCCGGGATCAGAATTGGCCCATCGTGTCAGGATTATAAAATATTTGAGGTTATGTACCCAAAAAATGGTGTTTTTGGCCATTTTTGAGGTTATTTACAGAAGACACAACATTTTTGGGGATTTTTTCTTTAGTTGCTTTAAATACTTTAAGGCAGACATTTTTTACTGGGTGCTTTCTCTTAAAAATTTGTACTTCGGTGTGTTCGAGGTTGTTGAAATCCCAAAAAATGTTGTGTCTTCTGTACATAACCTCAAAAATAGCCAAAAACGCCATTTTTGGGTACATAACGTTTATGTGAAACGAAAAATAAAAAAATATAAAAGTGTCCTTACCTAAAATTTAAGCATGGATAGTATAAATTTTGGCAGTGAATAGTTGCAAAAAAAATTTCACCTCCCTAGTTGCCGGGGAACACAGTCATTTTCAACTCCTAAGTCTCAAAAAACGAAGAAAAAATTCTAAAATCCTTTCTAAGTTTCTTACCTAAAATGTTAGACATGAATAGTGTAGAATTTGGTAGTAAATAGTTACAAAAAAAGTTTCATCCCCCTAGCTGCCGGTGAACGCAATCATTTTCAATCCCTAAGTCTCAAAAAACGAAGTAAAAATTCTAAAATCAGTTCCAAGTTTCTTACCTAAAATGTTAGACATGAATAGTGTAGATTTTGGTAGTAAATAGAACTGATTTTAGAATTTTTTCTTCGTTTTTTGAGACTTAGGGGTTGAAAATGACTGTGTTCCCCGGTAGCTAGGGGGGTGAAATTTTTTTTGCAACTATTCGCTGCCTGAATCTATACTATCCATGTCTAAAATTTTAGGTAAGGACGCTTTTATATTTTTTTATTTTTCGTTTCACATAAACGTTGCAAACTTCAGTTTGATTTTTATCTGCGCATATTTCGGTAAACATATTTTTGGTTAATTATTTTTGGTATGCTAATTGATAAAAATTCTTAGAAATCATTCTTTATTTCTTTTGAATTAAGGATTTACTTTGGTCAAAAACATTTATACAGAGAACTACAAAATTTCTAAAACTGTAATTTTTTGCTAAAACTTGTACAAAAATGTACAAAATTTAATTTTTTAAATACAATTAAATTGAAATAGATCATTTTTCCTTGTATTTTTTTGTCGAAAACTAAAAAAAAAAAACAATAGCAAAGTACAATTTTCTACAATTTGAAGATGTGATTAATTTTTTTTAAATATTTTGTTGTAAGTAAATTACAGGGCGTTACAGAAAAATAAAGTTTTTAAAACAAATTTATGTGTGGATCTGACGTCTTGAAAACACTTAGATTTAGGTAAATTATTGTGGAAAATTAAGAACCTTTACAACACAATACCAAAGTTTAAAAAAAAATTTCAGCTGCATCTTCTTGTAGTTTATTAAAGAAATGTACGAATTTAAACAAAAATTACATATCTGTCAGAAACTTTTGCTATTATAATAATAAATATTAGATAATTCAGAAATTTCGGTTATTTTTCAACAAAATAGTAGTTGAATCCTCAAACAAAATAGATCAACTTTTAACCAAGCAGTACCAGTTTTAAACAAAAAAAGATCTAATTTCCACAACAAAAAATCAACTTGAAGAGACGAATTTCCAATAAAACAGTTGAGTTTTCAACCCGACAATATGAATTTGTTACAAAAATAATTTAATTTTTAACAAAAAAATACGAGTTTTCAACAAAATACTTTAATTTTCAACTATAAAAGATAAATTTTCATATATAAACTGAATAAATAATTTGATTATCAGATTTAGAAATTAATTTTCAACTCAAACGATGAATTTTCTAACAAAAAATAAAAGTTATCAAGAAAATACATGAATTTTTTCGTAAGAAGACAAATTTTCCAACAAAAAATAGAATAGTTAAATTTTCAGTTAAAAAAATGAATTAAATTTCAACTAAAAGATATAAATTTCTCATCAAAAATGGAATATAGTTCCATTTTCAGTCCAAGAAATTAATGATAAAAATGCAACATAAACAAACAATTTCACCAAATATTGGAATTTTCAAACAAATGGAAATTAAATTTGCAAGTAAATATTTTAATTTTCAACCAAAGAAATGAATTTTTTACCAAAAGAGATGAATATTCAACCCGAAGTTACCAATTTCCAATAAAACGGTTCAGTTTTCAACCCGAAAATATGAAGTTTTTACCAAAATAATTGAATTTTCAATCATAAAAAAATTCTAAGCAAAAATGAAATACATTTTCAGTTCAAAAAATAAATTTTTAACTAAATAAAGAAACGAATTTTCAACTCAATTATTAAATTTTCAACCAAAGAAATTAATTTTTAACTTAACTGATGAATATTCAATGCATATATGAGTTTTTAACCAAATAGTTGAATTTTCAGCTTAAAAAATCAATTTTCTAATAAAAAAAAAACAATTTTTCAAAAAAATGAATGAATTTTCACCTACACCAGATCAATCTTCAACCAGAAATAGAGTAGTTGCATTATAAGATCAAAAAATAAATTTACAACAAAAAAATAGGAATATTTAACCCAATAAATAATTTTTAAACAAAAAAAGAACAATCACATTGTTCGTAACACAATAAATTTTGAGCGTAACAATAATATTTCAACAAAACAGATAGATTTTTTCAACTAAGAAGATTTTCTACCACAAAAGAAGAATTCTCAACAAATAGTTGAATTTTTCACTTAAATCAGATAAATCACTAATTTCCAATAAAACAGTTGAGTTTTCAACCCGAAATTATAAATTTTCTACCGACATAATTCAATTTTTAACTAAATAAATGAATTTCGAATTAAACCAAAAACAATTTTGCCACTAAATAGTTTAATTTTCAAACAAAAAAATTAATTTTTAACTTAAATGATGAAGGTTCAATTAAGATATAAATTTTAAAACAAATAATTGAATATTCAAATTAAAAGATCAATTTTCCAACAAAAAATAAAAATTGTCAAGAAAATACATAAATTTTAAACTAAACAAGATCAATTTTCAAGCAAAAATTGAATAATTAAATTTTCAGTAACAAAATGAATTGTCAACGAAACAGTTAACATTTCAACCAAACAAATAAGTTTTCAAAGAAAGAAGATTAACTTTCTACCAAAGCAGATAATTTTTTTTACAAAAGAATAATTAAATTTTCAGTTAAAGAAATAAATTCTTAACTAAATTGATGAACCTATAACAAAAAAAAAAAGATTTTTTAACCAAATATTTGACTTTTAAATACAAAAGATTCATTTTCTATTAAAAAATAGACATTTTTAACCAAATACATGACGTTCAGACTAAAAAAAGATAAATTTCTAACATAATAGTTATATTTTTATTTAAAACAGATAAATTTTAAACTTGCAATAGTTACATTTTCAGTCACAAAAATTAATTTTCAATGAAGAAACATTTTCAATCGGAAATGGATTAGCTCAATTTTTAGTTTAAAAAATAAATTAAAAAAAAAACGAATATTTAACCCAAGAAATTAATTTTGAACCAAAAATAAAACAATTAAAATGGCAGTAAAAAAATAATGCTTAACGAAACAGTTAAATTTTCAACCAAAATTAGTACTTGAATTTCAATGCCATATCTTAATTTTCTATCAAAAACGAAAAACTTCAACAAAATACATGATTTTTAAACTAAAAAAAGATTGATTTTCAACGAAAAATAGATCAGTTAAAATATAAGTTAGAAAGTAAATTTCCAAACCAAACAAGAAACAAATTTTCAACAAAATAGTTGAATTTTCAAACATAGAAATTACTTTTTAACCAAAAATATGAAAATTTAACTTTGCTTTTCTAACAATGATGAGTAATTTTCCACAAAATAGTAAAACTTTTATTTAAAAGAGATCAATTTTGAAATTACAATAGAATAGGTAAGTTTTCAGTAAAAAAAAATTAATTTTCAAAGAGAAAGATACATTTTTGATCGAAAATGGGTCAGTTCAATTTTTAGTTCAAAACATTAATTTAAATCTAAAAAGACGAATTTTTAAAAAACCATAAACATTTTTAATCAGAAAAGACCAATTTTTAATAAAATAGTTAGATGGTATACCAAAAATAATGACTTTTTAAGAAAATTGTTCAATTGTTAACAAAAATAATAAAATTAACTTCAAGTTCAATTCATTGAAAATTCCCTGAATATCCCTAACCAGTTTTAAATTCCCGGACATTCCCTAAATTTCAGGAGTTCCATGAATCATACTTTAGAGGTTATGTTGCAACTGACAGTTAAGCATGAAGAGCGTGACAACCATGAGAAAATGAATTTCAAACATTAATTTTCCCGTCTAAAAAGTTAAAAGCTGAAAATCATAAAAATGTACGCACATTCTTGACCAGTAAAACATTTACTACCGTCCTTAAAAAGATTTCCTCTGCAAGTAAATAAAAGCGACCACAAAAGAATGAAAACGAAAGATTAGCCCAATTTTCGAAATAAATTTCTGACGTGCACGCCTGAACTCAATAAATGAAATTGAATAGATATTTTTGAATTTTGAAAAAAGCCCTAGATCTGGCAACATTGTGTGAGCAACAAGTCGCTCCTGTCAAGACAGGAACACGAACGAAAATAAACAGCGCATGCCGCTTCGTAAAGAGATGCTTACCTCCTCGTTCTTGATGGTGGCCAATATATTTACATACTCCTTGAACCTATTCCGCGCCTCCACTGGAAAGTAAAATACGACAATTTAGCGTCTCGCTATTTGCTAATTGCTCACAAATAAATTGTAGAATGTAGACATGTTTATCTGCATTGCTGGACACTGAGGTCACGCACGACACAACGAAACGGACAGGTTCACACACGAGTCCTGGAATTTAATTACGACCTACCTCGATTTTCCGGGTCCGTCAGGAACTTTTTAAAGTACTTCACTAGGTCATGATTTCGCGCCGAACCACCGTTTTCCAATAAATATTTACGAATCTCTTCGAGAGATAATTCACTGGGCGTCGCCATCTTTTACTGAGCTGAGTGTGACTAGCGCTCCCAGTGGCCGTTGCATTTGAAAGATTCGATTTTCAGCAAGTCGGTAAAGAAGGTTTCCATCACTTCCGTATGCACGCTTAGCCATGCAGGAAGAGAAAGTTGAGCAGTGCGTGGAAAAGTATTTTTTATTGAATTTTTATTCTTTATCATGTGTGAATGCCCTGCTTTATTACAGATTATGCGATTCTTTATATAATTTAGAATTGTAAATAGAATATCCAAATATTGTGAGATTAAGTCTTTCGTTATGAAACGAGATGTTGAAAGTTGTCAAATTTGTAAGAGGAAAATTAGAGCTACTATATTAACAAGACAATTTGTACAATTAATATAAAATATTAATTGATATAACTTAATTTATAATTAATTAATAATAATTAGTCATTAATTAAATAAATTAATATAAAATATTGTCAATCCAAAAATCAGTTTTCTTAAAAAAACATATTCAAAAAGTTCATTTTATGCAAAAAAAATTGCATAGAAAGACTTAAAAAGGGAGAAATATTTTTCTAAACCACATTGTAATCGTCTCACCAGAGACAAACATACAAGGAATCACAAATTAAGTAACATTATTTTCGACCTTTTCACCCCCTACCCTGTAACGAACAGTAACATTGCCCCTGGGCCCCACCACCGCTGTTAATTAACATTTTTTAATTCTTTTATCAATACCATAAAGAATACAAAATAATATTAATATCAAAACAATTAAAAAATTCAAATAACTATTTATTTGTTCAATGTTTTCGAACACTTAAATTCGAGCAGAAATTAAATTTTAAAGATATGTGAACAAGTAAATAATTATTTCAGTCTGTTTTTGAATTTATGTATCAATAAAAAATTTTTGAGAAAATTAAAAAAGATTTTTTGAATATCTCAGATGTGGCAAAAAAGAATCTAGAAGGTTTTAACGATTTATTTTATTTTATAGGATTTTACAAAATATTAGGAAACATTCGAGTCTAAAAAAAAATTAAGGATTTTTAAAAATTTGGAAAAAATCAAGACATATTTGATCAATTTTTTGAAATATTTCCAAGTTTTTTAATATTCCGGAACTATTTAAAACCTCTTAATTCCCAGAAATATTTTTAACTGACTCGAATTTATCTTTAAATTTTGAAAGATTGTTCCAAATGTAAGAAATTGCCTTATATTCTTCTGAACTTTTTTCAGAAAATTTAAGGAAATTTCATTATTCTCTTGAAACCTTTCGAAATTATTTTAAAGTTTCGAAAACTCTATTTAAATATTTAAAAATGCAAATTTCCTTAAGCTTTTAAAGCTTAAAACTATTTTTGAATCACTTTAATTCATCTAGATATTTTTTAAATTCACTCGATTTTGTTTTATTTTTTAACCTTACCAAATTGAAACATTCTGCTTTGAATTCTCTTAAGAAAATTGCCTTAAAATCTTTCAGATTTTTCTTTCATAATTTTAGATATCTTTTGAAATGTATTGAAATCTTGCGAAAGATTCTTTTAAAATCTTTATAAGTTTAAATTATTTAATCCTTTCAAAACTTCTGAATCTCTCAAATTTACTTAAATATTTTATATATTTATATAATATGTCAAAATTACAAACTTTTGTTTTGGAGTCTTTTACACTCTTTTTAAAAAATGTAGGAAATTATTTTTAATGTTTGGTAATTTTCTTCAATTTTCTCTTAGAATTCATTACAAAACAATTATTAAAATTTTTTATATGCATTTTAAGAACATACTTTTTTATTCTCTTCACATCCTACAAAATTCATTTTAGCTAGAATTTTTTTTAAATCTTAAAAAATTAAAAAAAATAGTCTCAAAGTCTTCCCTATTCTTTTCCTACGCCTTTTGAAATCTTTAAAACTTAAAATTATGATTAGAAAACAAAGGTTGTACAAAGATTTTAATGATTTCCAAAAGATTTCACGAATATTTCGAAGGTTTGGCAAAAATTTCAGTCAGATTGAAAATATTTCACAAAGATTTTAATTATTTCTCAAAGATTTCAAAGATTTCAAAAAAAAGTCGCAAGAATTTCACAAAGATTTCGAAAGCATCCAGAAAGGGTTCACAAAGTTTTCACAAAGATTTAAATTATTTTTTAATAATTTCAGAAAGATTTCAATGATTTCCCAAAAAGTTGAATAATTTTAGAATATAACCAAATATTTTTAATATGTCGTCAGGATTTCAAAACATTTCAGAAAGATTTCAGAAGGATTTTCATGATTTCCGAAAGATTTCACAAAAATTTAAAAAGATTGCACAAAGATGTCAATGGTTTACCGAAGATTTTGCAAAGATTTCAATAATTTCAAAAATATTTCAAATTTTTTTTAATGTTTCGCAAATATTTCGAATAGATTTATGTAAAAGAGTTCACAGAGACTTTATAATTATTTCACAAATATTTTCGATAGCGTTCAAAGATTGCATAAAAATTTTAATGATTTTTAATAGATTTCACAGAGAATTCAAAAGTTTGGGAAAGATTTCAGATAGATTGAAAATATGTCACAAAGATTTTAATGATTTCCCAAATATTTATAAAAGTTCACAAATATTTCAAAATATTTCACAAAGATTTCTAAATCTTTTAAAAATGTTTCAAAAAGATTACACATGATTTAAAAAAGGTTTCAGTGATTTTCCATAAATTTCAATAATTTTACAGATATTACCAAATATATTAAATATATCATACAGGTTTCCAAAGCTTTCAGAAAGTTTTCACAAGGATTTTAATTATTTCACAAAGATTTTCGATAGCTTTCAAAGATCGCACAAAGATTTCAGTGATTGATCAAAGATTTAGAAAAGATTTCAATAATTTCATTATTATCAGAACAAAAAACGTATATCAAGCAAAGCTAAAAGGAAAATGCATAATTTATTCTATATTTATACCGGCTGTGATATGCGGTAGCAAGAAAATTGAGCAAAGTCTGGTTTATTACCTCAGCATTCATGGGTAGAGTTGCAGCGAAGCTTAAGGTGGGATCCGAACCAGCAGAATCTCGGTAAAAGTACATACAAAAATTTCCAGAGGTATCGGCTCTGGGGTCGAAGCCCGGACCTCTAACGTGACAAAATGATGAAAACTAACTGATAAAATCATAGTAAGATCCGCACTGTTTACTCTAATGATTACCAAAATTGTTAACAGTACAAATCTTCTGCTATATGAGAAAGCAAGAATTGTGTGTTAAATTGAAGAAAGAAAGAACATTACGTCTTAGGTTCGAATTAATTAATTGAAATTTGTAGGATGTAGACCTAGTTTGTGAACGCAGTTTCCACATAGGAAATCGCTGTTGGAACTTGGAACGTTAATTAAGTGCACAACCTACGTCGTAGAGGGACGAGATCAGACACACGCTTGGCACGCGATTACAAACAATTTTACCTTGGAAAACACTCTAGCCAAAATTATCAGCGACCCAAAGCGAAATTTATTTTCGGCTATTATATAAATTATATAGAGCAGCGAGGGCAATCAATAGTTCTCACATTCTTGAATTGTTAGCTATTCACACACTCTAAATTTTAATCAGTCCAATGTGACTGATTCGAAGTCAATTTTTACTGATTCAAATAATTCATATTCAACAACGGACAAATCAGTCAAAAGTGAATTTGCAAATCAGTCGATTTGACTCACTGATGAAATCAGTCATTTCGAATGATTCAATATGTTGAATTTTCATCTTCAAAAAGTCAATCTTCAGACCAAAACGGAATAGTTAAATTTTCAACGAAATAGGGTAATTTGCAACCAAAGAGTGTGATGTTTGTCAGAAGAGATGAATTTTTAATATAAATGATAATTCTGTTACCAAAAAATTGAATTTTTAACAATGTAGTTCAACTTTCAATCAAGTAGTTGAATTCGCAAAAAAAAGGCGAATTTTCTATTGAAAGGATTGATTTTCTACCAAACAAGACGAACTTCAAACCAAACATATTAATTTTCAACCAAAAAGTTTAATTTTCTACTAAAAAAGATTGATTTTTAACAAACAAACAAACAAAATATATATATTTATATAATTCAATAAAATAGTAAAATTTTCATTTAAAATTATGAATCTTCAACCAAAAAACTAAATTTTTTTACAAAGTAGTTCAACTTTCAACCACGTAGTTGATTTTTCATTCACATAACATCAATTTGCAAACAGAAACATTCAGTTTTTACTAAAAAGACGAATAAGCCAATAAAAAAACTGGTTTTCCACAAAATAGTTTAATTTTTCACTAAGCGGATGAAGTTTTAATACAATTTATAAATTTTCAACCAAAAAGATTAATTTTCTGCCAAGAAATATGAATTTTAAATGACTTTTGAAATACTTTGTTTAAAATTCATTTTGCTGCTTCAAGATTCATCTCTTTGATTCTAAATCTAACTATTTTGTTAAAAATTAGTTCCATTTTTAATTGAAAATTACTTTTTGAAACAAAAAATTTAACTATTTAACTTTTTTAGTTTCAAATACAACCATTTGGCAGAAAATTCATCATTTTTGGTTCAAAATTCATGCATTTAGTTCATAATTTATCTTTTTTATAGAAAATTTAAGTTCTTGGTTAAAAAATCAACTTTTTGGTTGAAAATTCAACTCTTTTCTTGAAAATTCATTTTATTTGTATTGAAGTGTTTTTATTTTAGTTGAGTATTTAACTATTTGGGTACACAGTTACATTTTTTTGTTAAAAATTTAACTTTTTATTCGAAAATTGAACTATTCGGTTGAAAATTCGTGTCTTTTGTTAAAAATGAATTCTTTTTTTCTGATAATGTAGCTATTATATTATTGACTAAAATGTATTCTTTTATGAGTAGAAATTTAATCTATTTTTTCGAAAATTCATGCTTTATTTTGAAAATCCATGATTTTGGTTAAAAATTTTTTTATTTGGTTGAAAATTAATCTTTTTTAGTTAAATTCAACTGGTTGACATATCATTTTTTTTCTTCGTGTTGAATTTTTTTTTAAATTGAAAATCCAACGATTTCATTCTTGACTAAAAATTTTTTTTAGTTGGACATATCACAGATTCTTTTAAAATTCATCTATCTTTATTGAAAATTAACTTTCCTGTTCGAAATTTTTCTTCTCAAAGCTAATTACTTATTTTTATTTGTCTCTTGTTTAAGGTACCTTTTTTGTTTACACTAATTTTTTTTAAACATTGTACAAAGAACAAAAATAATTGACCTAAAAAAGTAGGACACAATTCAGAAACTTATTTTTGTTGAGGTTTTCTTATTATTAGTTCATAACTAAAAATTCAAAGCAAAACTAAAAATGTTAGAAAAAGTAATTTTCTAGCATTGCTCTAAGAGAAGAGAGTTATAAAGAGTAATCGATTAGTTAAATAAACATATTTGTTAAATTGCATTATTTATAACTTTTCTAAGTAAAAAGTGGGCAAACAATTCAAAATTTCAGAAGATACCGCAACTATTTAGCATTAATAAAGAAGAATAATGTAGTTATAACCAATAATAATTTCTTTAAATAATTATTTTTGCTAAATTGAATGAGTTATTAGCTCATCTTAAGCAAAATTAGATAAAAAGTTGTAAATTTCAGGAAAACTGCAACTTTCTAACATTATTGAAATTGAATATCAATAATAATAACATGTTTAAATAATTAGTTTTGTTAACTTAAATAAATATTTAACTTAATTTAATTGAAAATTGGAAAAAGTGGAACATTTCTGAAAAACCCGCGACTTTCTATTTCTATTCTAAGAGAAAAATTCTAAAAAAATTAATAAATTGTTTAAACAATTTGATTAAACATCTTATTATTCGTCTAAATTAGTCTTTCACGTATAAGAAACAATTTGCATTTAAAAAACAAAAAATTGCTATAATTAGCGTCAAAAACTCGCAAAACCCATTTTTTCACTTATAGGGTTTTTTTTAGGACCCTATAAAACAGAATTATAGCGTCATATTTGAAAAGTGATTTTTTATTCGTATTCCATGACTATTTGTGAAGAGAAATGTTGAGATTCAAATCGATTCAGCTACTATTGAAGATTCTGAACAAAATTTACAAAAAAGTTTTTGTTTTGTTTTACGGGAAATACATTTTGAACTTCATAGGGCTTACGCCACCTGTGAATATCAATTTTTGTCAAATAAAAGGATTAATTTTTGTGTAAATTCTGAAAAATTTTCAAGTCATGCATAAAAATTCGAGAAAGAAATGTGAGACCACCCTAATCTACAAATAAAGATGTTATTTTATAATCAGAGAAGTATCACATGTTTCTGAAGGATTATGTTGATCTATTTTGTAGAAAGTTTGAGATTCGTTTGGTTTAAAAACAATTGGAACTTGACTTGTCAAACATCATTTTGATATTCCATCTGTAAATGGAAAGAATGTTTCAGATTGATGAAAATATCCATTATTCGAAGGGACTTATTTGGCGAGAGGGATCTCTATTTTCGCGTAAACTCTAAAATAGCACTGGAATGAAGGCGAGTCGCTTAAATAGTTTTCTCGCGTGCAGCACTGCAGGATTTTGTAGCTATATCCCAGCGACAAAGTCAGCGTTAAGTCCCGGATGAGGGTCATAAATTGAACTTAACGCAGAAACGTTTGAGTATATCACGGGTGGGCTATACTCGCGATTAGCCTAATGCCCCGCGATGAAGTATTGCGAGAACGAGGATTAAACCCTCTGCACGCTATTGTTTCATGGCGACAGAAACTAAATTTCAAGAAAATCCATTTACGACCCAAATTTAAACCCTGCCTGCATCTTACACCTACTTCAGAAAATGTCTATATCGATCAGAATAACATTGAACAACAATCGATCAATTAAAAAACCATATTATCGATACGACTAAATTTAGCAGGTTGCATTTTCAACCAAATACTTGAATATTCAAGTCAAAAAGACACATTTTTTTAAAGAAAGCTGAATTTGCAATTCGAAAAATTGAATTTTCGAGAATAAAGTTGTTTTTTAGGCAAAAAAGATTAATTTTCAACATCATATTTGCATTTTTGACCGAAAAAAGATGGCTCTAATAGATTAGTTGAATTTTTATCAAGTAGATGATTTTTCAACTTTAAAAGATAAGTTTTCAACAAAGAATAATTGTTTTTTACCAGGAAGATTAATTTTCTACCAAAAGACGAATTTGTAATCAAATAGTTAAATATCCAAGCTAAAAAGACTAATTTTCATAGAAAATTGAATTTTCAATTAGAAAAATTTAATTTTTGTAAATAAAGTTGGTTCTTAGGTAATAAAGATGAATTTTCAACAAAACAGTTGCATTGTTGACCAAAAAAAGATAGCTCTAATAAAATAGTTGAATTTCTTACCGGGTAGCTGGTTTTTCAACTTACAAAAATAAATTTTCATCTAAGAAGAAATATTTTTGATAAGGATTATTAATTCTCAACCAAATATTTAAATATTCAAGCCGAAAAGACTTTTTTTTCAAGACATTAGAATTTTCTCGAAAAATTGAATTTTCGAGATTTAAGTTGATTTTTAGGCAAGAGAGATAAATTCTCAACAAAACAGTTGAATTGTGTATAAAGAAAGTTGGCTTTAAAAAATAGTTCAGTTTGTTATTGAGTAACTCATTTTTCAACTTGAAAAAATATACATTTTTAATCAAGAAGAATTATTTTCTATCAAGAAGATTAATTTTCTACAAAAAGACGAATGTTTAACCGAATACTTAAATATTCAAGGTAAAAAAACAAATTTTTGTAAGGCAGTTAAATTTTCAACCCCAAAAATGGAATTTTCGAGAATAAAGTTGATTCTTGGGTAAGAGAAATCAATTTTCAAGAAAACAGTTGAATTTTTTAACAAAAAATGGCTTTAATAAAACAATTGGATTTTTTATCAAGTAGATGATTTTTCAAATTACAAAAATAAATTTTCAACCAAGAAAAATCCATTTTTTCCTAGAAGGTTAATACTTTACCAAAAGAAAAATTTTCAACCTAATACTTAAATATTCAAACCAAAAAGAGAAATTTTTGAAAAACAGTTACAAAAAGCAAGAAGGATGAATTTTCACTAAAACAGTCTATTTTTTTTACCAAAAAATATGGCTCTAATAAATTAGTTGATTTTTTTTATCGAGTAATTGATTTTTCAACTCACACATATGAATTTTCCACCAAGAAGAATTATTTTCTGCAAAGAAAAATAATTTTCAACCAAATTCTTCAATATTTAAGTCAAAAAACAAGTTTTTTGATCCTGCTGAATATTGAACCTGAAAAATTGAATTTTCGAGGATAAATTTCATTTTTAAGCAAGAGAGATGAATTTTTAACAAAGTAGTGGAAGTTTTTACCGGAAAAGATGGCTCTAATAAAATAGTTGAATTATTTATAAAGTAGCTGATTCCTTAACATACGAAGATGAATTTTCAACAAAGAAGAATTATTTTTTACTAAGAAAAATAATTTTCCACCAAAAGAAAAATTTTCAAATTAATACTTTAATATTTAAGTCAAAAAGACACATTTTTTTTAATACTGCTGAATTTTCAACCCGAAAAATTGACTGTTCGAGAATAAATTTAATTTTTAGGCAAGAGAGGTGAATTTTTGACAAAATATTGGAAGTTTTTACCAAAAAATATGGCTCTGATAAAATAGTTGAATTCTTTATCAAGTATCTGACTTCTTAACTTACAAAAATGAATTTTCAGCAAAGAAGAATTATTTTCTACTAAGAATAATAATTTTCCACCAAAAGAAAAATTTTCAACTTCATACTTTAATATTTAAGTCAAAAAGACAAATTTTTTTTAATACTGCTGAATTTTCAACCCGAATATTGAATTTTTGAGAATGAAGTTGATTTTTAGGTAATAAAGATGAATTTTCAAACAAAGACAAAAAAAACCAGTTGAATTTTTACCAAAAAAGATGGCTCGAATGAAATAAATGAATTTTTTATCGAGTAGTTACTTTTTCAAATCACAAAGATACATTTTCAACCAAAAATAATTATATTCTAACAAGAAGATTAATTTTTTACCGAATGATGAATTTTAAAACAAGTAGTTGAATTTTAAACTTATTAGGGATAAATTTTGGAACAAAAAGGGAATAGTTAAATTTTTCTGTAACAAAATTATTTTTAACAACAACCAAATTAAGTGGTTTAATTTTCAATTAGATATTTTTATTTTCTACCAAAATAGTTGAACTACCAACCAAAAAGATGACTCTTTAACAAAAATGTCCTGTTTCAAACAAATAGTTAATTTTGTATTAAGTTGTTTATTTGTCATGTAGAAAAGAGGAATTTTCAACAAAACAGTAAATTATCAACAAAAATGTAATTTACAACCAAATAGTTAAATTTTTAGCTAAAATGAAGAATCTTGAACAACAAAAAATTAATTTGTTTATTAGTGAATAGTATATTTTACAATTTAATAGTTAGTGTTTCAAACAAAACAAAAGAGATTTTAATTTAAAGAAGACAAAGTTTCAACAAAATACATGAATCTTCACGCTAAAAATCATGTGTGAATTTGATATATAAAGTTTTAACGAGAAATGAAATGGTAACATATTCAGCGAAGAAAATTAATTTTTAAGAAAAAATAAACGCATTTTTAGCAAAATAGTTCAATTTTCAACCAAACAGATGAATTTCCATCTAAAATTATTTATCTTAAAAAAAAAGTATTTTCCAAAAAGGAGTTCAACATTCAACCAATTAGTAGAATTTTCAACCAATCCAGGTAAATTACGAACCAAAAATATAAAGTAATAATACCAGAAACTGGTTTCAACCAAATTTTGTAGGACTGTATAAAGGTTATTATTTCTCCTTAAAAACTTTTCCTGTACTTTGCATAGTTTTGTTCAAAAATTTTAATTTGGGATTGTTTATAGTATTTTTAGTCGTTTTGCTGAAAATTAGAATTCTGTATTTTTTGGTAGTATTTTCGATAAATACAACAAAAATATCAAGTCAGTCTAAAAAAACGGCAAAGGAAAAATTATAGGCCTATTAAAAAAAATACAATTCTTCTCTTAGACAGTTTGACTTATCTGTAGTCGATTAGCTTAAAATTAGAATTGTCAAATTATTCAATTTCAATACTATCAATCAATCTTTTTTCACTCATTTGTCACGATCGTCAAAACTTGATTTTCGGCTTTAGGGAGTCTTACAACTTGAAAAATTTGATGTGTGCAATTTTTGACAACTCTATTACTTTCTCAATCATAAATTATAAGAATATAAAACAATCTCTAAAGAATTTAATTCAAACTATTGTTATGATGATATCGAATAGTTTCAGCTCAAAATTTAAGAAATTTAAATTAGATTAAAATAAAATTTTAAATCCTATTTAACGCCCAATATTCCAATAATCCAAACGTCCAATAATAAAAATAATAATGATAAGGGTGCTGTATAAGTGAAGAAACATTGGTGACTATTATTTATAACTGTTTTTTATTGTGATTTGATAATAATTAAAATAAATAAGACGAAAGAAATGAAAAATGAGAAGGAAGAGGATTTGGTTGGTTGTGTTTTCATTTTCTTTCCTCTGTTTTATTTTTGTACAAAATTTTTTTTCTGTTGTAGTAGTTTTTTTTAAAAAGATCTTTTTTCAGATTACAATAGGAACATTGTATGGTGCTTTTTCAAATTTGGTCGTTAAATTCTTTTGTTATTTTTACGAATTCAGTAAATTAGTTTTAACTCATTATTTATTGTTTGATTGGTGGCAATATAAAATTAGATTTATATTTCGTATTTAAAAATAGGAGATAGGTCAGCTTTAGGGTCAAACGACATTTTGAGGCGGGTTTCACCGAAATGTCACAAATTGCCACAAGCGGTAGGGGTGAGTCAAAAATCACTAAAAATAGCGTCACGTATTATCTGGATGCTCCCTTTCCGGGATAAATTTACGTGGCCCCATGGAATATAGGGGGCCGCGCATAAATTTCGAAAGCTTTTTTCTGAAATGGTTAAAAAAATGCTAGTTATTTTAATCCGAAATTATGGTTAATTGGTTGATATTTTCTGGTTGAAACTATTCTGGTTAATACTTCTGGTAACAGAAGTGTTGCGATCTTGTGTTGATTTCCAGAAATCTGTCTTTGGTCTGAAGTCATCTTGCTGAACGTTTCAAGTTTTTATAAATGTCCAATTCTCGAACAATCGCGATTTCTCAATTGTATTTTTATTAAGATATCTATAAATAAGTATAGTGAACTGTGAATTTACTCGTATTCTAAGAAAAAATCGCGCGTTATCTGTCTAAACACCAGTGCTAAAAGAATACTTCCAAACCAAGCACATAATTTTAGGGTATCTTTGAAAAATATTCACGAAAATATTAACATTTAAGACAACCAATAAATAAAGTAAATGTTCGAAAATTAATTTTACCAGAATATCTGGATATTTTGACTAGAACGTTGTATTCTTAAGAAACCAGAACACTGTATAGTAAAGATTTCTAGTTAACTTTACCAGAAACTCCGGTTAAATTTACACGAATTTCTGGTAACATTAATCAGAAAATTGTCAACCAGAGACTTCTTATAATTTTGACCAGAATTTATAGTAAGGGCATATTTAACACTCTATTTTAGTTAAATTAACCAGAATTTTTTTCAGTGTATGAGCCGCGTGCAGTCCTTTGTTAGGGTTTGTTAGTTTTGCCCCCCACCCCCCTGACTATCTTACGTGATTTTCACTCACTAATTTTTTTTCATTCATTTATCAAAGAGTTATCCATTTAAAAAGAGATAAATTAAACCAAAAAACACGAATTTTCAACAAAATAGTTGAATTCTCAAACAAAGTAGAATAATTTTCATCGAAACAGTTGCATTTGCAAACAAAAATATGAAATTTATATCAAAAGAGATAAATTTTTACATAAAAATGACAAATTCCCAACAACAATCCTCTTACGAGTTTAATTTTTAACCAAGAAACATTTTTGAACCAATGAATAAGAAAGAATGTCATCCAAAATGTTTAAATTTCAAACTATAAAAACGTTCTTCCTACAAACAATGTGTATTTTCAACTAAATAGCTGAAATTTCAAAAAAGAAAAAAAAACTTTCAAATAAAAAACGACGTTTCAACAAATTGCATACATTTTCCAGGAAACAGTTGAATTTGAAGTAAAAAGGATTAATTTTAAATGTAAAATGGAAGAGTTGAGTTAGCGTTAAAAGAAATTAATTTGCAATTTAAAAAACTTAAGTTTCTACCAATTGTTGAGTTTTCAAATTAAAAAGGAGAATTTTCTACAAGACAATTAATTTTTCACCAAAAATATGAATTTTTAACTAAATATTGAAATTTTCAGTTAAGAAAATTAATTTTTAACAAAAAAAGAAATAAAAATTTTCAACAAATTATATCAATTTTTAATAAAAGACGAATTTCAACTTTATAGCTAATAAATACATTCTTCAATCAAAAGAGCAATTTTTCTGTTTTTATTTGCTGTGTTGAAGAATCTACCATTATATTTTCAGTTACGACTTTATCTTTTTTGGTTAAAAATTCGATTATTTGGTTGAAAGTTGTATTCGTTCAATAAAAATTACCTATTTTTATCTGTAAATTTAAATGTTTTCAGGAAAATACATCTGTTTGGATTGAAAATTAAATTATTTAATAAAAATTTAAACTGTTAGGTTTCAATTATTATATTTTGCTTGAGAATTCAACTATTTTGTTTCAAATCAATTTTCTGTTGAAAATTCGGCTTTTTAGTTTGAAAATTGAACATTTTGGTTGACATTTTTTTTTCTATCTTGGCTATAAAATCTTTCTTGGCTGAAAACCCAAACTGAATTAATTTCTTTTTGAGCTTAAGTTAAATCCATGACCAATTAAAAATGCAACTATTTTGTTGAAAATTCGTTTTTTTTTTCGAAATTCAACTATTTTTGATTTATAGTAAAATATTTTTTGTTTGAAGTTTTAACAATTACATTTTTGCTTAAGAATTCATCACTTTTGGTTGTAAGTTTAAATACATAGTTTAAAGTAAAACTGTTTCGTTGAAATTTTTTTTTTTTTGGTTGAAGATTGATCATATTAGTTAAATATATATGTCTTTTGTTACAAATTTGACTATTTGATTGAAAAATCATTTTCTGGTAGAATTAAATTGCTATTGATCTAAAATTGATATTCTTTTAATTTTAGATCCAAAAAACAATATAACCATTAAATATTTGTTTCGGTTACTTTTTATAATTGCGTGAGAAACTGAAATGTCTGAGTTAACAATTTTTTAAAATTATGTAAGCAGGCGCAATGCACCTACCAAAAAGGGTTTTTTAGTCTTATCAGACATAAGTAAATCGTTAAAATCTCCCCTTCACACCCTTTCCTTCCCCCACTTACATAATATTCCCCTTACCGTCCCTTTAACCCTATATTTCTCCACTCGACACTTTTAACGGTTTAACTTTTGATTCCCTTCCTCTTCACAACTTCTTGCATATCTATTTCCCCCTCTCATCACTTCCTCCACTCTCTTCATATCGCTCCTCGCTCACGGTATACCCTAATTTTCCCTATTTCCCCTCCATTCATTAGCCCCACTTCCTATACTTCCCCTATCGTCATTTCCCGTCACGTGACCTCCTTTTCTTCCGTTCATTATCCTTAATTCCCCTCCCTTCATTCGCCTTCCCTTCTCAGCCCCTCATTTTCCTTCATCCCTCGCCCCTCATTTCCCTTAACTTCCCCTTATTTCCCCTGATTTCCCTTCACTTCCTCTCCCATAATTTTTTCTTACTTCGTCTTCTTTGAAAAAAAGACGATAGATGGATGAATATCCTCCCAAAAATAATATAAGGGTTTCTGCCCGGGACTACGCAACGTTAAAAAGAAGTTGAAAACGATAGTAAGTTTAAATAAATGAACTTTTCGGCACGTTAAATGTCTAATCAGTTAAACGTAGAAATGATTAGAATTGTTAAAACTTTTAACCGGGCTAACCTGGAGAACTGGAATGACGGTATTTTGTACAAAGCTTTCCTAGAAGTTTTTCAGAATAAGACTTGAAACCCTGGAAAATTTATGGAATTTCAAAACGCTATTTCTGTAGTAACAATTTGAAAAATTGAAGAAACAATGGAGAATCGAGAATTATGTATCCCTGGGAATGGAGTGGATTATGTATGCATTCCTAATTACCCCCATCCTAATTAATCGAGCGTAATTAGTCGATGGTTGATTAACGCCTTTCCAGATTCGAGTTCGATGGTACCGTGTAACTTATACTTGATGATCGTGATCGAGCCGATCTTTTTAAGAGAAGTTCAACGTCTATCGGGCCATTCCATCTAGCTGGACTACCGTTTACAGCGCGCTTTAAAAGTACCCACAGGTGCACACAAATACTCGCACGTGTACGATCCTCACTTTCTTTTTACGGAAGGTGCACTTTAAGAAAACTTGCTTCTTTCAGGGACAAAATTTAACTTCATAGATAAAAAATATCTTCAATTTCTAATTATTAACGTGTCCAATAGGTAAAGTAAATGATAGCGTACCCAGAAGTAGACCGTGGGAAGAATGGTGGGAATGTGTGAAAGAAACCCAGAATCGAAGATATATAAAAAGCCACAGAAACGCAAGTGATTACGTGAGTAAATGAATGGATGAAAGGAAACCTAAAGTGGCTTGCATTCTAATGATTTTAAGGGATTTAAATCAATTTCATGCGGTTTAAAGAGTTTTTCAGAATTTGGAAGATTTGGAAGTATTTAATAGATCTATATGGTTTTAGGATTTTCGAGATTTTCAAGATTTCAATAATTTTAAGGGATTTTAAAGATTTTAAAAGTTTCAAATAAGGTATTTTAATGGATTTCTCAGAATCTAATGGATTTGAAAGTTGTACAAAGTACAAGAGTTGAGGGATATCAAAGGATTCAAATGATTTAAAACAACATTTCAAATATCTTTCATAGATATCATGAATTTGAAGGAATTTCAAAGGATTTCAAAGATCTTAGGAAATTTAAAACGATTCCCAGGAATCTTTAAGCGTTTAAAAAATTTCCAGGTATTTTAAAAGATTTCAAAGGATTTGAAATATTTTTGGGTATTTCCAAGGATTCCAATGAATTTTTAAAAAATCTTAAAAAATGGAATAAATTTTCCAGGGGTTTAATGTTTATAAGGAATAAAAATAATTTGAAACATTATTAAAGAATTTCATAGAATCTCAGCATATTTTGAAAGATTTCACAGGACCTATAATGTTTCGGCATAGTTTAAAAGAATGTTGAGATTTTCAAAGGATTTTAAAGAATTAATTAAGATTTTTGAGGATTTAAAAAATGTGTAGGGTGTTTAAAAACTTTTAAGGGATTTCAATCAATTTACAAGGATTTTGGGAAATATCATTAGATTTTATTAGATTGTATTTCATTTCAACGGACTTTTTGCAATAAGATTATCAGCAAGCTTTAGTGTTTTTCTGTGATCTATGACACATGTTGACTTTGCAAAGCTATTCTCATGGGGTGCTTGCTAGAGAGATTGATCAGCGACCTGGGTCAGAGCAGTGCTTCGGAACATATGTATGATTTAAATAAATAACACGGAAATTCTAAATAAATTGACAATTCTATACCCTCTCCCACCCACTCCCAACCCATTATAAGGCCTTGCACACTACCTTTTCTCACTACTCTCTTATGAAGAAAAAATTCCCTCAAAGTTCGAGCCAAGTGAGATGCACGTTTCTGGGTTTAAACTTAGCTTGCGAGAGTTTATCACAATTTTTTGGTTTTCCAAGAATAATTTTCGTTAAATAACGTTGAATTTTGACGTCTTTACTCGGCTTATTGAGCCCCAAACAAGCCCCGAAAAATTATGTATATATTCAACAACTCAGACGTTTTTAAGAACTTTTAAACAAATTTGATATAGAATGAACAATTTTCGTTTGTTTAATTAATTTTTTTCTACTTAATAATTGAAAGGTAATTTTTTACGTTTAATCGGACAATCATTCATTGTTAGGAAGATTGATTTTTAATTTGGTTAACTTTTTTTAATTGAATATGTGCGTCATTTAGATATTACCAGCTCATTTTCTAACAGTTGTAAAAAAACAACTATTGTAAACAATTATCGGAAATAACCTGCGACAGAAACATTGTCGTGCGGTGACCGATGGTAGTGTTGTGGACTTGAATTGTTCCTTATAATATTGTTAGTCGAAATAGAAGAGTGAAAAGGTCCCGACCTCCTAGGAATTCTATGGCCAGGTGAGGGGATGAGATGAGAGGTTCTCCAAAAGTACCTCTAAGGATAAACCTGGTCGGGTAAGTAGATGAGATGAGAAATTCTTGAAGAATGCCTCCAAGGAATACCCTTGTCAGGTGAGGAGGTGAAGTTTTTAAGGAGTACCGTGTATGGAGGAATATAATTTTTATTATGGTGTTCATATTGTTGAGTTAAATCGGCAATAACATCCGCTGTACCCCAGTCGATACGGGGCATGCTTTTAAAAATGCTACAGCCATGATTTAATTAAATTTCACAAAAATGACTCAGTTTAAAAATAATTTTGAGTATTAACATATTCCTAGTGGAGCAAAGTGAGTAGATTTTTTTCAGAAATATTTAAAAGAATTATTTTTCATCTAGTCAGTAATGATGTTAAGTATTTTCTGTTATTTGAAGGATTGACTTTATCGATAGTATTGATTTCTATTTCCACGAATTGCGTTATGATATCTACACTAATCAATGGTAACTACCTCTGATGATAATACAGATTCCCTTAAATTACTTCTATCGTAAATGTAACACCTGGTTTGAGATAGCGTGTATGTTTCTGAAAAAGGATTCTTCTTTCGATCTCTCTAATAGCTTCATTGGGAAAACATCCAACCGGAAGTCGGAAGTTCTGTGGTTCGTTTCCCAGCGGAGCGAAGTGAGTAGAACTTTTTTCAACAAAAAACTTAATTTTAAAATAACAGATGTTCCCTAATAATGTGAGTCTCGCCGTAATTTGTCGATGGCCCCTGATGTAAATGATGGAAGATGATTGAAGAAAGTCCAGATCGTAAGAAATCCTTTTTTCGTTATATTTTGAATACCTGGTGGTTCCGGGTTTCACTGGTTGGGATTGATACAATGGTGGACGTGGCTGGCAGTTTCTGCCGGATTCTTTGCTTCTTAGGATGGAAGAAAGCATGCAGGGGTCACTTGAAGTTCACGAGTAAAAGAGCGGCCTAGAGTGAGGACAAAGGATCGCGGCGACGCCCCGCTGCCCTGTAGGTGCATAGCCGATATCATCTACCCGTGTTTCTCTGCGTTATGTTTATGCTCGTGCATACGTAAATAGCGCATGCCTTCTTACCCTCAAAGCATCAAAGTTTCTTCCTGGCGCACTTATCCTGCTCGTGCACTTCGTCTGATCTATACCGCAACACATCCGACCAAAAAAAGTACCAAAGATTCTAGACGAAATCAACAATTTTGCTTCCCTGGATCTAAAAACCTCAGAAGGTTTCTTTATATGTTAATGGAAATTTCTTGAACTTGCAAAGGCTCTACAGAAAAAAGAAGTGTAATATTTACCCAGATTTCAAAGTGTATGCTTTACTTGCGACAAAAATGACCTTCAGGTGAAGAGATTTACCCACAACATTGGTAATTATTATTATTATTATTATTACAACATTAAGCCATTTCCCTTTCGGGGTAGGCGTGACTCACTCGGCAGGGGAAAGGAGTAGTGTCTGAATGGGATAGAGATTTTTCAGATTGATCCAGAATTCTCGTGCTATTTGAGTAAATAACACGTTCGTTCCGCAACGCTGCTCCGACCCAGGTTGCTGATCAATCTCTCTAGCAATCACCCCAAGCGAAGAACCTCACGAAGCCGTTATGTAA
>NC_046663.1:63034495-63040896 GCF_010883055.1 Belonocnema kinseyi | reverse complement strand
CGCCAATTAGCACAAATGGTAAGTTCCGACAGTGCCTACAAGTGTGCCTACTGGCCGCTAAATGGCAATACCGGTTTCATATGTATACACCTGGTATACAACATCGGTCGCCTAAGGTTATCTATATATTTTATTGTTTGAACGTTTATTACTCACTGCGTAACTTTGCTCACTCGAAAATTACCCGCAACAACAAGTTACTTCAGCTTTTTTGCTTCACGTGTGAGAAAAATTCATTAGATGTTCAGTTAAGGTATCTGAACTGTTCCGAAAAAGTTGGAATTTGTCTAATTATTATGTATCATACATTTAAGATTCAGCATCGTCTATATGTTCGAGACTTTGAAACAATGTTCAAAAGCTTCTAATGATGTATGATTCTTTGAATCACTTTTTATACAGTTCGAATTTGAAAACAACTTATTACTATGTTTAAAAATTACATGGTAAGAACGAAAAATAAGGAAAGCAACTATAAAGGAACTAGAAACATATCCATAGATGTAATAAAATAAAATCTGAAGGTGCTGTAGTGCGTTTGAGGAAGACATAGAAGAATTTTCAATTTTAGCTCGACCCCTAACTTCAACATTTTCTATAAAAATGCCTGTCCTTCATAGGAGTCTCATTAAGAAGATGAAGGGGAGGAGGGGGAGGCTTAATTAAAAAAATGTAATTACGTTTTTTCTGTAAAAACATACACTCTATTCGCTCCACTGGGAATCAAAACACATAAAATCCGATTGCCGTTCGGGTGCTTTTCCGTTAAACTATTAGAGATAGAAAGAAGAATCTTTTTTCAAAAATATACGCTATCTCAAGTAAGGTCTTACACTTATGATACGAGTAATTTTAAGGAATCTGTGTTATCATCCGAGATAGATACCATCAATCAACACTATCAATGAAATTAACTTTTCAAATAACAGAAAATACTTCAAGTTAATTCAGACTAGAAGACAAATAAATTTAAAAAATTTGTAATAAAATTTTTTTCTGAAAAAAGATCCACTGTCTTCCCTCCACTGGGAATCGAAACACAGAACTTCTGATTGCTGTTCTGGTGCTTTTCAGTTAAGCTATTAGAGAGACCGAAAGTCGAATCTATTTTCAGATATACAGCGACTATTCAGAAAAAGAAAACATTCCCAGTGGTGTAATAATGTGCAACAGTGCTTTAATGAACTTGAGGGAAGCAGAAAAATTCCTAATTTTCACCTGAACTCAAGCGCAAAACTTGTTTTAAAAATGCTAATCTTGATTTGGGCCTAGTATGTTCCTGACCAGTTTGCCTTACAGCTTGTGACGCTTTGGCAGACGTAGAGGAAGTGAGGAGAAATGAGGGGAGGTTAACAAGGGTAAGTGAGGGGAAATAAGGCGAGGGGAACTGGGGCAAGTGCAGGAAACAGAAATTTGGGAAAGCAGGGGAAGTAAGAAGAAATTCCTTGAAATGATGGAAGATGAAGTATGGGAAGTGACAGTAAATTAGGGAAGAGAAATGACTAAGAGTGATGTAGGATTGTAGGGAATTGAGGAGACGTGACAGAAGGGCTAGTATGGTAGTACGTTTGAGGAAGTGGGGGTAAGTGTTGGGAAAGGCAGGAATGTAGGGGAAGAGAAGTGTTAGCTGGGGAAGTGAGGAGAGAGCTATTTGAAGGAGGAAGAAATTGGGGAACGGATTGGATGCAAAGGGCTACGTTAGGAGAGGGAAACGAAGGTGTGATTAAGGGAAAGAAGAAATTTGACCAATTTTTTGACCGACAAAGTGCTAGCTTGGTTGTGGAATGATACATACAGTGGTTGCTCTAGCTATCGACGTTTCTTAAACATCTCTCGTCTCGAGATTTATTATTTTTCAGCTGAGTGTTGGGGCTCGATCATTATATTCGCCGTTTCATTAGAATATCACCGATAAAAGGAGTTTAATTACAAAGGCATCGCAGTGCTTCCTGTCCATATACACGCACATGATGGTGCGTGCTGCACGCATACTTTTTATACCTCCTGACCCTATACATCCCCTCCCCCAGTTTCTCGACACCGTTATTCATGATATATATTCTGTCGTAGACGCGCAAGGTGATTAGTAAGGTCGTTTTCTTAATTACGTGCAGTATTGTAATGAGTGAGAGACTTGTTATATACTCGCGCGATCATCCGAGTATCCAATGTAGTATGGGTTCAATATAAAACACCTGAGAAAAATGGCTACAATATGCATATCGCACTTATACATAGAGCACAGAAAGAACTGGGGGTTCGATAATGTTGTGGCTCAAGTAAAAGTTGGTATTCTTTCGAACTGAGACTCTAATAGAACTCTTTTAGAGTTCCTTTTTAGATCATTTACATCCAATAGATGGCCAGTTACGGGTGTTGACGTTTTAAACTGCGCATGTGCCGAAAAAGCGGACTTGTTTGAAATAAACACAGAAAAAACGAAAGATAAAGTTTACATAACCTTGTCAGATAAACTTTACATAAATCGAAGATGATTTCCGATGTTTACCCCTGCCTGGATAATCATTCGCCTTATAGTCGCTTAATTTTTATTCGAGATGTAGCGAGAATTACGACGCCAGTGCTATCTATCGTCGCTTAACGTAATTAAATTGGAGAGAAATGGGGATTCCCATATGCCAGTTTCTTTTTGCGCTTTTTGCTAAATGGTATTAAGGCCATGTGATGAGTGGGCCATGTGACCAGATTCCTACCTTACCGGCAGATTCTAATTTCATAACTTATTTTCACATGAAGCGCCAGATCGAGCTGAACATTTTGGATAATAAATAAGAAGCACTAAGAAAAGCAAAAAAAAGTTATTTACAAAATGTTATGTGGGGCGTCCCCACATACTTTTTTTGTGTTATTTATAAAAAAATTTTTGATATTGCTAACAACGTAGGTGTAGATTTCGAGATTATGTGTGTTACAATTCACCCGAGCGTTACTTCCAAACTACACAATATTTTAGGCCGAAAACTTTGGCCTTACAAATAAGCATAGTAACTAATCTCTCGGAACTAACCTTGTTTGCAGGCAATCAAAAAAGTTTATATCATAAATAATTTCCAGATTATCTAAAAGGCAGAGATGAAAAACGACGTAACCTCAAAATAATACATATGCATAAAATGTGTATTTTGCACAATAATTTTTTTTTTGTTATTATCCCTCAAGAAAGAGTCCGGGGACGTCCGTTATGGTATTTTATAGCATCTCCGAATTCAGTTTTAAAAAATTTTCATTTTTATGGAAAAAAGCCGGGGAAACTGTAAATATCACATGCCCTTAACTCGGTCAAACTTTTGCCGAAATATGTTTAATTTTTAACTTTTGCAAGTCAGACATCCCATTGCTGATAAGGACGCCGTAGCAGACGACAGCTTGTATTCCATCGCAAGATAAACTTTCATCACCTCGCATGTAAATTTTAACAACGAGAAATTTTACATGCAAGAAAATGTAACTTTACTTTTTTCGGTGAATAAGTACTATGAATAATCATACAGACAACTATTAACGAAAGTTTTTTCCATAGGGTTGATTGAATGATATAAATAACTAACTTTCTAAAATAATTTAATTTTACCGTAATATTGCAGGTATGTAAGATATGTAAGGTATGTAAGGTATGTAAGCTCGCGCTTTTCGGTGCACGCCCGTTTTAAATTTTTGGATTTTTAACATAACCTTAAAAACGGCCACATCTCATATATGCATTAAGGGAATGTGATACTTTGTCGTGTGGTCAATGGGGTACAGTTCCCCCGGCTTTTTTCCACAAAAATGAAAGTTTTTAAAAACTGAATTTGGAGATGCTATACAATAACATAACGGACGTCCCCGGACTCTTTTTTAAGGATAATAACAAACAAATTCATTGTGCTAAATGAACATTTTAGGTATGTGCATTATTTTGAGGTTACGTCGTTTTTCATCTCTGCCTTTCCGATAATTTGGTGATTATTTATGAAATAAACTTTTTTGATTGCCTGCAAACAAGGTTAGTTCCGGGAGATTAGTTACTACGTTTATTTGTAAGTCCAAAGTTTTCGGCCAAAAATATTGTGTAGTTTGGAAGTCACGCTCGGGAGAATTGTAACACACATAACCTCGAAATATACAGACGTTGTTAGCAATAAAGCCGGGGAATAAAGCCGGGGGAATCTAACACTGAAAAAATCGATACTAATTCCTAAGCGCAAAGCAAATTAATCACATTTTGCTAAATTAAAACTTTTTTGAATTAACCCATAAAAAAAAGTCTGTGGGAACGTCCGTTAGCATATTCGCTATCATTTCCCAAATTTTCAAGACAAAATATTTATTATTCTAGAAAAAAAGCCGGGTGAACCTAAAACTGGTAAAATTGACAATTTTTTAAGTATCACATACCCTTAACTGCCTTTGAAGAATGACCAATCTCTATCATTTTAGTGATTTTTTTTCAGTACAATATTATTGAAACTATATTTTTTGTTTGTCTATACACAAACAAAAAAATAGTTTCAACATTTGTGTGATGATCTGTGATGAAAACGGGGAGGACTGGGAAAAAATTCAAAGTAGCGTGACCTAGTTCCTAAACTGCACCTTTTATATTTTACGTTTCTTTATCAAAATTCTGACTCTAAAGATTTCTTTTTTAAATCTGCAAGTTTTAAAAGGGCATACAGACATCAGAGACTTTGAGTAATTTGTACGAGGCTCCCAAGTGCGAGCGAGGAAAATATCACCCGCAGTAAATTACGCGGGAATTTATCGCGGCAGTTAGGTAATTAGGCGTCGAATAAATATAGAGGGAAACTAAGTGCGCTCCTAACTCCCATACAGGAGACAGCAGCAGTTTATAATATACACGACGCCTAATTTGCAAGTTTCCACCTACGAAAGGACAGCTTTTAACTTAAATTAGAACAAATTACAGTCGAACTTCAATTTAAGTACGGGTTTGGTTCTGACCTTCGACTTAAATAGAGGCTCTCTGAACGTAAAAGGCCGTCTCGCAATGTTGCGCAACGTGACGCAGTTATCCAACTAGGCTGTTGTGGTTCTGCGCTTTGTCGCTATGCCGCATTTATTTCCATGCATGAGTGACGACTCCCCCCCCCGTGGCTCCAATCAACTGAAAACGTCGCGTGGAGTAATTCTTTGAACCCAAAAATTGATTTTCCTTGGATTAAAGACTGACTGTAATAGAAACCAGTTCTTTAGTTTTTCATACATGGGAGCCGTTGGAGAGTACACATAAGACGTGGCACTCTGGGGGGGGGGGGGGGGGGGGGGGGGGGTGGTTGCCTCAACGTTACATAGTGTCACATACGGGGGTTAACGAAAAGTTGAATTTTCTAGAATAAATTTCATTTTCAGCCAAGAGATCGAATAGTTGAATATTGAACCAAAAAGTTGATTTTTGAATATTCGACAAAAAAGATAATTTTCAGGAAAAAGGATGACTTTTCCACCATACAAAATTAATTTTTAATTCAAAAGGACGAATTTTCATCAAAACAGTTGAATTTTGACAAAAAAAGAGGACTTTAACAAAGTATTTTAATTTTCAATAAATGTATTAAATTTTCAACCAAATAATTGAATTTTTTTACTAAATAGCTGCATTTCTTACACACGACGATCAATTTTCAACAAAAGAGTCAATTTTCCTTGATAGATAATTATCTATCAAGGAAGATGTACTTTCTATCAAAAGACGAAATTTCAGAAAATTATATGAATTTTCAACCAAATAACTGACTCATTTTCTGCAAAAGAAATTTATCAACCAGTACAATTCAAGGAAAAAAGACGAATTTTTAACAAAATAGTTGAATCCTTAACCAAATAGATGAATTTTCAAATAAAATGTTGAATCCTCATGAAAAAATGCTTACAAAGTAGTTTAACTTTAAACAAATACAGTCACACCTGGGTTTAATGACAATTTTGGGATTGCGCGTGATATTATATCCTGAGTCTTAGAACTATTTTGTCTCTCACATGTTTGTTCTCTTTCTTGTTTCTCTCTGTTTTGTGATGCTTGAGTGAGCACCGCATATCCTCCTGCAGCTTCTCTCATCGATCTTTACCGCGCAGCGTCAATTCTCGAAAGCATTAAATGGAGGATCACTAAATCCAGGTTTGCCTGTAGTTGATTTTTCAACCAAAGAAATTAATTCTCAACGAAAAAAGTAATAGCTTATATTAAAGAAAAAAAACAATTTACTTTTGGTCACAAATTGTTGAATTTTATTTTAGAAAATACGCATTTTTAACGAAATTCGGGAATTATGGTGTAATAATAATAATTCAACCAGAGAAGATAAATTTTCAATCCAAAATTGAATACGCCAAACTCTCTTGTTTAGTCCAGCGTCATGGGTTGTCTTCAAATAGGGGTT
>NC_046663.1:63030229-63034485 GCF_010883055.1 Belonocnema kinseyi | reverse complement strand
TCGATGACATACTTCCCGATCCGTAACATAACTGGAATACTGGAGTCTTTTTGACTCCAAGCGAAAAAGGGTTCCTGCAAAGAGCCAATTTATTATTTCGAGTATCATTTGTACACACTCTTGGATAGTTACTTCAAAGAATGCTATTAGTTATTTAGTTTAAAATTTATGTTAAATATGAAAAAAAGGCTGTAAGTGCAATTTTCAAATAGATTATCATGAATTTGCATGTCAGGGGTCTTTTTGCCACCAGTATGCAAGCGAAGCTTTAAGCAGTCAGGGCTGCCTGAACCGTTTCTGATTCTAATGCATGCTATTGCGCAATATACTTGACTCAGTACTCGCGCCCTGCGGCCCTATAAAAAACTGCTGATGCCAGCAGTTCTAGGAAGGCCGAAAACGGGGGGACTGAGAGCGAGAGTTTAGGATAGTTAGATTTTCAGCAAAGAAAATTAATTCTCATAAAACAAAAAAAATTGTATTAAACAAAATAGTTTAATTTTCAACCGAAGAGGTGAATTTTCAACTAAAACGAGGAATCTTTAAAAAAAGAAGGTACTATCATGAAAGAAATTTATTTATATTTTTTATAAATATTTTTACCACGGTTTTTTTAAAAGAAATGTTTTTATTTCAATTTTTGTAAAAAGAATGTATTAAATACAAGGAATTTTAGAAATGTATTCAAATTTTTTTTATTGTTACTTTTCCTCTTTGGAAAATATAATAATCTGAACGGATTGGTACAAAATCACCAACAATTTTTTTTTACTAAGCGGAATAATTTTCTACAAAAAAAAAAAAAAATTTCAACCAAAAATATAATGGTAGACTTTAAAACCAAAAAAATACAACTTTTACCTATAAGCATAGTTTAACAATTATTCAATTCTGTTAATTCAGTTCAAATTCAATAAAAAAAACGTTATAAAAAGGGGAAGTCTAAAGTATTCTCATACTGGTATCAAATACTATTGACTCAGTACTCATTGTTCGACTGACTGTAATACAATATGTATTTAAATTTATATTTCATATTTAAAAATAGGAGGATGGTCAGCTCCAGTGATACACACAATTTTGCGAGAGGGTTCACCGAAATGTCACAAAGTGTCACAAGAGATAGTGATTAAAAAATAACTGAAAAATAACTTCCAAAGAAGAAATTTAAAAAAATCTCTTTATAGGAATTCACTTACCGTTTCAAATGCCACTGTTTGATTTTCCCACAATCAAAGGCCATTTTTTCTAACCATTTAATTTTTTCCCAACATCAAAGCTTCTGTCGAAGTAGCGGCGGGACAGGCATTACATATTATTGTACGATCCTGTCATCTGTGCGAAGTGCATCCCGCACAAAGTACACAAGAGTGTATGCTCGACCAACACTTGGTTTCGCAGTTGAAGAACTATGTCCACGCCATCAATGGATTGAGTGCAGGTGCTCTTGCAGTTTTTATGTCAAATACGCACGCGAAAGAATATCAGAATCGAATCTAAAATTCTCAGTACCCAACCTTCCAGTTCAGAAATTTATACCCATCCAAACCTGCCGCATCTTGAAATATCCATCTCCTCAAATATTGAGTTCCTTCTAAATATGTAAGCAGATATCCTACCTGGATGTTTGCTATATAATTGATTGATGAGAATTTGAAATCTCAATGCGGTTGGAGTGATTCAATATTTTATTTTCCATTGGCAGGAACTCGTTTCGTTCTGACAATGAGTTGAAACCGATCTTTCCTTTTAAATCAGGGAACTTGACTATGATAGTAATTAGAGTAAAAATCAATTGTCCAGCTTCGTCGATAGGTATCACTGTCCGGTTGAAATGTCAAATTATCCGCGAACTGTTCGCTCCGTATTTTCAGAATTCCGATGGAATTGATTGTAACTGGCAACTGACAAGGTTAATTCATTTTAAGCCCGATTTGCATGAAGTTCCGATAGTAAATCGACACTCTACATTGAAATGAGCGAATAATAAAAGAAGTTGAAAATGGAAAAAGAAGTGTTTGCAATATACATGTGTATTGTGTAGCATTCTGGAAAATATATGGACTTTGACGTTGAGAGGAAGGCCTTTGGAATTATCAATGTATTGTGTTACTGTCAGTAACGAGGCATTAGCGCATTCATATCGCATTCCAACCCTCTACATAACTATCTGACTTCAACCTGTTCACTCGGTCGTTTGGCGCTGCACTTGTCGCGTGAAACTCGATATACAGTTTGTACTCTATGGCTATGCAAGAAATACATTTATATGTTCACGCAAGTGTAGTATGCGTGTGCAATATGCGTGTGTAATATTCATGTGCACTGTGAGTGTGAAATATGCGTGTGCAATGTGTGATTGAGCAATATGCGTGTGCAATGTGTGAGTGTGCAATATGCGTGTGCAATTTACGTGCGCAATATGAGTGTGCAACCTGCGTGTGCAATGTGAGTGTGCAATATGCGTGTGCAATGTGCATGTGCAATGTGCGTAAGAGTTCAAGTTCAGAGTTAGACACGAGTACGTCCTTTATATCACTGAATGCACTTTGGAGATTGTGATTTATTTTATCACGTTTATGCTGACCAAGTTGCGTTAAACAGGGATTGTTTTTTGGTCGGATTGCATTTTTTATAGATGGATTAACAAACTGTTTGTGGGATATGTTTGAAGATTCAGGTTGGGGAGCATCAACATAGCACGTGACGGTGTTTCTAATTATTTGGTACTCACCTCCCCTCCCAATTTCACGTTTTATTTAAGCTGAACCCCTCCTATTTTTAAATATGAAGTATAAATGTAATTTTATAAAAGCAACAATCTAACAATGCGCAATGAGTAAAAGTATTTCATACTAATATCAGAATACTTTTAGTTAAATTCTTAAGAAATATTTTAAATTTCTGAAAAATATAACTTAAGGTTGAACTCGATTTTTCGTTTGAATTTGAGCTGATTTAATAGAAGTTATTATTATTAATAGAATCATTCAATTCGACTGTTTGGATCAAAATTTAATTATTTTGTTGAAAATGGAACCGTTTAGAGAAAAATTAATCTTTTTTGGTCAAAAATTCAACTACTTGGAATGGCAGCTTCTAATGTGTCCCCTAAGGGTTTATCATTTTTCTTGCGCCTTTTTTTCTATACCTTTACAAACACCCCACAGACTCACTTGGTGGTGGGAGGGAAGCCTACAGTTTAAGGTGGGTTCAGAACCACCAAGAGCAACAGCTTTAAGTACTTAGAGAAAACCTTTTTCTCTAGAGGTACCGGTCCCACGACTATCCGGAGATGAACATCTCCCTTGCTAGGCTAGTGTTCACCACATGGTCCGCCGAAGGCTCTTCCAGAGTGCGAGGCGGAATTGAACCCGCAAGCCGACGGAGTGGGTTGACAGCCTGCGCTTTAGTCCCCACGACCATCGTCCCACTTAATTCAACTACTTGGTTGAACTTCTTCGTTGGAAATTCAGGGTCTTGATTGAAGATTCATCTCTTTCGTTGAAAATAAATTTGGTTGAAAAATCTTCTTTTTTAGTTGGAAATTATTTTTCTTGCTTAAAAATAAACTTTTTTGTTGAAAATTCATCTCTGTGGTAGGAAATTTAACTATTTTGCTAAAAAAAATGTATTAGCAGAAAATCAATATTACCTACTGAAAATGTAACTATCCATTATTAGTTGTAAATTAATCGTTTCCAGTTGAAAGTTTGCCTTTTTTGCTTTAAAAAAAAATGTTTGGTTGAAAAATCAACAATTTTGTTTAAAGTTCAACTAATTATTGAAAAGTTCATGTTTCTTATTTGAAATTACGCTACTTTGGTAGAAAATTAGACTCTTGGGTTAGGAATTTTAAAAAATATTTGAAAATTTAACAATTCCATAAAAATTGTTTATTTTTTTTAATTATTAAACATTATTTTTTTTTAGCTGAAAATATCATCCTTTGCAATTGTGCTTGCAAACTTTTGTTAAGTATCAAATTTATTAATTGGAATGAAAGTTAATTTATTTTGTTGGAACATCCTTTTTATAGGATAAAAATGTAACCATTTGCATTTTTGGTATAGAAAATCTTTTTTTCTGTTTTGAAACCACAAATATTTTAAATTTTTAACAAATATTTGAATATATCAAGATTATAAGATGCAAGAATGAAAGTAGGAATCAGAAGACTATTTATTATAGCATGCTACGCGCCGATTGATAGTGATCCTAGAGAAGTGAAAGACGCCTTCTGGGACACTTTAAAT
>NC_046663.1:62994711-63030129 GCF_010883055.1 Belonocnema kinseyi | reverse complement strand
GACCTACAAAGAATGTTGAATAAACTAAATGCAAGCATGAAGAGCATGGGCCTCAAAATGAACGCAAATAAAACAAAAACTATGGTGTTCGAAGGAAATAGTTAGAAAACGCTATGCAATATTTTATTAAATGATGAGAGAATTGAACAGGTTGGTAAGTTCGCATACCTTGGTAGCTTATTTACTAGGGACGGGAAGATAGATGAGAAATTAGATAGACGAATAAATGAAGGTAAGAAGGTTACTGGTAGAGCAGGTCCCCTTATCAGAAGTAAAAATATATCAAATAAAGCTAAAATGGCAATACATAATTCTATATTTGTACCGACTGTACTATACGGTAGCGAGACATGGACTTATCAAGAAAAAGATAAGAGTAAAATTAACGCAATTGACATGAGATTCATGCTCATAATAAGCGGGAAATCCCTAATGGACAAAGTAAGTAACGAGATAATTCTAAAAGAATGTGGTGCAGAAGAGACGCTAGTAGACACATGGGAAAGAAATCGGTTAAGATGGTTTGGGAATGTTGAGAGAATGCCAAATGAACGACTAACGAAACAAGTGCACCAAGGTAAAGTAAATGGCAACGTGCCCAGAGGTAGACCGCGGAAAGAATGGTTAGAATGTGTGAATGAGACCCTACTTAGAAGAGACATAAGAAGTCACAGAAACACGAGAGCCTGCATGAAAAAATGCATGGACATAAAAGAAGCTAGAGAAGTATGCCAGGACAGGAAAGTATGGCGGAAAATAGATAATAAAAAGAGTGTCAGTAGAGTGAACGACGCCTGAAACAAAGACCTTGGCTATTAATGGACCCAAGTGGGGAACCTTACATAAGCACTTCGTGAGGTTCTTTGCTTGAAGTGATTGCTAGAGAGATTGATCAGCAACCTGGGTCGGAGCAGTGTTGCGGAACGAACGTGTTATTTACTTAAATAACACGAGAATTCTGGATCAATCTGAAAAATCTCTATCCCATCCACACACTACTCCTTTCCCCTGCCGAGTGAGTCACGCCTACCCCGAAAGGGAAATGGCTTAATGGTGTAATAATAAGATGAATTTTCAACCAAGAATTCTTGACCAAAAAAAATGAATTTTCAATGCACAGGGACGAATTTCTTTTGAAAAGGACTTTAAACCTCACAGTTGATCTTTCAACCGAATAATTAAATTTAGGCAAAAAAAAAAAATATATCAACCAAGCAGTTGCATTTACAATAAAATAGTTGATCTTTCAAGCGAAATGGGCGAATTGATAACCAAATATTTTATTAATTATTATGAATTCATTTTTATTATTTATTTATTAAAATATTATCGAATTAATTTAATAATATAATAATTAATTATTTAATCAAATAGTGGCATTTTAAACTAAAAACGATCAGTTTTTAAGAGAAAATGGAATAGCTTAATTTGTAGTTGAAAAATTAATTTTTATTTTAAATTTTCAGACAATTGCTTCAACTTTCAACTAAGCAGTTGAATTTTCAACCAAAAAAGACAAATTCTCAATACAAAATTAATTAGTGAAATTTTCTACTAAAAACGATAAATTTGTATATAAAAATGAATTAGTAACATTTTCAGTTAAGAAAAATAATTTTTAACGATATAAAAGTATTTTCAACAAAGTAGTTAAATGGTCAAATAGTAGAATTTTTCACCAAAAGAGATGAATTTTAAGCAAAATAATATATGAGAGGAGACTTTTCAATTAAAATTTTAAGGTATTGCAATTCATTTCGAAATTTTTTTATTTTTTCAGAGGATAGAAAAAGTGTTCTTTACATTTATATTTCCCATGTGTGATGTCATATTCTCGCCTTTTTTGATGCCCACAATGTTATTATTCAGTTCTGATGATTTGCCAGTTCATATCCATTATTTCTACAATATAATTTTCTGTGCAATCTACCATTACCATTTGGTATAAAAATCACAATTTATATATTAAAAACAAAATTTATCCTAGAAGTACAAGATTAGACGGCAGGGCTGCAGTTTTGTATATCAAATTGTTGATTGATTGATTTCCAATCCAGATTTGATTTTCAATTAGTTCTGTTGATTTATCATCTGCTTCTTATATATAATCCACTAATTGTATCTAGACGAGATTTTCCGAAATCAAGGTTAGGAAATTGAATTCCTAGTCAAATTCATTATAGAACAACAAAACTACTATCGGCGAGAAAACTATAGGCATCTGCCTTTGAAGTTTAACAACTCAGTCAAAATAAATGCTAGTGCAACAAAAAAAATGGTCATTTAAAAGCTGAAAGTGTTCTACGTTAATGAGCTTGAAGCCGTTTATGTAAAAAAATTTTTGTGCTTAGCAGACTGAAAAATGTAAAAAAAAGTAAGGATTTTTGGGTACATTTGCGAACAGTCAAGTTTAGAACATTATTTCTTATACAAGGGGCGATGGAAAAAATTTGAAAAAAATCATAAGTATGAGGAAAACTGTTGTGAACCAGTTGCAGTTGAAAAATTAAAAAAATTTTTTTGTTGGAAAACAAGTGACAGAAAGTAGGGGAGGGGGGCATTTTTTTAGTGCCGACGCTGGTCCCTGTCTTCGACCCGTGCCAGGTGCCATCCAAGAATTGAGAACCAGGGGTCGAAGAATGGCACCAGCTGTCGGCAGTCAAACAAAAAAGGGCCTCCCCTGCATTCTGTCACTTGTTTTCCAAAAAAAAAATGTCTAAAAATATCGAGATGTTCACAAAAATGAAGACTAACACATCCTTCCGGGTGATTGAAAATAAATACAGAGCCTATCAATTACAGTTTGCAGTTTGAATAGCTTTAATATCTGTATTAGAACTGAACATAATATAGTTGCACATTTTTGTCCTTTTAAGCAACAATTTTTATTATTTTTAAAATTTTCAACTTCAACTGGTTCACAACAGTTTTCCTCATACTTATGGTTTTTTTCAAATTTTTCCCATCGCCCCTTGTATAAGAAATAATGCTCTAAACCTGACTGTTCGCAAATGTACCCAAAAATCTTTACTTTTTTTTACATTTTTCAGTCTGCTAAGCACAAAAATTTTTTTACATAAACGGCTTCATGCTCATTAACGTAGAACACTTTCAGCTTTTAAATGACCATTTTTTTTGTTGCACTAGCATTTATTTTGACTGAGTTGTTAAGCTTCAAAGGCAGATGCCTATAGTTTTCTCGCCGATAGCAGATGACAAAGTATAAGAAGGAATATTATTTATATCATCTGCTGACCAAATTTTAATTATTCTGTCCACAGATTCCTTAATGTTTGATATACTTGATTTGGACCTACTTTCTATTTTGTACAACAAACCCGTATGAGAAATATGTGAGCAGTTTCATCCACTTTTGGATAATCTTTGTTGTTTAAGGTCTCATGACCTATAGCTTGTATTGCTGCCCACTTCCAGAATCCTATCTTATAAGTTCTCCTTACATCTAGAGTTTTGATATCCCTTTATGTGGTTGTGTGGTATTATTTTTTATCGATTTTTTTTTTCAAATCTTGTCAAACTCACTTTTAGCTTTTGGTGTTCTTCCCTACTATTGGTATCCTATACCATCCTGCGCTTAAGATAACCCTTCAAAGGCATTAAGCCCAATGATTTGATATTGAAATTATAATGACTATATAGAGAATAAATATAGATTGTACAATAACAAAACTAAATGGTAATGCACTGAAAAATAGGTGGTCTATTTTTTGATTTTTCATTTCAAACTTTTTATATCCGATAGCTTGGATATCGTAACATATACATTTCTTGATGATTATTCTTCTAATTCTTGTTGAATATCTCTGTCTTCCAGTTTTTGTTTTTCTTGTAAGACCTAAAGCAGATCATTCTAGAGACAAATTTTTTACCCGAACTATCATCTATTTCTTGTTGTCTTATAATAGAGATGTCTTCCAGTTTTTAAGTCATGTTACTATTTATGATATTTCCTCATCAAACTCGTTTAGATCGCTACATTTACTATCAATATAAACTGGTTCGAAGTTAGTTCTAGATATCGGAATGTTACAACTGATAAAATGATATAATTGATAATAACAATCTAATATCATCTGTTTTTAGGTTACACATGGTTTTTGATAGTGGTTTCAGAATCATACCTATCTGCTAAGTTTATTGTCCTACCCGCAATTCTAACCATCATCCAGTTTACGAATCCTGAAAAATGTTGGTCTCTTCTTACCCTATCCCATAAAAGCGCTGAGAAATTAACCAAATCTGGAAAGACCGAATCTACTCATATAACTTATCGATCTGTCTCAATTTCATAAAATTCGAGCTGTAGCTGTGTATTATCATGATTCTTTTATCGTCGATTCGACTTGGGATTACGAAAGGGCAGAATCCTTGGATCCTCTATGGTTGTGCGGTGCAGCGTGGTAAAAAAGTGAAATCGCAATAATTGTGCCGCGGTCACGGATCACAAATCCCGCGATACTCGATGCGATAGGTCGACGTTGTTTTAGTGGTACAGGAAACCTGCAGGTATTATACGCAAGCTCTCATCGTCCAGGCAGGGAAGGAGGCAGGTATTGGCGCCACCTCCTGCACGGTTAAGCGAGCGACTAGGGCAGACTTACGCCTTACCGCCTCTCAACCCCACTCTCCGACCTCTCTTTCATTCCTTCTCTCTCTCACTCTATCTCCCCCCGAATCCCTCCCTCTCTTCCTGGTGTCCCTCTCCCGCTGATGCTGCAACTCGGGCTCGAATAACCTAGCCTAACCCGCGGGCGAACTTCATTCCACGCCGACTGACCATCACCGACGGCCGTCCTCGTCGTCGCCGTCGTCGTCGTCGTCGTCGTGCCGACCCCAGCAAGAAAAAGAGAGAGAGGAAAAAATAGGGGGAGAGAGGGTAGAGTGGTACCGCGTGGGTCGCGGGGTCCGTTTTCGAAGACTAGATCGGTACCGGTATCGCGATCTCAGATCCAGTGTGCGTGACTGATTGTGTGTGACCTTTCCAGGAAAGGTATTTAAGAAAGTGTGGACTGTCGTTTTGGCACCGGAAGTGGTGAAGAGATTTGGACTTTGGACTTTGGAGTGACTTTTTGGGATAATTATCGCTGAGGGAGGATTTTGTGCTGCGGTGGGGTGGAAAACGCGAAAGAGTAGAAATTAGTGGAAGAAAGAAGGGAAGAGGATGGACATTTCTGAAGACTGCTGGGACCACGTGGGGTTGCTGCAAGAAGTGCCGGGAGCGGAACAACCACCACCACCTCCTGCTCCCGATTTCCTTATGCACCACCAGCATGAGGTGAGTGGTCCTAATTTTCATTCAGATTTTTTTATGCAAGGATATATTGGGGTTTTCTGAAGAACATCAATAGATATGACCACCTCTTAACATCTGGTATTGACTAAGGGAACAACTTATTAGGATTGGTTGATCAATATATCACTAACTTTGGAGAAAATAATTGGAAACTGTTTCTGAAGATTTATCCTTGTCATTAATGATAGTGAATGTAGGTTTTAATTTTAGGTGATGCTTTTATGTTTATTTGTTTATATTGCCAGGTTTTATGATTTCCTTGAGGTGCGAATGAACATTATTGAAGGATTTAACATTCTCTTCAAAGTGTTGTGTAGCATTGATAGTATGCTTTCTTTGTCGATGGATGATTCATATTTATTTACGTGTTTTTGCAAATAAATTAACCTTGATGATGAGGACTTCGAGTATGACTTACCTCGTCTAGAAATTTATCATTTTGACGAAAGATGCGTTCCCTATTATTGATGATAGTGAATGAGTTTTTTGATGATGGATGATGCATGTTTCTCGGTTTATTCTACCATTAGTTGGTATATATGATAAGAGGTTGGATAATAATTTATTAAACAGTTGACGGTAGCAGGTGCAAAAGTAAATCTTCAGTACCTATGGTTTATCGTGTTCATTTTATATCCAAAATTAATTTAAAATTACTTCTTGCAATTATGACAATTGATTGCATTTTTGTGTTTGGATTATCATTTGAGGGAACGATAATTACTCTTAAAAGTATTTGCTACAAATAGTGGTTTTTATTTCTAATATATCCGGGATTATATTTTATTAGAGATCTTTATCAAGAGCTTAACACGCATGTTTAACAATGTTGAAAGACGACATATTGTGATTAGCAGACTAGCAAAAATAAATAATTAAGCTTAAAAGCGGATTGTAGTCAGAGTCATAAATTATGCAGGTTGTCTGCAATTATTGCATGTTATTTTTTCATATATATCTTTATTTTATTAAGCATGACGTATTATTATTTAGTAGCCTATAAAGGTATCGTTTTACTCTATACTTTACGACGCGCGATTTGTGATTTAAAAGCAATGACAATCATTATACGTAATTGCAGTCAATTTGCGATAAGCATTTCAGAACAAGATGTATCTTCAAATGGACATAATATTGTCTTTAGTTAAAGATATCAGTTCCTGAAATTATTTTAATACTTCACCACACAAAATAAATTGAATTGAAGATATAACGCCTGCTACCGAATTTTCGTAACATTTTTGCAAATCATAATTAGATGCGTTTCTATACACATTTTACAAAAATAATTCCCAATACTATTTTCTTAAAAATCAGCGAGCTCGACATGGTTTTCTCTGCTCGAATAGGTTAATTATTAAATTATCTAACTTTCGCGATTAGTGTCAATTATTTTTAATGTGCCTGGACACGCGCGTATACTTCAAAATACAAGATAATGTTCGATCCATCCCACAGAATATATGTATATTTCAGAGTATAGAATGAATGTCTCTATTTACATAAAATTCGAAACTACATGTTTTCCTAAACTATCCGGGTCGCTTCTAAAGTTAACCGTGAATAAATTTTACTCAAATGCGTTCACACCTTACTATTAAAGCATAAAAATCCTTTTTTATCCTCTCACCAAAAATATTTCACATTCTTGCATTTTTCTGAGCTTCAAAAATATTTTTATACATTCTTTTTAAATATTTATATCCTTGTTAATTAATGTTATTTCTCTCTGCTAATGCGTAAAATACTAAAGGCGAAAATGATGCAGCTGCCTTAGCTCCCAATTGGAAGAATCGAATCGTAATAACCGGATTGTTTGTTTGGTCAAATCGACAAACCGGCAATAATCTTAATCATAGCGATCAGCTTTGGGGAGGGTTGCGTGTAAAAATATAGTTGTCATTATGTGTTCTTATAGATTAGTGGTAAAATTGTGGCGAGGGGGAGAATAATCTCGCCCTGTTTCAATTTGGGCTGCACTGGGTGCTTATAACGAGGTCCCGGGCCCACTTCTGAGGGGCCCATCTGAGGCATTAGGTACATCTTGGGGTTACGCTGCCCTGTAATCATCATCCGGAAATTATAGGCATTTAGGATAGGCATGAATGAGCGGATAGGAAAGTTTATGGCAAAGAGGATATATCGGTGGCATCGGGCGCGTTAGGGGCGCGTGCAGCTTTTTTTGACCTGGCGTTTGCCCACCTTACTTCCTTTCATTTTTTAATCTTTATACGTCTTTCGCTCTTCTTATTATCTCTATATGATCGTTCGTCTTCTTCTTTCGCGAAAAGTCCTGCACCTGCCTTTTTCATCTGGCCTTATTCACCTCGGATACATGCTTCCTTTGGCGCATAAACTAATATTCCTTATCTCAAATGAATTATGAGATTACGTGATTGTAATTTATAAGGCTGGTTGTGAATGTAAATTCTGATTTACATGTTCCATTTTAGCTTGATTATTTTTTATATGATTAATCATCCAATCTTAAGGATGTTCTAGCTGGACAGTCGAGTTCAAAATTACTTGATCTTTAACTTTAATTAAAGCATTTACAAGAAAGACCCATTGATTTTTTTAATAAATTTCAGAAGAGAAACATAAGCATGAATAGTGAACTTACACTTGTAGAAACTAGAAAGTAGTACTCATTCTTTTTTAATTATGAAAAATTGAAAAACTTAAGTACAAATAATGACATTTTTACTGAAAAGCACAGAATCTAGCTAAATTTAATTGTGAATTTTAAAAGAATTTATCAGAGTTTTATTAATTCTATATTGACCAGAAATTCTATAAGAAGATATTACAAAAGGAAAATGGGAAAATTTAAAATGAACGATGATAGTTTTCATTTGTGAAAATTGTGGCATTGATGAATAGGAATCTATAAAATTAAATTACACTTTTCCACATTTTCTCTTATCTTCGATCTTATTTATAATATGGATTAAAAATGAATACTTGATAATTGTATATCTTTTTTTTTTACCATCCTCCTGTCCACATAAAATGAGATATCTCGTTGAAAATTTGAGTAATGTTAAATTAAAATCATTAAGGTAGGTGTATCAATGGCTAAATGTTTATAAATACAACAACAAAAATATGTTATTGTTTTCTGATTGTAAATATTTAGCAGTGGATGAACCTTACTTAGGTGCCTTTTATTAGATGGCCCAAATTTAAAAATCGATATCTCATTTCGTCTGTACAGGAGGATGGTAAACAAATATTGTAAGTAAAATTTATTTTAAGGTTACTATTAAATGTTGTAAAAGCAATGTCCAATTTTATAAATATAAACTCTAATTTTCTATAAACAATATCTGCCGAAATATTGAAAACCTTCCAAAACCTGTTTTGCAAAAAATTGTGTTGGGTTGATTGTTAAGAATAACTTTTTTTTTAGTTCACGCCCTTCTGTTTTCTTTCATTCGGCGCGTAAGTAATACCCTATAATTTCATGATGAGAAGAAGTTTCTGAAGGGTCGCTTCATGCAAATAAAAAAGTAAAAGAACCTTTTTAGTTTTCTAATTTGCTTATTGTTAATTACTAAATTATTAATTAAATAAATTAAGACATTTTTTACGATTTTCTCAGTATATCACCGACAGAGAGTAAAATGATATATTAATTAAGTTTGAAAGTTTCCAATAATAAAGCAGAGAATTTTAAAATTTTTCAAAATTATTAAACTGTAAAAGCGATTTTTTTCATGAATATCACGTTTCAGTAAAAAATCCATGTTTTTAATTAACATTTTTTAATCCTTAATACTTTTGAAAACGCGGGATATTTTTGGAAATGTGCAAAAAAATATTTAGATAAAAGTTACACAAATTCTTGGTTCTGACAGGCTATTCAGCACCCGATTAGGGCCTGAAAAACTGACTAGATGGTGAGGAAAACATTAATTCTTTTTCAGTTCATTTTTCGTTTTTGATACTGCTAAAATACTAAAATAATAGGATAATACTAAAATATTTATATGAGACACTTAGAAAATTTATAGGTGTATATTGGAGTTGGCCAGGACTCGTTTAGAGCCCCGAAAGACTGATTAGATGACGAGGAAAATAATTCATTTTTTAATGCACATTTTTTTATTTTTGGTACTCTTAAACATTCCTGGTGTTTATGAAAATATGCAATAAAATATTTGGGCATGATGCTTAAACTTTGTTTATCATGGCGGGTTAGTCAGCACTCGATTAGTGCCCTTAAAGAACGTCTAGATTAGACAGTCCAGGCCATGTCCGAAGTAGACGCCAGTCTGCCTCGATTGTATTCAACACGGGATAGTTAATAATAATATTTTTCATCTTTTAATTTTTTATAATTACAAATTTAAATTATAGCTTTCAATGTGCAATTTAAAGACAGTTTAATTTTTAAGGCCTTGAAACTAAAGTTTTTTCACTTCAAACGCTTAAATAAAAAATTTTGGCTTTTAATTTCTATTTTTTAGAGGTTTTCAGTTTTTAATTTCATGATTGTAGTTCTAAATTTTAATATTGAAAGTTTTAGTAAAATTTTAATATTAAATCTTGAAAAATTAAAAATAAATACCCAAAATGGTTTCGTTTCAATGTAAGTCAGATTTAAATTTAATAATAAAGTTATATTCAAATATTTTAAATTGTTATTAATTTTGTTTGCGATTAAGCAATTTTGAATTAAGTTTCTCCAGAAAATTGATTTATTTTTTAATTGGAAATGTTCAAAAACTTTGCACATTTCAAATAGGAAGTGTTGAAATTTTGTCATTTAAAAAATTCTATAATTAGAATACCTTGTTTTGAATTCTTTTTTTCAATTTTTAATTCTTAGTGTAATATTTTTAAATTGTTCAATTTTTCGTTTAGGCTGTTAAAAAATGAAATTAATAAAACAAATTTAATATTTTATTGTAAGGTTTCAAGAATTATGAATAATTCTAAATAAAGTTTTAAAAAATAAACAATTTGAAATTGAAAAGTAAAATATTTGATTGTTTACAAATTACAATAGATCAAAATATAACTATCGGAAATTGATACTCGTTAAATTTTCAACATTGTATTATAATTTTAGTCTTATGAAATTTCTTTTTGGACGCGGTCTCAATTCTTCGAAATTAAATTTGTTTTGTTTTATATGACGTTCGGATTCATTTAATTGTTAGCGTTTTACGGTAGCAATTCGTTCATTTTTAGCTTCCCATTAAAAAATTACTCAATTTCGAAAGTTTTTAAAAAATAATTAAATTTTTAAGAATTATAATAACATTTTTCTCCAATTTGGATAATGCAAAAGACTGTGAATTTATTTTGCTTATTTAAGAAATATTTTTCCAATAAATTTTAATGTTTCATTAAATTTTGTTCTGTAATAAAGATAAAAAATTAAAAAATGTCAGAATATTCAACTTAGAAACGTTGAATTTTGTCGTGTACAATAAAAAAATATTAAATTTTAATGGCTTCAACTTGAAAATTATTTTACTTTATAAGTTTACAAATGTTAAATTATTAAATTTTGAATTCTCTTAATTAGAAATAATACAATTTACATTCTTTCGAATTTTAAATGATTTTATTTTAAAAATTTCAATACGTAATTTTTTATTTTCTTACGTTCTGAAATTTCCCTATTTTTGAAATATTAAACTGAAATCATTTAATTGATAATATTCTTAAATTGAAAATAAAACTGTTCAATTTGGAAGGCTTTGAATAAGAAGTGCTACTATTTCTAATCTTATCTAATATGTATTTTTAAATTTTATGTTTTTAATGACAAATTATTTATCTTTGTTTCACCTAGTTTCCAAATATCTAAGATTTAAATAAAAGTTATTTAATAATATATTAAAAATTTGTCTTTTTCTTTATTTGATGAAATAAAAAGTCAGTAAAAATATAAAATATGATATTACGAGTGATCCGGTTTCCCCAACGTGTCCCGGTTAGCCCCTTTTTACGATATTTAAACAACTTTTTTGATTAAATTGAAGCGGATTGAGCATAACGAAAATATATTCTTTTTGCGGAGAAACTGAATGTATAAATCGTCTGATTTTTCCCATTTTACTCCATTTCAAGTGGGGCAGTGGTCAGAATCTCACTATAGAACAAGTGAACTAGCAAATTCTAGTCAGCATCCTTCAAGTCATTATGAAGACTTTATTTTCTTTTTGCCTAGAAAAACTATGTGCGTCTAGTTAGGCCCTAATCTTGTCTTTTATAAGGCATTATTAGTGTCCTTATAAGGATAAAAGAACCGAAAAGTTTTTGTCTAGGAACTGGTCGGGCCTTAGTCATCATAACGAAGATAAAAAATCTGAAGAAGACACTGTATTATATATAATGCAGTGCCATAAAGCATTTTGTCGTTAACAAGTCATTTTGCATATATATTTATATAACAAGTGAATGTCGACCGTATCGAAAAATAGAGAGGTTTTAGACTGGCGGTGGATAGAAATTCCTGTTAGGACCTGATTAGGAGTTCCAGATAGAGTCCAGATAAAAGAGAGTTACAGAAGTAGTCTGGCCCTTGTCTAGTCTTCTCGGTCAGTGATGGATCAGAAATGCTGAACACTAATCGGGGCCCTTTCAAATCCAGATCGCAATTTCTACATGGGGAAAAGAAAGAAGATAATTTTTGACTCTTTTACCATAACCGTTGAGCGTGACATGAAATAAAAGGCAGAAGCGATCCGAAGAGACAAAGCACAGATGCGTTGCTTGAAATCGAATCACCTGCCCTCGAATAAGTCGAAAGCGAATAAGCGATCGATATCAAGCGCACTTAACATTTTCGCGATTCTCGTCGGCTGCTTATAAGCAGGGCCACGTACATTTGTGAGACCTTCGACTAAGTTTTGTGGCGGGTCGCATAAAAAATACCCGCATCCCTCGTCCAATGGCGTCTCGACAAACTGTCCGATTGATATATCGGTGGCGGGCAGGAAACCCGACGCGACGCTCATTCGCACGTGAACGAATCCGGCCTGACCACTTTGCGAATCTCCGCAAAATGTCACGATTTTTATCGCGGAAATCCTCCTTGTTTCTGGCTTGGACCATCCACTGACGTCAAAGTCACTAAAACCGAAACCGAATGGTCGATAAAAATTTTACACCACTTAGACTTTATTGAATAATCCCGAGGGACTTTGTCACCGCGTCCGTGCCGTGAGACTCTTTCTCTCAAGAATTTATATGATCCGTTTAAGCAGAATTTCAAACTAATTTATAGCTGGGCATTCAGCCATCAGAGCCGTTTTCAATTAAACAGGTTAATAGTTAAAATTTTAGAGACAAAACGAACCTTCAAGAAAATATTTAAATTTTCAACCAAAGAGATGAATTTTTAACAAAGTCATCAATCAGGATTTGAAATAGTTTAATTTTCATTTAAAAAAAATTTCAAACAAAAAAAGAAGAGTTTTTCGAGACATAAACAATAGTTAAATTTTCAACCCAAGACATAAATTTTCACCTGAAACGATGGTCAATTTTCAACAGAATACATTTATTTTTAACCAAGAACACAAATGAAAAAATACGTAGAATGGTTTTCTACTGAAAAAGACGAATTAAAAAAATACATGAATTTTCAGGCAAATAATTGAATTTCCAACTATAAAGATATGATTTTAGACAAGTTTAATTTTTTGTTCAAAAAAATATTGCTTTTTTATACACAAGACATCTATTTTCAACGAAGTAGCTGAATTTTAACTAAGAAAGTGAATATTTCAGGCTAGCAGTTGAATTTCCAACTAGAAAGGGTAAATTTTCTATCAAATAAATAAATCTCCAACTGAAATGGTACATTTCGAAAAAAATGGAATATTTAACAAAGTTTTTTAAATTTTAACCAAGCTGTTAAATTTTTAGCAACAAAAAATTAATTTTTAACCAACATCATTTTCCTCACTGAAAAACGGGTTTTCAAAAAAAAACATAAGTTTGAAAGAAAGTAGCTGAATTTCCAGCTAAATAGTTAAATTTTTTTAAAATAGTTCTTTTTGGAAGTTTAAAAAAAATGAATTTTCAAGCAGTAATATTATTTTTCTACAAAAAAACGTTTTTTCAACAAAAGACTTCATTTTTAACTGAAAAAGATAAATTTTCAGTCAAATGGTTGAATTATTAAGTTTTTATCAACAAAATGCATGAATTTTAAACCAAATAGTTACATTTTTAACTAAAAGAGGTGAATATTTTTAAATTTTGTACCAAAAAACAACATTCAAACCAGAAAGGTGAATCTCTTAGCAAACGGAATAATTTCCTACAAAAAATGACGAATTGTTTACAAAATACATGAAGTTCCTACCAAATAGTTGAATTTTCAAAACATTAAAATAGTTCAGTTTAAAAAAAGTGAATTATCAAGCAAGAATCTTAATTTTCGACTAAAAAATGAACATTGAACAAAATAAATAATTTTTAAACTGAGAAATACAAATTTTCATTAAACACAAAAAAGCACATTCTTTAATAAAAAAATATAATAAATTTATAATGAAGGTACCGAATTAAAAAAAAAATAGTTAAATTTGTAATGAGAATATGCTCCACGAAAATGAAGAATCATCAATCAGTAAAATTAGTTTTCTGTAAAGTAATTCAACATTTAACGATTTAGACGAATTATTAATAAAAAAGACAAAGTTTCAATTAAATATAGAATAATTAAATTTGCAGTTGAAAAAATTAATTTTCAGCCAAAAAAGTTAATATTCCGCTATTTGAATTCTAAAGTTGAATTTTAAACCCAAAAAGGCAAATTTTTGAATTATCAACCAAAAATATCAATTCCCCGTGCAGAAATCGCTCGATTTCAAACGTAATACCGATCTGGCCCCGATCGGATTTCCCGATCTGGCCCAAATCGGTAGAACTGTGTGGCCCATACCTGGGCCTGACCGGGCCAGACCGAATTCCTACTGAAACGCCATCTCCATGCGCTCGAAGAACTAGTGCTGCTTGTTTTTTTCTGGTAGTGCAGTGAAATTTGTATGCATAATACTCGTTTAAAATATTCTAGCAATGTTTATAAATGCATAAGGCGAGTAAGCCACGTGTTCAGAGGCACCAAACACCAGTCAGTAGACCTCGAAACCTGTGCGAGGAAGATGAGAGTAAGTAATTACACTCTGGGGGCTCATTGAAACCTAACCTCAAATAAATTAATAATTAATTAAATTGTTTGGCATAAAATTAGTATATTTACCATCAAATGAATCAAATATTATTATATGGTGAAATTTATTAAGTTCTTTTGTTTTCAATTATCATTAAAGAGCTCAAGGTTTTTCGATTTAATGTAGAGTTAGAATCATCAAATCTATTGACAAGAAATGAATTGCAGTATGCACAAAATTGTAATGTTTTTAAATTATAGAGTAAAATATGTGATACAATCGATTATGTTATTGATACTTTGATTCTGTATTAATAATAAATTTAATACAGAAATACATTAAGAACAAATTTTTATAACATTCCAGCAAGAATTAGTTACTCAACTGCGCATGCGTCGCATTCGGCATCTAATTGCTTTCGCGCGAAGTTTAAAATGATAAACGAAGTTTTTTTCTTTTTTATTATAAACAATGCAATTTCAACTTATAAAAATGTCCATTAGGTCGAAATGAATTAATAATAATGAAAATTAATTAAATGCATATTCTGCAAATAATATTTAAAACCACCAGAAATATTTAAATCAAAATTTTCATTTTTGTTTAAAAGTTGTTTGGTCTATATTTCTTCTTAACCGATTTGAATAAATTAAACGATCTAATAAATGATGGCGCAATTTTTTGGAAAAAAAATTATCTACAACCACTTTCTTGAATTTTTTAAGAAGTAATGCAATTGACAGAAAATTGAATTTATTTGCAGTAAAATGTTAATATATCGTAAATCATAGCTTATTTCCCGATGATTTTCTTTGAGAGCATTCGAAAATGTCAAGTTGTAGGGAATCTTTTTGCGAAAAAACTTTCTAATTTGTTAAAAAGTTTCATAGGCAACATTTTTTCAAGAAATTAAAATTGTTGCTTAAAATATTTCTGGTTATCATCCATTTTTTTCATACAAAACACACCCTTTCCTCGAAATTGATACCATCCACAATAATTTTACGATTTTCGAAAGCATAATTCAATTTTGTATTCTGAAACCTTTTCTTTTCGTGCCTGTAGTACGTTAATTTTAAAATTAACACGATAAAAAATTACACGATAGTTTCGTGTATACTTATATTAAAACTCCATTTGTGAAATTCATGAATGGATTATAATGAGACTCATCGTGTACCGATCGGGCACCGATCGGGTTTCCCAATCGGGTCTCCCGATCTGGCCCCGATCTGGGCGTGTGTTTCATGCGCGACCTGGCCCCGACCAGGATTCCCGATCGGGACCCGACCTGGACCGAGATTTCTGCATGGGTCTCAACGAAAAAGGTTCATTTTCTACCGAAAAAGACGAATTTTCAACAAAATACAAAATAGATTAACAAAATTGATGAAAACTCTGTAGAATAACTATATGAATTATTTATAATTAGGTATATTGGGTAAATTTTGTGGATTTAAAATGGATTACAAGTGGATAACTCCGGAGAACAAGAGGATTTTTCGGCTCAAAAGTAAATCACACTGGAATACTTAGATTACATTTAATTAATTGAATTACTGCTAGAGTACAATTGGATTACTTGGGTTACCTCAATTACTCTGAATTTTTTGTATAGTAAGTGTATTACTTCCGATTAGAACTTGATTGTTCCAAATTATAAAAACAAATTATAAATTATAAATTAAAATTATAATTACATTATTCATTACATTACAATTACATTATTAATTACATTACGATTACATTATTAATTATAAATACTGCATCTAGCAAAATATTTGGCTTAAACAAACAAAATATTTATTTGGATGAACTCAATATTATGTTGTCATCACATAACCATATTCCATGGTTAAACCAACAAAACTTTTCTTGATTTAATCAAATCGCATTTTAATAGCTGCTACTATATTTAGTAAAAAATTAATAGTATTTTAAATGATAGGGTGTGCATGATTAATAATAAAAAAATTGAGTCTATCCATTTTTCGCTGAAACCATATGACTGATTAATTGCTTTTCGATGGCCAAATGATAAACGAAGCAATGATAAAACGCTTCGTGTTTACACCTACACACCGTTTATAGTCATATACTTTCTGCACATAAATTTGCGAGCTTTATACACACACAAACTCATTCATTATTTTGCATGCACATTTGTAGACTTGATATCTTGACCAAATGACCACGCAAGGCAGCTGATAGATTGGATTGATCATTGGTCTCAGGCTTCTATAAGTACCATGCCTTCTCCTTAATTAGTGACAATAACTGATACGTCATTTACTCCAGTTTTTCGAGAGTGTAATAATGTGTAGTGCAAATGGCCTTTTCATGTTTACGAATTTATCCTCCATACTGATTGTTCAATGTGAAACGCGCTTGTCATATTAAAAAATTATCAAACACCATCTCCGAATTAGTTATCTGTGCCATTTTGACTTTTTCATGAGTGTTTTTAATGGTACAATTATTTTATTCCATAATAGAAGCTATTCAATCGGAGAAAAGTAGACAGGAAACAAAACCATCGCTCTCTTGTCTGTTTTGTTTTGAATGCTATGATGAATGAGAATGAGCACCATCCCAGAAACTGAGTAAATATTCTTGTTTGTACATCAACATAGCTCAGGCCTGACAGACCGGTCCCTAAACCTAAAGTACCCTATTTTACATATTTGGTCCCTCTGGTACCCTATATGCAGCCCACAATTGAACTTTAATCACATTTATAATAAGATCAAAGCTTCACTGTATTTTGAAGAAGATAGCAAAAGTCAGGGAATTTCTATGTGGGAAGTTAACTGTCCCACCGTCACTATTACTATCACAAAAATGCTAGTGCAACAAAAAAACAGTCATATAAAAGCTGAAAATGTTCTACGTAAATGAGCTTAAAGAAGTTTATGTAAAAAAATTTTTGTGGTTAGCAGACTGAAGAATGTAAAAAAAAGTAAGGATTTTCGTGTACATTTAAGAACAGTCAAGTTTAGAGCATTATTTCTTATACAAGGGGCAATGGAAAAAATTGGAAAAAATTCATGAGTTTGAGGGAAAATGTTGTGAACTAGTTGCAATTGAGAAATTCAAAAAATTATAAAAATTGTTGCTTAAATGTACAAAAATGTGCACCTATATTATCTTCAGTTCTAATACAGATATTAAAACGATACAAACTGCAAACTGTAATGGATAGGCTCTGTATTTATTTTCAATCACCCAGAAGGGTGTGTTAGTCTTGTTTTTTTTTGTGAAAATCGCGATATTTTTATACTTTTTCTTTGTTGGAAAACAAGTGACAGAAAGCAGGGGAGGCCCTTTTTTTTACTGCCGACCGCTGGTCCCTTTCTTCGACCCGTGGCCAGGTGCCATCTAAGCATTCAGAACCAGGGGTCAAAGAATGGCACCAGCGATCGAAAATTAAGCAAAAAAGGCCCCTCCTCCCTAATTTTTGTCACTTGTTTTCCAACAAAAAAAATGTCTAAAAATTTCGCGATTTTCTCAAAAAAGAAGACTAACACATCCTTCCGGGTGATTGAAAATAAATACAGAGCCTATCCATTACAGTTTGCAGTTTGAATTATTTTAATATCTGTATTAGAACTGAAGATAATATAGGTGCACATTTTTGTACTTTTAAGCAACAATTTTTATTATTTTTTAAATTTCTCAACTGTAACTGGTTTACAACAGTTTTCCTCATACTCATCAATTTTTTCAAATTTTTCCCATCGCCCCTTGTATAAGAAATAATGCTCTAAACTTGACTGTTCTTAAATGTACCCGAAAATCCTTACTTTTTTTTACATTTTTCTGTCTGCTAAGCACAACATTTTTTTTATATAAATGTCTTCAAGCTCATTTACGTAGAACACGCAAATATCGTAGAATTTCACGGGATTTTAAAATATTTTAATAGACTTTAAGGAATTTATTCAAGAGAAGTGAGATATTTTGCAGGATTTAAAAGGATTTCAAATATTTTTGGGGTTCTTAAAAGATTCCTAGAATTTTTTGTATTGATTTCAATAATTTTAAGAGATTTTTAAGCATTAGAAATATTTTAGGATAAAGAATTGTCTAGAATTTCGGAAGATACAGAACTATTTTAAAGGATTTTAACGTTTTCAATACATCTTACTAGATTTTTCAGGATTTCAGGAATTTATGTAGGTTTTTAAATATTTAAAGAGAATGATCAAAGAAATTAAAATAGTTTAGTTTATTTTAAAAGACTACAAAGAAATTTTTAATTTATTTCATTAATTTCATGGAATTTCAAAGGATTAAAATGATTAAGGGTATTGTAAGAAATTCACATGCATTTTCAAGGGCTTTAGAAAGTTTTAAGGAATTAGAAGAAATATAAAAAAATTCTAAGTATTTTAGGAAAATTAAAAAGTTTCCCAGAAATTTGTTAATCACTGTAATAGTTAGAAGGTATTTCAAATATTCCAAGCCATTTTAAAAAGATTTATTCAAATTAAAGTGTTTTTGAGGGTTTCTAATAATTATAAGAAATTTGAAAAAATTTGCATCGGTTGTGTAGAATTTTGAAAGATATGGAATGATTTTACTGGAACTAATAGTTTTTAAGATATTTAAAAAGATTCCAAGGGGTTTTGTAAGATTTTCGTGGCGTTTAAAGATTTTAACGGATTTTAAAAGCCCTCAAGCTATTTTAATACTTTTTCAAGGTTGTCAGGAAGTATCATCAGATTGCATGTAATTTCACGGGATTTTATAATATTTTAATGGATTTCAAAGAATTTATTCGCAAAAAGTGATGGATTTCATAGGAGTTCAAACATTTAAAGAGATTTTCAAAATCCTTTTTGCAATTTATTTGGATTTCACTCCAAATTTTTATTAATTCATCATTAATTCTTTTAAACCTTTTTGAATTCTTAGGCATTTCATCAAATTCTTATGAACTCTCTTTAATTCTTCTAATCTTATTTAAAACTTGCTCAATTTAAAGCATTGTTTCACGTTTTTGTATTGTTTTGAATTCACTTAATTGTTTTTAAAATATATTTTGATTTTTTATACATTTTATCGAATTCTTCTCATTTCCCTTAAATTTCTCTAAATTCACTCAAATTTTCTGAAATAAATTGATTTTTTCGATTAAATTTTTTTTTCCAATTTATTTTGATCGTTCTCAATTTTTCTTTGGTCGTTAGTCACTTGGAATTCTCGTGCATTTTTTAATTCACTCTAATTCTTCTAAATTTACTCGCTGCTAATTAATTCAATGGATTTTTAAAATAAATTTTAAACGATTTTTCAATTGATCCTGCAATCTTTTAACCTCACCTTGAATTCTTTGGCATTTCATAAAAATCTTTTAATTTCCCTGAAATTCTTCTAAACACTTTTAAAATGTACTGAATGCAATAAACTTTTTTTTTATTTTTAAATTGTTTTCAATTTAATTAAATTTTATTTCAATTCCCATAGAATTTTTATGAATTTCATCGAATTTCTCTTGTTCACTTTAAGTTCCTCTATATTTATTTCAATTTTATGTACAGCAATAGAACTTTTTAATTTAAAAACGGTTTTCCAATTCATTTGAATTTTTTAATTCAACTTACATTTTTTTTGAAGTCTTATGAATTTATCTTGAATTTGATACCATTTGAACACGAAAAAAATACCATATGAGCGTAACAAAAAGTTCCCTTCGGTCCCTATATTTTATCCAATAGGGACTTTGAAGCCTGATAGCTGAAATTAACAAATTGGCTTCCGACTTAGACTTTCTCAATGATAATGAGCATTAGTCTAACACCTGCAAAAACTCACCATAGAGATCTACAGGGAAGATATGAAACATAGCATTTGCAGAATACTTTGTGGGCATCTATGTTGCAAATGACACTCAGAGAAATGTCCTCTTGGAACAAAAGGATCTGCCTTGACATAAATGGAATTTTCTCTCAAATTTAAGGTTGAGAGGATTTTCATTGGTCTCAACAGGAATCCTTTTCACCTAATCTTGCAGTCTAATAATTCTGTTTGTGTAAAACATATATTCACGTCGTTCAAAACAAAAGAGGCAAGAGGAGGATGCTTTTGTTTCAAGACAACTTTTTCTCTGAGTGGAAGATATGACAGATGGTGTGCTGGTGACTTTGTAATAAAGGATCTCTTTGAGAACAATATACAAATATCGCCTACACAAGTAGAAAATGCAATAAAAACATTATAGAAACAACAAAAACACAGCTACAATTTATAGGATGCCTATAAATTTATTTCAAAGATGTTACGCATTCATATCTTTATGTTGCGGGGAACTATCCTATACTTTAAACATCTATGTTTGAATATCTATTTTTCTCCACACAATTTTTGAATTTCGTATCACACTCACCCGCATCGACCGATTTTTATTAAATTTTTTTAAACGAAAAGTTTAATAATCTATAATAATGAGGAATTAAATCGAGAGGAACAAGTCAAGTGGGAGGATAGGGAGCTGTTTTGGTTCTCATGGCTCACGTATGTGTTTCCCACGGCGGGCCAAGTCTCGTTGCATATGTGTGAGAATATCTCGATTATTACACGCTCATAGGCAAAGTAGTTGGTCAGGATTGGTGCCGATTTTTATATTCTTCGAGCATACCTGTTCTTCTTTTCTTCCTTTTATTACCAGTCGATGTAGTGCCAGTAAACACTTCCGACGGTGATGAGACTTTTAGTTTTGTCGAATCTCTGCACGCGACATTTTACTGCGATCGTGATGACGTATAGTTTATAGGAATTCGACCCTATTAGGTTTCAACATTTGTCACTCTCCACCAATGACATCACTTTTTCTAACAACCTTTCGCATTCCTTATTTTTTACACTCTCGATTTCTGTTTTCACTTTGCCCATTTCAAATAATGGATGCGGCAAAGTAAAATCACTCAGTTTTGTTTATGATTTTGGTTTTGAGAAAAAAAAGGTAGAAGCTCCTATAGAGGTATAGACTGTAAGACTATAGAGTGTGGATAACATTAAAAATTTAAACAACCTTTATCTCTTAGGTAAGACCAAGACTCATTTGTTGTGCAATTGGTTTCAGTTGACCTTCAGTCATTCCGAACTCACTTTACGGTTGCAAAAACCAAAAATTCCGAAATGAGGGGTCATAAATAAACAGGTGCGACCAGGATCTCTATTGATATAGTGTTGGTTACGATTTCAGAATTTTAAATTTTAAAGATTTGGAAACGAAACTAAGTGCTGGCTCATTCTCTCGAAGTCATAAATTACTATTTTCCTACCTCATATTTTCTATTTTATGGTTCCTTTGGAAAGTATCTTCTTATTCCGGTAGCCAAGCAAAAACCGCACTTTCATAGAAATGGATACCCACCCTAAATATTATTTACAGTACTTAGAACTTGACTTTAGAAAAGCTTGAATGGTATTTACAATGGATTAAAAATATGAGGAAAAATATTTGTCTTGTGGTTCAGTTTTAACTAATATATTCAGATTATTAAATTTCCCAAATAGTAAAAGTAATAATTCAAACAATTACATATTTCCAAAAATTGCTTATTTCAAAACGTCCTTTAATCAATATTTAAACAAAACATAGATGTCTTTTGATAAATCGAGGTAAACATTTATGTTTCGATTAAAAGAAATCTCAATGGTATTCATAGGCAAACCTGACTATTAAAAATTGTTTGAAGGCAGTTGTCATGCAAAAAATCAGATTTCTAAAAAAAAAATAGTTTTTTTTATTATTCTAAGAATCAAAAGAATATTAGTAATAATGTCATCTTGAATTTAAAATAGTATGGTAAATAATTTTCTTTTAAACTTATTAAAAACATTTATTTTAACAACTTTTTTTGTAATTAGTATTAGAAAATTAGTATTCTCTATAACTCTACTGTTTCCAATTTTTCAAGTAAATTTTTGTGGCTCAAATCGTTAAAGCATTTGTGATTGATTCCGAACCTATCTTATAGATTTCAACATGTTCCAAATAGAAAAAGAAACAATCCAAAAATAAATACAGTTCTGAAACTGCTAATATTAAAAACATTCTTTATAAAAAACTTAAATAAAAATTATTCTTTCGAGAAATTAAGGTGAAACTTTTCTTTTTAAACAAAATGGTTTACAAACAATTAACTACATTTTTAGATTCTTGACGCTCTTTAAAATTTAAAAATAGTGGAGTTCTATCTGTAGGGAATGTTTTCCCCAAAACGACAAGCCATTACTTATTAAAATTAAACCATTTTTTTTTTATTTTGTAAGAAGCATCGACAAGAAAAAAATAAATCACGAACATCATTGTTTAAATAATTATTCTTCATAAGTCTTACATTTTTTATACAAAATATTGGTTTTCTTTCTTTTAAAATACATTTACTGATAATATCGTTTCAATTCTTAAAATAAAACTTTTTTCCCAAAGACTTGCTATTAAATTTTTGAAAATTAAATTTTAGTCACTTCTTGTTGAATTTTTAAGGATTAATTTACAATCAATGATTTGTAATACCTTCACCCCTTACCATCCTTGTATTGTGCCCGGAAAATGTAAAAAAAAATGCAAAATAGCAGTTTCATGCCAAATTCATGCTAAAAAGGATATTTAAAAAAAAATGTTTGCAGATTAATTTTTTCTCATTCGATAAGTACAAAGTTTCAACTACTTTAAAATTATCGAAACAATTATCATTTGTCTGAAGAATATTTTTCCCAGTAAATCGTAGTAAGTTACTATTTTTAGAAATGAATGATATATTTGATCAATGTAAAACTTAATGTTTTTGTTCAACATATTTTACAAGTTTTTAAACAATTTCTATTTATAATTTATTATTTTTTGGAATTAATGACGCTGTTAACGATTGTTAAGAGTGATATTGATGTGAAAAACAGTTTGCAATTACTTATGCAATTAAACTCAATTCCTAATTTTCATTGGAAATATGAAGAAAAAATTATTATTTTACCGAATATTTTACACTCCTTATTGTTCAGTATCTTCTTTTCTCAACAAAGTCGATCTAAAAAAATAATGTATCTGTAACAAATTTTTAAACATAATAATCATTGTTAAAAAAATTAGGGTATCAGTTTTAAGATAATCTTTGAAATCTCTTTAAATCTATTGAACCCCCGTGTAATCATTAAAACTTCTTAAAGACTCTCGAAATCCTTCAAAATCCTTCGAAATCCTTCAAAATCCTTCGAAATCTCATTAAAATCCCAATTTGAAATATTTCAAAATCCCTGAAAATATCTTGAAATGCCCTAAAATCCTTTGTCATCTGCGTAAGTCGTTTTCAGTTCGTTAAAATTCCTTAAAGGTACTAAAAATCTTGTAAAATGTCTTGAAAAATTGATATTCTTCATATTTCTTTGAAATCGTTTAAAATAGCTTAAAACTTTTGTGATCTCTTGAAATCTTTTGAAATCTCATGAAATTCCCAAAACGCATTGGAAATCTCGCTAAATTCCGTAACAATTTTGCAATTAAAAGAAACTTTGTATTCTTTTAAAATACCTTAAAAATTCCTTTGAACTTGTTAGAATCCCTTCAAATGACTAAGAATCTTTCAAATATTTGGAAATCACTTGAAATATCTTGAGATCTCGTTTACTGTAAAAATCATCCTTATACGGAATTAATGTAAGTTCCCTAGCGATTTCTGCTGGAATAATATAAGATAAAACAGAGCTTATCGGAATACTTAATTTTTTTACAACAAATTATATTAAATTTAAAATAAACGGAATCTTGTTGACTAACGAAATCTCATCGTTTTTCTATGTCAATTTCAACTCTTTCATATCGAATTTTTAGAAACATGACTATTATATACTTCACAAAAGAAACGAAATTGTGTTTCGATGGTATTCTAAAATTATTAATTAGCTTTAAAAAGCCGTCGTTTTTTAATGAAGTTTTCGAAAGTATTATGGATTCTTTGATGATTCTACTGAGTAACGTATCTAATTTTCTGGTAGATGAATCTATTCTCGAAATTACTGGTTATAAGTGCATTTTATTTTATACGGGCTTTCAATATCACATTTGAAATCATTTTCACCCGCTTGAAGTATAATTTAAACATTTTAAACTGTTTAATACATTTAATCTGATATGAGGGTATCTTCAAAAGGAAATACAACGTTGGTGTTGAGGGTCTCATTTGTCAAGGGTTGAGTCTTGAATTTCAGGACATATAGGTGAAAATGATCCTCTTGGAACGATAACCGGCTTTATAATAAAAATAAGGAGGGGGGCGAGTGCGAAGGCGATTAAATAAAACTCAGGTGAAATTTATTAGTCGGCGATAATTAAAGGGCGGTACACCTGTGGTTGTCCACTATCCGATCTGGCTGACATGTCTTAACGTGCTCACAGTCGCTTAAGACGGTTTCTTTTTCAGACAGATAACCCGTCAACTTCCGGTCCTGAAGTTCTTTCCAGAATTGAAACTGGTTTCTTGGGAATACGGGGAATCCGAAAAATATATGAAACAGGCCCGGTTATCTTAACCCTATTTCATGGGACTTATCGCACCTTTGGGTCCGAATCGCCGCTTCTTAATTCCGTCATCAGCATCTTCTCCGGTTCTTAATTAGAACTAAAGACCTGAGCTTGACTAAATTGGATATTTTCGGTCGTAAAGTCAACGAGATGGCGATGATAGCGGATCGCTGATTCTTTTCTACTGAACTGTTTACATTATTTGATGGTATAAATTAATGTTTTATATAATGAAGCAAGATTTTGATTCATATTTTGTAGAAGGTTGAGGTATTTCCAGATGCAAGAAATTACTTCAAAGGAGGAATTTTTCGTCAATCTTGGCTAGAGGAATTTGCCACTGTGTTTATTTTGAACATGACAATGTCCAACATTGTTCTGTGACACGTGGGGCAACATATGACACTGGTATAATATGAGACAGCTGTTTTGAGAAGACAATTTATCAGTGGCTCGTTAACATCTTTTGAGTTATTTTTCTCATCCTGTATTTCACGATGTAATTCTGGGAAAATTCAAAATAAGAAAAGATTAATTAGATCGAATTTGAGAACACAACATATTGTTAAATTTTCCTAAGTAATTAAAAATTTGAAAAAAAAATGTTTATTTCAGAAGGTTTCCAACTTCAAATTTAAGAAAATGGGTACATTTTGTTATTCTTACTTTCTGTATAATATATTAAGAAACCTCTAAAAAAGCGCCCGGCTTAGTGCCGTCTTATGGTATTTAGAGTTTTTAATTGCAGATTAATGCAAGGTCTGATAGATTTGGAAAAGTCCTCGAATTTTGAAATCATTTTGAAATCTTTTAAAACCTTAAAATCTATCTGAAATCTTTGGTAAATCCTTGAAAATTTCGAAATTTTTGTGAATTTCGTTGCAATGTATCAGACATTTTTTTTAATATTTGTAAAATGATTTGATGAATTAAAGTCTATCTGAAATTTCTTGAAATCCTTGAAACTTTTGAAATATTTGAAATCTTCGTCAAATCTTCGTGAAATCCTTGAAATGTTTGAAATTTAAAAACAAAATTTGTAAAATCTTTGTGATATTTTTGTGAAATCTGTGAAATCCGTTAGAAATTATGAAATATTTGTGAATGTCTTTCAGACCTTTGAATTCTTTTGGAATCTTTGAAGTATTTGTAAAATGATTTGATAAATTAAAGTCTATCTGCGTCTTTGTAATTTTATCAAATTCTTTAAAATCTTTGTAGAATGACTCAAAATCTTTGTGATTTTCTTGGAAATTTCTCTGAAATTTTTTTAAATTCTTGAAATATTTAGATAATTTGTGCAATGATTGAAAATTAAAAAAAAACTTTAATGTTTTGGGAACTTGGAAATCTATGTGAATTTCTTTGGAATATATCTAAAAAATTTGGAAATCCTTCAAATCTTTAAAATTTCAAAGATACTTGTATAATGATTTAAAATCAATTAAAGAATATTTTTTAATATCTTTGTAATTTTTAAAAATTTTCTAAAATACTTCTGAATTTCTTGGAATTGTAGTGAGTTTTTGAAACGTTTTAAGATCAATAAACTCTTTGTGATATCTATGAAATCATTGTGGATTTCTTTGAAATTTACTTACAATTTTTTTTAAAACCTTAAAATATTTGAAATATTTGTAAAATAATTTTAAATCTTTTAAAATATTTGAGAATTTCTTTGAAATATTTAAAATATTTTGTAATCTGTCGAATCTTTTTGGATTTAATTTAAATCTGTCTGCAAATTTTTTAAAAACCTTAAATTCTCTAAAATATTAAAAATCTTATTTGAAATATTTTTAATCTTTGAAATCTTTGTATAATTTATTTTGAAATCCTGATGAGATTCTTTAAAGTCTGCCGGGTAGTTTTTAAAATTTATGAAATCTTTGAAATTTTTTGGAATGTTTGGAATATTTGTGAAATGATTTGCAATATTTGTAAATTCGTGAATTTCTTTTAAATCTTTTAACTTTTAATTCTTTGAAATATTTTGAAAGCTTAGCAAATTTATTTGAAATCTTTAAAATCGTTTTAAAATCTTTAAACTCTTTTTAAATTTATTTTTAATCTTTCTGAAATCTTCTGAAATGTTTTGAAATTTTGCAAATCTTGAACTCCTTTAGAATATTTGGAGTCTCTGTAAAATCTTTCAAATCTTTATGAAATATTTCAAATGTTATAATCAAACCATCGGTTGACACAAATTAATTTTTTTTAGCATTGAAAATAATATGAATTTAATTCCATAATTTTTTTTCAAATTTTCGAGTAATATTAAAGGAAATTGTTTAAAATTTAATAATGTTTGTGAAAAGCGATTCACAGTATTTTTCAAAAAGTAGACCTAGCATTTTTTCAAAAATAAATCTGACAACAGTGGAATAAGAGTATGGAATTTTGAAACCGGACTTCTCGAGTAACCCTGAATTTGTGTTTAAGATCTTTTATTGGATTACATACTAAGTATATCAAATACATGAGCGTTTTTCCCAGATTTCTAAGTTAATCCAATGTCCCATGACGCAGGAGACTCCCATGGTTTCGCAATGGGGGTGAAATGGGGATAGACTATTCACGATTCTATAGATACTATGGAGTCTGGCCCTCGAGTGCTTTCCGATAAGGCAATATAAGGTCTTGTCCACATGGACCTATTGCCGCAGTTCACACGCCATGGTCTTCGCCCTTCGCTTTTCTCTGCTTCACTTTGCTTCCCCTTTTGCACTTTCTCTAGTGCGTCCTTGTCACGCAGGATACGCACTTGTAGCAGGCACTTGTCGCCCTTTTGCAGTTAGTGCCTCAGGTCTTTATTTCTTGCCTGAAAACCCAGCTTCCGTTAGAATTCTATATAGAAGGCTAGTGCACGTGACACGTGCATCCCGCATTTTCTGGACACGTGCACGGCGACTAGAACCGTCAGGGACCATGACGACAGTTATGTTACTGTAAACGTATTCAGCTATTCATGTTGCTGCTTCGCGTACACTTTACATTTGCACTTGCTATGCGGTTGACTTTGTAATAATAATAGGGGTGTTATTTGGAACATTGGCTGGAGACAAATGAAATGAAATTTAACACAAACTTTTCTTGGTGGAGAAAAATATATCATATTATACCATAATATTAGGGACCGTACTTATATTACGAAACAGTTCGGGGGGCGGGGGGGGGGGGTATTGGTTTCTGTGTAGGGGGAGGGGATCCTTCACTCATGTACATAATTTTTGCAGATTCACACAAAAGTTTCTCCTGAAGATTATCTTTTTAGTTATAAATTTTATTATTTGGTTAAAAATTTAACAATTTTCTTAAAAAGACATCCTTTTTGGTGGCACATTTAACAGTTTGGTTAAAAATGCGTCTTTTTGGGTTAAAACTTCAACTCTTGGTATAACATTAACCTTTTGTTTAAAATGCATATTTTGTTGCTGATAAGTTTGGTTGAAAATTCAACAATTTTGTTGAAAAATCATACTTTTTGGTTGAAACTTTTGCTGTTTTGCTGAGAATTTAATTATTTCGCAAAAAATTTACTTTTTGTTTAAACTTAATATATTAGTGTTGAAAAGAGAACTGAAATCTTTTCTGGGTGAAAAATCAACTATTTTGTTGATTTTTTTTTAATTGGGCATTCATCTATTTTAAGACAAATTTCATCTTTCTGGGACTAAAATGCAACTGATTGGTTGCGATAGAGATATAGACTGTCATATACTGTTAGGTTGAAAATTCTACTCTTTTGTAGAAGTGTTAACTATTGCGTAGAAAATTTACGTTTTGTTTAAAATGTATATTTAGGGTAAATTCATAAGACTTCAAAACAATTTAAGTTAAATTCAAAAGAATTCCAATATTTTAGAAGATTGTTTTAAATGAAAAAATTATATTGATTTCCTTGAAATTTGAATAAACTTTGAGAAATTTACGGTAAACATTAATAATTCGATGAAGAAATTATTATATTATCTTAAATTAAAATTTTTTTCTAAATTCAATTTAAATTTAAAAAATCAAATGAATTAAAAACAATTCAAAAATAGGTATAAAAAATCTTCATTGACCATTTAATTAAGTAGAAATGAGTAAAATAGAAGGATTCAAGTAAATCCTACTGATTTCTTATTAAAAGTGACTGGTCAACACAAAAAAATTCGAGTGAGATTCAAAAGAATTAATTTGAATTGGACAAATTTAAAAAAATAAAAAAATGCATTTACTTCAGTAAAATTTCAGTGCATTTCGAAAATTTAAATCAAGAGAAGTATTTATAACGATAAATCAAAAGAATTTGATTAAATACCTATAAAAACGTAAGTCGAGGGAAAAAAAAAAAAATCAAGGGAGAATTAATAACAATTCAGAACGAATTCCAAATGAATTTCAAAAATGATTAAAACCTTTGGAAGTACCTTGAAATAGTTTAAAGCTCTTAAAAAAGTCTTTGAAATATTTTACAATACCCAAAAATATTTTTAAGTCTTTGAAATCCCTACGAACTATTGAAATTAATAAAAGAAGTATTAGGAATCTTTTTAAATTTCTGAAATATTTTTAATCGTTTGATATATTTTGAAATCCCTTAAAACTTTTTAAAACTCTTAATAATGCCTAAGAATATTTTACAATACCCCCAAATATTGCAAATCCTTTTAAACCCCATCAAATTACCGAAATTCATAAAAAATTTCTTTTTAATCTTTTAAAATAACGTAAAGTATTTAAAATTCTTTTATATTTTTTGAAGATCTTGAAAATGCCAATGAATTTTAATGAAGACTCAAATATTCAAATCCTTTGATTATATTGTCAATCGATCCTTAGAATAAATTACCAAAAAAACGTTTAAAAATTCAAAGAATCAATTGAATGAAGTATAATAGATTAAATTTAGAATAATTGAAGCGGACTAAAAAAAGATGAAAAGAATTCCAAAGAGTTAAAAGAATTTTCGATTCACTTCGAATCCCTTAAAATATTGAAATCATCGGAAATCTTATAAAATCCTGTGAAATTTTTTCAAATATTTTTAAACCATATAGGTCATCTAAAATCGTCCCGTATGTTCCGAAATTAAAAAATTCTACATATATCCTAAAATATTTCAAACGCCTTAAAATCCCTTCAAATTAATGAAATAAATAGAAATTCCTTGAAATCTTTTAAAATTCCCTAAAAGATTTCAAATTAAAAGGTAGCAAGGGGACCAAATCTTAAAAATAGGGTACTTTAGGTACCTAACCCGGCTATGGGATACAATAGGGGTGATCTTCGACACCTGCGAAAGTAAAGTATGAATAATAAAGCTAAAATTGAATGAAATTTTGTTGAAATGGTTTGATCATTTTGATAGAATGAATAGGGAACTTTTGAGGAGACAAGTGTGTTTAGGTGAAGTAAATAAAAGCGTACCAAGTTCTCATTTTTATTCTAAAAGTTAGTTAGTAAAAGTTGATTCTGTTTGGTTTATAATTTTGATTTTATTTTTAATTTGCGTTAAAAACTAAGTCCTTTTCATCCTCGCACATTTGAGCCCGAGGCAAAAACGTTAATTCGGGCTTCCGCTCTAATTGAACATCTCGACGACCCTTCTCGGGGTGAGTTTATCCCAACGCACGTTAACCTAAGTACGTAAGTGGGTGTATAAAGCAGTCTCACGTTGGAGTTCTACAACATATATACTCAAAAGTAGAAGTCTACTTCCATACCCCTCTCAACATCTAAAGCAAGTCGTCGCTTCGTTAGCCGTTGGCAAGACGGCCCTCGAGTTATGACACAACAGTTTGCGGCCTCCGGCATTTTCCCTGAGAAATCTGGAGAGGATCCCACTCGTGTTTCGAAGCTCCTACTAATTTTCCGACGAGTTTTCTTACTCGCTAACAGCTCACTCCACCTGACAAGGGAGTGTTTATCGCGACGTAAGTTATCTGCCGGGACTCTCAAATCCACAGAAACATGCTACCTGCTCGCTCTCTCAAAGTTGAAACATTTACATTATACATGTTTCCAATAGTTTATACTTTGTAAATCTAGCAAATTGTCTTTCATTTCAATTTTTTAATTTGAATTTTGGGCCAAAATCGACGTGGTGGCAATTTCGAAAAGTGTCCACTCAAAAAATTAGTTTTTTTTTTCTTGAAGCAAGTGAAGATCAATCCGGCTCGAATGACCAATCTTCTATGAGGCCTATTCGAATCTAAAGTTTGAAATCTCTTTTGCGATTTTCCACTAGGTACTGGACCTGTAAAGAGGGCATGGGTTGTACCCGGACGTATAGACACTATCTATAAATGATCATAAATATGATTTAACTCGCAGATATGGGGAAAAAATTATTACAAAACCTGAAACTGTCTCCCTTTGATTTGTGATGTTTTGAAACGTTAAAAATCATCAGTGAAGATCACTCCGGCTTGAAGGACCAATCTTCTATGGGACCTATTCAAATCTAAAGTTTGAAATCTCTTTTACGATTTTTCACAAAGTACTGGACGTATAGACATTACCTATAAATAATGATAAATATTATTTGACTCGCAGTTATATATATACACCATTAAGCCATTTCCCTTTCGGGGTAGGCGTGACTCACTAGGTGGGGGAAAGGAGTAATGTGTGGAAGGGATAGAGAATTTTCAGATTGATCCAGAATTGTTGTGAAGATCCTCACAAAGCCGTTATGTAAGGTTCCCCATTTGGGTCCATTAGTATCCAAGGTCTTTTGTTTCAGGTGTTATTCACTATACAGACACTCTTTTTATTAATTATTTGCTGCCATACTTTTCCTGTCCTGGCACACTTCTCTAGCTTCTTTTATGTCCATATATTTTTTCATGCAGGCTCTCCTGTTTCTGTGACTTCTTATGTCTCTTCTAAGTAGGGTCTCATTCACACACTCTGACCATTCTTTCCGCGGTCTACCTCTGGACACGCTGCCATTTACTTTACCTTGATACACTTGTTTCGTTAGTCGTTCATTTGGCATTGTCTCAACATTCCCAAACCATCTTAACCGGTTTCTTTCCATGTGTTTATTAGCGTCTCTTCTGCACCACATTCTTTTAGAATTATCTCGTTTTTCACTTTATTCATCAAGGTTTTTCCGCATATTATGCGCATGAATCTCATGTCAATTGCGTTAATTTTACTCTTATCTTTTTCTTGATAAGTCCATGCCTCGCTACCGTATAGAACAGTCAGTAAAAATATAAAATTATATATTTCCATTTTAGCTTTATTTGATATATTTTTACTTCTGATAAGGGGACCTGCTCTAACAATAACCTTCTTACCTTCGCTTATGCATCTATCTAATTCCTCATCTATCTTCCCGTCCCTAGTAAATAAGCTACCAAGGTATGCGAACTTACCAACCTGTTCAATTCTCTCATCATTTAATAAAATATTGCATAGTGTTTTCTTACTCTTTCCTTCAAACATCATAGTTTTAGTTTTATTTGCGTTAATTTTGAGGCCCATGCTCTGTATGCTTGTATTCAATTTATTCAGCATTCTTTGTAAGTCTTCGATTGACTCTGCCATAACAACCTTATCATCTGCGAACGCTAACCCACGTACCCTTACTGTTTCGAGATCCATACCCTCTTCGTCGAAAAGAGCCATTCTTAAACACTTGTCCATAAATAATATAAATAACCTTGAAAACATAACGCATCCTTGTCTAACTCCTTGAATAATATCAAAACAGTCACTCAGTCTCCCATTCACTCTTACACTCGCTTTGCTACCTATATATATTGTTTTCATAGCTTGTAGGAGCCATCCATTGACTCCATACTCTTTCAGTACTTCCCAAAGTTTACTTCTATGTACCTTGTCAAAAGCTTTTTCTAGGTCAACAAATGCACAGAAAACTTTTTTTTGTACTCTCAAACTTTTTTCTGTTATTTGCCTTAAGCTAAATATTTGATCCGTACATGACCTTCCTGGCATAAACCCACTTTGGACTTCCCAAATCTTTGCTTCTGTTATTTTCATTACCCTACGAATACGTATTTTTGAGTACATTGTACTTACGGTACTTAATAAGCTAATCCCTCTGTAATTATTGCAGTCGCTTTTATCTCCTTTTCTTTTGTATATTGGTACGATAATCGCTTTTTTCCAATTGTCTGGGACGTCTCCCATCTCGAAACATAAATTTATCAATTCGCAGTCTATGTGGTATGCCCTCGCCACCGTGTTTAAGCATTTCAGCGTTAATATCTCCTACCCCGGCATCCTTACCGTTTTTCAAGTTCTTAATTATATCCTTAACCTCAGTGACACAGACTTTCTCAATTGAGTTTTCTATCGCATCGTGTTGAACATCGCAGTTGTAGTGTCTTATAGCTTCAACTCCGAATTGTCCCCTAAAATAGCCTCTGAAAGCCTCTAGTATTCCGTCTGCATCATATACCATTTCCCTTCTACTATTTCTTATGTTGACAAATTCTATACTTTTGTTTCCTTCCATTTTTTTATAAAACAGTTGCTTGCTTCCTTCAAAGTCGTTTTGTATTTTCATCACTTCTTCTGCTCTAATTGTATGTTTACGTTCCTTAACTAATCGTTTGAGTATCATGTTCTTGTGTCTATAATCATTTCTACATCTACCTCTTTCCTCATTGCTAAGACCTGCGATTTTCAAAGTTCTCCTGTACGCTTCTCTCGTTGCTTTTTGGGCAGCTGGAATTTCATCATTCCACCACGCATCACTAGACATTCTTCCTACAACTGCGGTACCACACTCTTTGACCGTACATCTAACAAGGATATCCCGTAACTTTGTCCAGGCGCCCTCTATATCTTTGTTTTTTATACGGTTCTCCCATGTTGCCCTATCTATGCTTTCGATTATCTTATTTTGGAAATCTACTCGCACATCCTGTTTCTGTAGGTTCTCAATTTTGATTCGCGTCTGCTTTGTTTTCTTGGCCCACCCATCCGTTCATCTCTCCTAGTAGAATTATTCTTTCCCCATGTTCGCAAATATTTATTGTGTCATTTAAAGTGTCCCAGAAGGCGTCTTTTACTTCTCTGGGATCACTATCAACTGGCGCGTAGCATGCTATTATAAATAGTCTTCTGATTCCTACTTTCATTCTAGCCCACAGCAGTCTGGGAGATACGAAACCATGGTCTCCGAGATGCTAATTTGCTCTTTAATTCAAAATCAGACCTACTCCTTGTTTACCATGTGATTCACTGTCTACTCCTGACCATACTTCAAATCCGCCTTTCAACAAGTCGTTTTTTATGTCTTTGGCTTCGCATCCTTTTATCTTTGTTTCAGGCACACATAAAATATCTAGTTTTTTAAGGTCCATAGTTTCACTCAATTCTTTTAACTTGAGATCATTTACTCCCCTAGCATTCCAAACACCCAGTCTCCATTCGTCGCCTGAAACATGACCTTCAGATTTTCCGTGTCCATGCCTTTTGTCAATTAAAGTTCCAGTCCTTTTCGATACTATTTTGTAGTTTCTAATATTCATTGTTTAGATTATACGCCCAACTATCACCTTTATGCAGTAAGTTTATTTTCTGAGTCGAAATCATGTCAAAGCTAAGTAGCAAATCGTCATATGGTGGAGATTGTAGTTATAACGTCAGTCCCACCAAAACTTCAGTTAATTAGAGAGGGTTAATTAGAGGGCTGAGAGAGGGGGCGAGGCATAACTGGAATCGCGAGAGTCGTCTTGGGTTTGTGTTTTTGTTTTCATGCTCAGAAGGTCACCAGACTTCAGCAGCGTTGTAATATATTGGAGGTAATATCCGGCCGTCTTCTCAGACCGACACCAAAGACATTTATATATATACATATATATAATATATCTTGTTTTTTTGTGTGTTTATTTTAGGACTAAATCTTTTAATTCATAGTAAACAGAGAGTTTACCCCCCAATCCCCCTTTGCCAGTTCAAAAATCTCAGCGTTATTTGTACTTTGCAGATTTAAAATTTCTTTTTTATCGTCAAATTACAATAAATTGATATGAATTAATTATCTTTAAGTTCGTTTCCGGATTTCCTAGTGACGGCATAACGAAACACAATTTTAAGAAAGTGCATATATTCAAAATTTTTAATTTTCTATTTGGCTTTTTCCCCAAACCCAAGATATATGACCGGCCTCTTTTAGAGTTATTACGGAACTGTTACAAAGGACACAAGAGAACGTGAGAGTCGGTTTATAACTACGTCACTTCCCACAGTCGTATTATAACCATGAAGGGGAATTGAAGAAAGTCATCTTCTTTAAAGTCCTTTCAAAACTATTGAAACTTTGTGAATACACTGTCAAAGGAGTTTAATTTGATAAAATTTTCCCCATTTTTCAATACACAGCCAAACTTTTCACCAATAAAACAGTTCAATTTTTGAGTTTTCAATTAAGTGCACAGGTAAATAATTTAGTTTATAAAATA
>NC_046663.1:62912485-62994611 GCF_010883055.1 Belonocnema kinseyi | reverse complement strand
TGTTTTTTTGTATGCTTATTACAAAAATTATTACAAAGCCTGAAACTGTCTCCCTTTGATTTGAACACTTTCGCTTGCAAATTCCCCTTTCACGGCTCAGCAAGCCACTTTTCTCGCTTATTCAGCAATGATTCAATTCGGATGTGCTTTTTACGCCCGGTAGCGTCACAGTGGGAGGCTACCAAGTCGCGGTAACGTCGAACCTAACCTAAAAGTTACGGGAAGGAGGGAGGTTATCCAGAGCGCGGGAAACAGATTGCCCAGCACTCAACCGCCCCCAGGACATTCATTCATTCCCGTTCTTTTGCTTCGCTTGGTTGTTCGACTTCCGAACGACCGAGCGAGGAACGAGAAGGGGATGAAAGTGTGAGGTGGAGACTGGGAATTGGTACGAGAGTCAACTAACCAACAAGTCGTTCCCTTAATTCCGCTAAGTCACTTCTTTTTCTCCGACACTTTTCTCCCTCCCTCTCATCATTCTCATGGATTGTCCACTACCTTCAAGTCCTGCAACCCTCGGGAAAATTCAGAAAGATTCTGGTCAGGAATTAAAGTTGTTAGAGCGGAAGAAATTTAGAGAAAGTTAAAAGTTTCCTTTTTTAGTTGGGTAATATGGGTATTTTGAGGTGGTCGAAAATCAGATTTAGAGGTTGAAGAACTCTAAGGGAGGTTGAAGGACGAATCGCTGGATTTAATAGCAGACAAGCTAAATCTAGTCTGTGGTTTGCTCAGAACTTCACGCGTCCTCGCTCGTCAGTTTCCAAGGCTTGCGATAATGTTGACTCATACCCCAGCGACACGATACTTTGTCGACGATGCTTTTAATGAGTGAGCTGCGTCAGATTCGTGTTTTCGCCAATCGGTGGTCATTACAACGCCTCTCAAACTTTCGTTTTACATTCAGATGCTGCTGGGCCACCAGCTACGATGATAAGAAAAGAAGAAGCTTCATTTTTTTCTCGCACCTTTAAGTTACAATATAAAAGAACAACTTTAAATAATGTAAATTTATAAGATTTACGTCAGATAAAAATTTTTCTACATCCCGTGCAGAAATATTGATGTGGGCCTAGTAAGGTTAAGAAAAAACAAGTAAAAAATTGTCAAATATGACCGACTTCGAAGAAAGGGGTTTATGTCTAAGAATATTTATTTTGAAGTTTTGAAGTTTACAGTATGCTGAAACCTTATATTTCTAAGTGTAATTTGTTTCTAGAAAACTTGATTTTTAGCTCCTTTCTTTGGACCCGGTCACAAATGCAAAGAAAGAAATGAAAGTTTTGCGTTTGGGGGTAAATGGAAGATAAACGGACCGCCTCACAAAGGCTTGATACAGGAACTCATTAACTTCTCTACAAGAAATTGCCATTATACCTAAGTATGATAAAATGCGATAGAGGACAGAACAATTGTTGTATAAACAATGGAACACTATGACAAAAGATTTCGGTCAAACACTTAGCGAACATCCTCCTGTTTTTAGTCCTTCCTGCCTCTAACGACACCTCTTTGTAAGTACATCCGTTCAAGAAGACATACTAAATTGCCAATCCACGATTATCTAACCAAAGAGAGGCTTTAAGAGTCGGCGCAAAGGGTCGTACCCCCCCCCCCCCCCCCCCCCCCCCCCCCCCCCCCCCCCCCCAGCACACGCCCATCCAGATTTGTTTCCTTACATTCACTTTTTTGACTGGGAAATGGAGAAAAATTAAAGAAAATAATAATATTTGAAAAATCTGAAAAGATTAGGGGACACGTACGAGGTTGATAGAAAAACTTTTAAAGACATGATATTGATAAATTATGATCAAGTGGGGAATGTATTACACACCAAATTAAAGTTCAAGTATTCACGTTTTAAGCTTTTTCGATCAATTGTCGAAAGAAATTTTGTATAAATCTATGAAAAAAATAATTCAAAACTGTTATTTAACAACATTTTTCGATTTATACAGGATTATTTTTTACACCATCATCATGAACAAAAAAACTAAGAAAAAAATTTATTTGTTATGTTAGTCATAATAAATTTGTATACAAATTCAACAATTTTGTCAAAAAATGTATTCTTTCTTATTAAAAATTCAACTGTTTCATTAAAACATCGTCTTTTTGGTTTGAAAATCCAAATATGATCTTCGCAGACAATGTACTTCTTGTTTAAAACTTATATTTTGACGTTGAAAATTCAAAATAAAATCTTTTTCAGATGAAAGTTCAATTTCTTTAATTTGTACTTTTGATTTAAAAATTCATCTTTTTTAGCAGAAACTTAGTGTTTCTTAGACTTTGTCGTTCTTGCTATTGTTTGTTTGAAAATCAATGATCTCTCTGTTTTAGGATTCAACTTCTTTTTTTTCAATTTTGGTTGGACAACTTTATTAAGAAATCATTTTTTGTTTGCAATATCTATATTTTATTTAAAATTCATTTATTTTCGTGTTTAAAATTCAATTTTACGAAAAATTTACACACTAATACTATCTATAAAAAATAAAAGAAACATTTTATATCAATTTTGTGGGTGAATTTCTCCAAGCATGTAATATATAGAGACAATGTTGTTTGGTTAATTAATTTTAATATAAATTTGAAGTAAATATTAGTGTTAAAAATAATAATTATAATAAAACTATATACGAGCGAAATTTATATGTAAACAATAACTATATAATATAATATACTCAAAGAATCAAATTTAAAAACAAGCTTCTTATCATAAAAGATGGGTTTTGATCATATGTATTTGATACAATGAGTGAGAAAAAGTCCTATGTATTAACTTAAATCATATTTTCTTGCTATTTATATTCTCAGTGCAAATATGAACTACGTCTTTTATATTAAAATTAATGAACAGAAAACAATGTTTAACCTCTTGTAATTTTCAGGTACAGTAACTGAAAATTCATAAACTTTGACAAAATTTTCTGAAACATGTGACTGGAGTTTTATGCAGCCAAGATTGCTAAAATTTTTGTTATAGTTTAGAAAATTTAGAAATGGTTTCTGCATGAATCTTTAGAGACGCGTCTCTCAAAATTCCCACAGAAATTTTTTAACATTGAAGCCTGTATTATTGTAGTTACTATAATCACCCTTCATTTTTTTATTTGGAACGATAACCGCATTTTTCTATTCATTGCGAACATCCCCTTTCTCAGAGAAATATGAAAAACATGGAAAATCAGTCAGATATAATTCAGCAAGAGGAAAGTATATACGAATTGAAAGAGATCATAAAGTTTAAAAACCGGCACAAAGTACAAAGTACAAAGGTCTAATTTATGAGCAATCGAGCGTGAAATGCGATTCGCGAGTAGTATACGTATAACTATGGGCACATATACTCAATAAATTGGCGGATATTGATATCTGAGAAACGAGCGCGGAACTTAGCTCGTATGCAAATGTGCAAGTGTGCCGACACAAGAGTGTGGAGATTCGAGTGTATTATTATACGACTGTGCACCATACGCCTACTCTTGTGCCTGTTAACAAATATACAGGCGAACGGTTAACATGCGTTTATGATAATTTATTGTGCCGACGATTCGACGCATTATGTTCGACTCGAGGATACATGAGTATATCGATATCAGTTCGCCGACTAATCAAAACGAGAGCACACGCCCAACGGCCAATAAAATGCTCGTTTATTTTACCCTGCATTGGTACGCCTTGCCTTCGCCCTCAATGTGAGCATTCCATCCAATTCATTCTTTCATTAGAGCCCGCTCGAAAATATAAACCTTTTAGTCTTAATTCGGAGAAATCTTCACAAAATGAAAGTATTGAGTACATTTATTTAGTTTCGATACTTTAAGGGCATGTAATACTTAGAAAATTATCGATTTCACCAGTTTTAGGTTCCCCCGGCTTTTTTTCTAGAATAATAAATATTTTGTCTACAAAATTTGGGAGATGATAGCGAACATGCTAACGGACGTCCCCACGCACTTTTTTTGTGGGTTAATTCAAAAAAGTTTTAATTTAGCAAAATGTGATTAATTTGCATAGCGCTTAGGAATTAGTATCGTTTTTTTCAGTGTTAGATTCCCCCGGCTTTTTTTCCTATGATAAGAAATGTTCTTCAAAATCTGGGAAATGATAGCGAACTTGCTAACGGACGTCCCCACACACTTTTTTTGTGTGTTTTTTTTAAATTTGATATTGCTAACAACGTGTGTATATTTCGAGGTTATGTGTGTTACAATTTTGCTGAGCGTTACTTTCAAACTACACAATATTTTTGGTCGAAAACTTTGGACTTACAAATAAACATAGTAACTAATCTCCCGGAACTCACCTTGGTTGCAGGCAATCAAAAAAGTTTATTTTATCATTAATTTCCTAATTATCGAAAAGGCAGAGATGAAAAACGACGTAACCCTAAAATAATGCAAATGCATACAATTTTTATTTAGCACAATACATTTTTTTGTTATTATCTCTCAAAAAAGAGTCCGAGGACGTCTGTTATGATACTTTATAGTTTATAGCATCTCCGAATTCAGTTTAAAATTTTTTCAGTTTTGTGGAAAAAAATCCGCGAGAACTGTATCCGATTGACCACACTTAAGGGTATCAGCAAAAACATCTGTGATCTGAAAAATTCCGCCAAGTACAAAGTTATCAGCAGATTCAATATAGAAATTTGTTGAAATTAAATTGATTGTAGTTAAAGTTTACCAAGTTATTCTAAAATGAATTACTTGAATTGAAAAATCCTTACAGAAACTTTGAGAGGTCGAACATTTTTAGATGAGTGCCTTTACTTCGGCTGATACTGATCACCGTGATCAATATTTTGATGGGAAAATACTGGCTTTTGTGCAGTTCAGTTTTTGGCACTTTACATCAACAATAAATATGACATACATTGTTTTTTTTTCAAAATTTGAAAATAATACATTTTTATCACATGCAATGTATAAGTAAATATTAATTTTAATTAAAATACCATTTACATTTATGGTACATGAAGCCAATGACCATTTTGTTTGGCCTATACTTTTGACGCACGAAAGCAACACAACTTTTGTTTTTCAAGCAAAATAATATTTTAAATGGGTGTTAAAAGAGAAAAAGCTTGAAACTGGATGAGATTAATAAAAATAAAAGAAAAAATATCGTAAATTCTTAACTTTTTCGTTTTGAAAACGCTTTCAAAGTTTCTGTAAGTCTTACAATTTAATTCGGTTTCTGCTGACAACTTTTACTTGATAGAATTTGTTGCTTTATCGGCGTTTTTAACGAGATTTCAATTTTTTTTTTAAAGTTATTAATTAATTCGATCCTCATTTAAAATTATTAAAGTCTGAAAGACAAACAAAAATTAATTTTTTTTAAATTCAAAAAAATGTTAATAACAGACATTTTAGTTTAGCAAATTTTCAATTAAGTTGTTTTAGAAATTCAATTATTTATTCTACGAATGAAACGTTCAAGTTTGTAAATAATTTAATTGTGAAATACATCAAAAGTGAAAAATGTCGGATAGAGAACATGTCAAATGGAAAGCATTTTTAATGGAGCCAATTTTAAATTGAAAGAATTTATAATATAACCCAAACTATAATATATTATACAAAATTCTAATACACATAACAAATTAAATAATTAAACGCTGTCCTGTTACACTCAGTAAAATTTTTTGCGATTCAAACAAAACTTCTTTTTGAATCAAAGAAGTTTATGCGTTGCTATACGGCTTACAAATTTCTTTAATTCAAAGAAACTTGGTGGTTACCTTTTTTAATTTTAATTTAAAAAAACTGTTTGTGGTTCTGACGAAAATATTTTTGAAATGATAAAATATTTTTCTATATTCAACCAAAAATTTATTTAAATAAAAGAAAAGTATGCAATTACAAAATAATACATAGAAAAGTAATGGTTATTATATTTGGTTTAAGAAAATAGTGGTTCTAAATATAAAAAGCTTTCATTTATGTTAACTGCATCATTTATTACAAATACACATTTTTATTATTGCCATATAAAATGTATTTTTTCTAAGGTCGAGGAGAGTTAAAATACGTTGTGCGGTTTACAAAGTATATATATTTGAAGCGCCTTATTCTTGAAATAGGATGCAGTTGTATAAATGGTACCTGTATTCATGTTTGGGAATAACATGCTAAAAACATTAATTTCCAAAAAAACATTTTTGTACGCAGAAATTTTTTATTGTTGGCACTCCATTTCATGTTTATTCTTTATTCTTACAAAATTATTGTAATTTTTATTGGAAAAAATGTAACGACTAAATGAATTATTGTTTTGATTTTTCTTCAGTACATTATTTGAATCAAAAGATTTTTTCATTAATCGAAGAGAGAGAGAGAGAGAGAGAAGAGTATCAAACAAATGATTTTGTTCTCGAAAAGGAAAAACGTGATTATTTAAAATTAATCAAATTTTAACTATTTATTGAGACAAGAAAGACAAAGAGATAAGTTATTATATTACAAAACAACTTTTCTTTGACTGTAAAAATCGTACTATTTAAGTTGAAGCTTTCAAAGTTAACAATACTTTCATTTGTAGTGTGTTCATAAGTGAATTTTTTTAATTTCTCAGAGAAACAATTTTTGACTCTAAAGTCTAAAGGCGTGATTTTATAATTTTAAGCATTTAAACCCAAACCCAATTAGTTGGTTCCCAAATTTCATGTAATAAGGTCGTCATTTTAAAATAATAGTAAACATATTCATTTCGACTGGTTCTAGTAAGTATGACCTTTCATACAAAAAACTAAACTATAATAAATTATAATAAGTGTAGAAGGTATAACAATGACATAGATCAGACCAGAAAAAAGATGTCGATGATGTCAAGAAGATCCTTTATTTTCGACGTTTTAATATGAAAATTCTCTCCACATCAGGTCACGAAAATCCAAAGTCAAAAATTAGGTCCTTAGTACGATTAAACAACCGTGATGTCAAACATGAAAAAAGGTATATTCTCAAAACTCTCCTCTTGAGTTAGTTCTGTAATTTTTAAATATTGTAAATTTGGCCATGGTGAAATATAGTGAAGTTCATCACTAAAATGAAAAGGATACATTACAAAATTACTAAACATTCTCAATGTTAACCACACGGAGAGAAACAGCTAGTCAGCCTGAACTTCTAAAGTTTCAGGCTGACTGTATGTGAGCTTTAACTATCACTATTCCAGAGTGTAAAGTTGACGATCCTGGAGTTTAAACCAGATTACCCCAGAAATTTAAATTAAAATTATTATACTCGAAGTCTGCGAAACATGAAAATCAATATAAAATCTATTAAATCTGAAAGCATCTTTAATATTTCTGAAAAGTAAAATGCCTGGAACGTAATTGCATATGCACAAAAACTTTGGCAACATATTACTTTGAGCACGAGTTGCTAAGTTACTTCTTTTACGTATATTTTGTTTAATAATTTTTTAAGTACAGAACTAAATAGAAAATAAAATACTGAGGATATTACTTTTTTGAAGTTTGATATGCTGGCTTTTTAATTGTACTAAGGACTTCATTTTTAACTTTGGATTTTTGTTTCCTGATGAGGAAAGAATTTGTTTCACTTTTTATAATTTATTATTAACTTATACACATATCGTACTTCAACATCTATTAATAAAATGATGTAATAATAATTATGATATATGTTATAATTATACTGAATTTTTTTACCTGTTTGCCATATGTCTCTGCAAATTAAAATTAATGTATTCGTTTGGTATATGAATATGCAGTGGTCAATTGCTCTTGCTCATGAACGATGAAACGATTTCCTTAAGGTGCATAGACCAGTTGTCCACTTTCTACATTTAGACTTGACACAGTAGGACTTTGTGAAACACCATTCTTGATCGAGAATTTATTGCCATTTTTGCACTTAATTGCACTTGACTTACTGCAATTGGTCTGACAAATGACTTTTTAATTACACAAGCAATTTACTGAGCTGCTGATTATATTCATTGAATGTAATTTGTCGCAAATTGACAATATTAATAATAATAATAATAATAATAATAATAATAATAATAATAGTAATCTTCGAATTCATTCATTCTGATTGTCTACATTAAAATTCCTGTTTCCACTCTCTTTTTGCGTGCTTTTTATCTCCAACTTTATCTAACATGTTATGGTGACAGTTTATTAGTACACATCAGTTTCACATCTTATAAAATATTATTCAGGATAATTACTTTATCGTTGAAAGCCTTGATATTCAGTTTTAAATTAATTAATTTAAGAATCAAATATTTTAAGTTGTTTTATTTGGTTTTCATTTTAAACGTACAAAATGGTCTGATTTCCAAATTTAAAAGAAACCGTTGAATAACAAAGTGGAAGACTTGAAGATTGCACCATTTTATTGTAATGGAATTTTTAATAAATTAGTTTGGAATTAAATGCCTCCAGAATCAATCCAAAGCATAAAAAATCAAGTCAATAATATCTCAAATGCAAGTCTTCAAAATGAAAAAATTTTAGAACTAGACATTAAAAATTTAATTATTTGTTACTTGAAAGATTGCTAAAATAATTATATTTTAAACTCAATTTAAAGACCAGAAATTTGAATTCAAGGGCTTCAGATTTTACAATTTTAAACATTGGGCATTTTAAGCATGCGTAGTTAAAAACTACAAAATATTCGATTGGCAAATTTTAAGAATGATTAATAATTCTGAATCAACTGCTAAAAAGTAAACGATCTGCAATTAAAAACCTAAATATGTATTGTTTCCTCAAATTAAAAATAGATAAAAATTAAACTAATCAAAATTAACACAGCAGTAATTGAATAAATTTTGTAATTTTTATTGGTTACAGTTTCGGTAGAAAATTAATCTTAGCGGTAGTAAGTTCATCTTTATGGTTAAAAGTTTTGTACTTATTTACCTGAAAATGATTTTTTTCATCTAAAAACTCAACTGTTTCGTTTTTTCTTGTAAATTTATATTTTTGGTTAAAAATTCAACATCTTGGATGAAAGTCGAATTTTTTTGTTAAAAATTCATTTTTTGGTTGGAGATATATCATTTTAGTTAAAAATTCATCTCTGGCATAATATTGATCTATTTTGTTAAAAATTGTTAAATTTTGTTAAATATTTATTTTTTAACGGAAAACTTGACTATTTCAGCAAAAGATTCATTATTTTAATAAAAAAATCATCTCTGATTGAAGATTCAACTATTTTGTTGAAAATTCGTTTTTTTGTGTGTAAAATGGTTATTTTTTTATTTGAAGATGTAAATATTCCATTTTTGGTTGAAAATGTTTTGTTTTTCAGTTGAACATTCATGCATTTTATTGAAAATTCCTCTTTTTGCCTAAGGATTCAACTATTTTGTTGAAAATTTGTCTTTTTCAGATGACTTTAAGTATTTAAAATTTATAATTAGGACCTGTTTTTCTGAAAATTAATCACTTGCTAGAAAATTAAACAGTTTTGTTAAATAGTCATTTTTATGTTTGAAGATTCTTCATTTTAGTTGAAAATATATCTCTTTGGTTGAAAATTCGCGTGAGACTTTTTATAGAGTCATCCTATACAATCCGAGGTAATCTTATTCACCTAGAGTAATTCTGTATATAGAGGTAATTCAGGTTAATTCGATATAATCTGCGGTAATCTACTTTTGCTAGCTCGCATTTTTAGGACATGTGTAGAAAAATATTGAGGCGCTGGACTGGCCTAGACCAGACTAACTAGTTGCCAGTCTGGATTCAGACCAGTTGGTCTGACCTGGGCCTGTCAAAAAGAGTAGCCATTTTTTTGCTTGTCCCAGGCGAGACCGCATGGTTAACCGCTATTTATTGGCTGGTCAGCCACTAGTACTTGGCTGGTTAGCCGCTTGTTGGAGGCTGGTCAACTGCTGCCTGGACTACCCCTATTTTTGTAATGGTTGGAAAAAACCCAATCTTCACTGTAAGTGCATCCAATTTATCAGCGCCACTGAACTTAGAACTTCTTTGTTTTTTCGATAGCTGATCGGCGTCAGTTATAAACCTGACCAGACCAGACCTTCCAGGCGAAATTCAATATTTTTTGTTCTTGGCTAGCTATGATTATCGCCAAACCTGGAACAGACTAAAATGTGAATGTGACAAGAAAAAATTTCTTGTTTTGATAGTTTCGATCTTTAATTTTCTATAATTTTTGACATCATGTAACTTTTATGCAATATATCCAGGAAAAGTTTACTGATCGAATTTAGACCTTTTTGTTCAGGTATAGCTGATCAGCACCAGTCCTGAACCAAAACCAGATCATCCAGACTAGACAATATAGATAAATCTAGATAAAGTCAGATCTGGCAAAGACCTGGGCCAGATCAGATTCACCAGACTTGACAGTCTAGATAAATCTAGAACTGGGCCAGACCTGACACCATCCTGCCATTTCAGTTTTCCACACGGGGAATTTTTTCCTCCAGGATCGAGCTATTATTATTATATCTAGGAGTAAAAGGCGATTAGTGAAGGTAAGAGTTCAAGTCTCGCGACGAGTAAAGTTTGAGTTGATGGATGACATCGACTTCAGATTCGAGGGCTTGGTGCCATTGACAAATAATACGGCTACCTTGGGCCAGGTATGCTTATGACTCCTTTCTTCTTCGATCTGGACGGGGTAACGTTTAAACGATTGATAAAACGACGCGACCAATCCATCATGCTCGTTTCAGACCTCGACAAAAAGATCGTGGTCCCGATATTCCTGCCACGTCGTCACCCCCCAGCAATTCGTTATGTTTTTTCTTCTTTTATTCGCCCTCGATCTATGTTCGCAAAACACACGTAGAACACGTTTATACTCGCGTAACACGAACATTAAACAGGGGATGCTCGTCAGACATCGCTAGGGTCATCGTCATTAGAATCAATTTTATCTTCCATTTTAAAATCTCTTTCTAAACTTGAATTTTATAGATATCTCATTTTTCATCATAGATCATCGCACAAAGTTTGAACCCCACACCCTTTTAGGTCAACATTTATTTCTTTGATTTCATTTGATAAACACCTAAAATAAAACGCAATTTGAACAATAGGTTTTGTGTCGATCACAGGGGGTAAATTTCAGTAATAAGTGACAATAAATTTTGCATAATTAATTGTGACTTATTATTGAAATTTACCCCTATGAGCGACAAAAACCTATTATTCAATTCAAATATGAAGGGTGATACGCGTGTAGCAATCCAATCAGGGATCCGGTCGGGTCCTAGCCGCATAGCACAGCTTTAAGCCGGGCGCTAGTCGGGGAATCGGCCGGGATCCGGCTAAAAACGTCCGGCCAAAAAGCGGTTAAGAAATGTTGCTTCAGGCGAGAAATTGGTAACGTGTGCCACGAGGTGATTTATGGTTAGGAAAGAAGAAAGTAAAAACTGTATACACAAGACTATATTTTAATTAAAAATAATAATTATTTGCGCACTAAGTAGGGGTTTCAAACTAATTACTGAAATAAGGTTGATTTTAACCATGAGTCTCGATTTTATTTGCGAACTTCGAAGAGACGACGCGACGTGAGAGCAAGCAGCATTCTCGTTCCAGGTGCGAAACTGAAAATTACTGAGTGTCGACGCAGACGACAGATACAGCAGGCGCTATATTTGGCAGTAAATTTGAAATTGTACAGGCTAAATATTGTCTGAATATAGAATAGTTTATAAAAATTGTATCATTTCTGTTGTTGCACATAGCAGAATTGATAACAGCTTAATTTAAAATGTTAAATTAAACTGTTAAAATTTAATGTTTTTTTTTTTTAATAATTTAAAAAAGCTCATTTTTGTTTCACTGATCTAATAAATCTTTGAATTGTAATTTTCAAATAATAATTCATCTAGCATCCATAATCACGTCTTTGATAATATCACGGCTCTTAAAAAATGTGTAATTTCTACAAAAACATTAACCTGATCAGTGCCCAGCCGGCACCCGACCATGGTATATAACCAGGGTTGGCCCGGCCAGTAACCCGCCGGCCCCGGAATACGTGATTCGAGAAAATTGTAGTAGCCTGACCGGCTCCTGCCAGGTTCCTGTCCATGAAACCCAGCCAGGGGTAGCCCGGCCGGGATCCGACTAGAAACCTTGTTGTATTAGGGCCAACCGGGGAAATTTTTACACGGGTACTTATTTCTTCGAAAATAAAACACAATTTATACGCACATTATATTTTAATAGACTTCTCAGCTCAAGCTGCTCTCAAAACTGAGGAAATAGGGTGATTTTTCACGAAAATAATTTTTAGCATAAAAATACGAATTTTAAATCAAAAGTACATTTTCTAGGAAAAAGTTGAATTTTCAACAAAACACTTGTATTTTTCTCCGAAAAAGGATGCGCTATTTTACTATAAAATATAAACTTTTAAATCAAAAGGACAAGTTTTCAGAACAAATATTTTTCATCGAAAAAAGATTTGGTTGACTTATCAGCAACAAAACATGAATCTTATTCAAAAGGTTAATGTTCTACGAAGAGTTAAATTTTTAACGCAAAGAAACGAATTTTAACCAAACCTCTAGATTTGCAATAAAAAATTATGTCTTTTTAAGAAAATTTATAAATTTGTAACCGAATAATACAATTTATAACTAAAAGGATAATCTTTAGGATAAAGTTTTTGCGCATTTGAAAAATCGTAACAAAATGTCTCGCCCCCCCCCCCCTGAATTGTTAATTAATTTAAATACGGTCTTTAAAGTACTGATTGAAATTTAACTCGCGATATGGAAGACATAAAACGAAACGAGTTATAAAAAGCTCAATGACAATGAGAGATTAAAAATAATGAAAGAACCTCCAGCCATTAGCTATGTCTGTTATTTAGACATTAATAAAACAATGTTGTACAGTATTTTCGCACGTAATCACAACGTGACACCTCGGTGAGTGTCTACATTCACGCACATTTACAATAATTGTAAGCTGGATTATGCAAAGCCCTTCTGAGAAGCACCAATCCACTCTGGCCTTGTCTTTCTGCATTATGGATGCGTTATAATTACCTATTCAGTCTCTATGGGCACGTAACAACGAAGCGTACCGCACATGCGATGCCTCGTGTGATTTGCACCCGATTGCAGATAGCCATAGATCTCGATTGCATTCGTCATTTCAAAAAGTGTAACTGTAAACTGTCTGTTTTGCATTTATATCACTATTCAAAATTCCCAGTTCGTAAACTACGTTGGAAACTACGCAGGACACTGCGCCAGTATCGACATAGGATCCGACGTTGTATCTCAGCAAAAAAATAATGCTAGCGCATTAAAAAAATAGTCATTGGAAAGCTCAAAGTGTTCTGCGTAAATAAGCTTAAAGGAATTGATATACAAAAAGGTTGTGCTTTGAAGGCTGAAAAATGTAAAAAAAAAAGTAAGGAATTTTTGTCGCATTTAAGAAGGGTCAAGTTTAGAGCATTATTTTATACAAGAGGCAATGACAAAAATCTGAAAAACATCATGAACATTAAGAAAACATTTCTTAACAAATTGCAATTAAAAAATTGAAGAGAAAATAAAAATTGTTGTTTAAAATAACAAAATTGTGCAATTGTACTATCTTCAGTTCCAATAAAGATATTAAAGCGATTCAAACTTCAAACTGTGACGGATAGGCTCTGCAATTATTTACAATCTCCCGGAAGCATGTCATTGTTTTTGATTTCGTGAAAATCGTGATATTTTGAGACATTTTTTTGGTTGGAAAGCAAGTGCCAGAAAGCAGGGGGGACCCTTTTTTGTTGCCGAGGACGTGCCCGGCTCCACTCAAGGATTGAGAACCGCGGGTCGAAGGAAGGAAGGAGCGGTTAGGCAATAGAAAAAGGATCCGGGTTGCTTTCTGGCTCTTGTTTTACAACAAAAAAAATGTCTGAAAATATCGCGATTTACATCACAAAAAAATTTGTGACATCTTTCCTGGAAATTGTAAATAATTACAGAGCCTTTGCGTTGCAGTTTGGAGTTTGAATCGTTCTAATATCTTCATTGGAACTGAGGATAGTACAGTTGTACATTTTTGTAATTTTAAGCAACAATTTTCATTATTTCTCAAATTTTTAAATTGCAATTTGTTCATAAATGTTTTCTTCATATTCATGATTTTAAAACATTTTTCCCATTGCCTCATGTATAAAAAATAATGCTTTAAAGTCCAAATTTGACTTTTCTTAAATGTTAATTCCGAAATTACTTACTTTATTTAGATTTTTCAGTCTTCACAGCACAACAGACTGCAAATTTATTAAGCTTTAATGCCAGATGCTTACAATTTTCTCACCGATGCAGTGGTGTAGTCGAGGCATCAAGCCACTTTCTTGTCACGCGAAAATTGTTTTCAATTATAGGCCATCCACCAAACAAAGAAATGGTAATTTTTCTTAAAAAATTTTAACTTTGAAACCTATTTTTTTTTAATTCAAACGTTAAGAAAATATTGCTAAAATATACATTAATATAATTGATCTAAATTACGTTACCAATTTTTGGCTTTTTGGACCTCCCCTGAAAGTATAACTTAGCCGTATACTAAAGATGGATTTTACGTTCATAAATTCTTTAAAATAAAATTAATGCAGATAAAATATTGTATTCAATACGAAACACTTTCAATCCCTAAGATTTCAAGCCGAAATATAATCCATTTTCAACACAATAGTTGAATTTACAACCAAAAAAGATTTGCAACCCAATATGATAAATGCTCAACACAAAGAGACGAATTTTTAATAAAACTAATTTAATTTAAAGACCTAATCAAGTTGTGAAATTTTAAACCCAAAACGACGAGTTCTTTCCGAAGAAATTTGAATTCTACCATAAAAGATCAATTTTTAATCCAAAAATATGAATTTTTAAGAACCTGAATTTTCAACCCAAAAGGACAAATATTTTAAATACAGTTGAATTTTCAAACTTTTCCAAAAAACAGTATGAAGTTTTAACCAAAAATGGAATGGTTAAATGGTTTTGAACAAAAAAATATGATTTTACAATAAAAAGTTTAGTTTGCAACCAAAAAGTTTAAGTTTCTACCAAATTGTTGAAATTTAGAGAAAAAAATGAATTTTCCACTACAATTTATTATGAATCCTTATTTATAAAAAATTAGAATCGGCATTTCAACCTAAATAAATGACTTTTCAACCGGTTGATGTTTCTACCAAATAATTGCATCTTGGACTAATAACGATAAATTTTTAAACAAGAAGATTAAATTTCGACTAAGAAAGACGAATTTTCAACAAAATGTATGAATTTTTAACCAAAAAGTTGAACTTTAAACTAAAAAAGATCTATTTTTAACTAAATAGTTCAACTTTTAACTGAAAAAGACAACATTTTAACAATTACTGGAATAAATTAATTACAGTGAAACTTTTCTATAGCGACGTTTTTGGGGCTGACGGTGGATGGGAACTAACTCATTATAGCCCACTCCGCTTTGGTTAGTTCACGCCCGAGAGCTATTGAAGGGTTTCACTCTATTAATTAGTTTAAAAAATGTCTTTTTGATCAAAAATAAAACGAACATCATTAAAATAGTTCAATTTTCAACCACAGAGATGAACCCTCAATTAAAACAATTAATTGTTAACAAATTAGTTGAATGTTTGTTAAAAATATGACATTTTAAAAATATATGCAGTTGTATTTTGAACAAAATAATTAAACAGTAAAGTTTGTTATCAACTAGGGCGATTAATTATTTTTTATGTTAAATATTAAATAGTGTCAATTACTGGTCTATTATTAGTTGGAGAAAAGAGAAAAAATCTGCCCCAGCCTGAAGAATTTTCACCGAATTAGAATATAAATTTAAAAAATGATTTAATTTTGTTGACCAGAGTAATTATTTAACTGTGATATCACGTGATACAGAGGAAACAAGAAATGATCAGCCACAGCCACGGTGGCGTAATTGGGTAACGCTCCACTCATGTACATTAGCGTCCTCGGTTCAAACCCGGACTGAGGTAGATATTTTCTCCTTTCTCTAACAAATTAAATACCAGTAATGGACACTTTTCAATATTTAACATAAAAAATAAAGCCAAAGTTTTTAAGAAGAAACAATTTTAAGAGTTTGTTTTTGTGAAAGTGCAACTGAGACCCATTATGTGCATTTATAAGCATGCAACTCCATGAACTATATCATTATGCACATTCAATTACGTGTAATTGCAACAATTTGAATTCTCAATCGAAGTAAAAATCTATAAATAGTAAGGAATTGAAAACAAAATACTGTAAATGCAGCCTAACATTATCAAATTATCCAATCTGTAGTATCATTTGCATTTAGAAAATCAGCATTGATCTTCAAAGCATTGCATCCACGCGAGTGGCGCGGCAGTCACACAAGAATAATTATAAGCTAGGCGAATAATAATTATAAGGCAGATGCCATTGATGTAAAGAGGAGTGTTCCCACGCGCGCCGCATTCGATGGCATGCTTCATGCCATAAGATCGAGGGAAGAAATTTCCTACGTTCGTCCGGTCATCGTCGATACAAGGAGAAAGAAGATGGGGAAATGGAGGAAGAGAGAAGAAGAGGGAAGATCTTAAATGATGAGTGTGAGAGAGTGAGTGTCGGAGAGTGAGTTTGAGAGAGATACGCGGGGTATAGGAGGCACGTAACTCGTAAGTGAGCCTCCCTATCATCGACCATCGTATCCACTATAACCATAATGCCAATGCCGTCTTGGTTACTCTGCAAACCACACTTCGGCCGTTATGGTAGTCGGCAGCTATAGTTAGCTCGGTAGGTGCTACTCCGGTAATTTAGCCGGATCTGCATATTTTAGCACGAACACTTCCGTCGATCATTATCCTCCTGCATGTTGCCCACCCTGAGAGTGTAATTCTCCTCAGTTTGTTGCAAAACACCAATATTGTGCAAATTTGCTACTTGCGTTTATTTATATTCAATGTAAACCGTACTCTTTAATTATTCGGAATTTCATTAAGAGGTCCATTAACTACGTTACCAATTTTGGGTGGTTTTTGACCCCCCCCCCCTTCCTCCCCAAACCCGTTACCTCTCCTTAACGAATGTAGTTTCAGAGACGCATTTCAACCTATAGAGTTGCATTTTCAATCAAATGGTCGAGTTTCCAAATAATTTACAAGATACTTAATAACAAAAATACTTGAATTTTAAATAAAATAATTAAATTTTTAACAAAGTAATTGAATTTTCAAAGAAATAGTTGAATTTTTTATCTGCAAAGATTTGTTGTCAACCAAACGTAGAATTTTGTAACAAAAAACATACAAATTTACCAAAAAAGTTGAGCTTTCTATCCAAAAGGAAGCTTTTTGAACTGAACAACTAATTTTTGACCAGGAATGCTGGATTCAATAAAATAATATATATTTTTAACAAAATAGTCAAGTTTGTAAAAAAATGATTAAATTTTTAACATATTAATTGAATTTTTAACAAATTATTTGAATGTTAGACATGCGAAGAAGAATTTTCAATTAAATTTTCGAATTTGGAAACCAAAAAGATTAAAATTCAACAAAAAAAGTTTCACTTTCGATCCAAAAGGACGATTTTTAAACAAAAAGTTGAATTTATTGCGGGAAAAGTTGAATTTAATAAAATTGTTGAATTGTTGACAAACTGATTAAATTTATAACAAAACATCAAACAAATAGTTCAATTTTCTAACTAAAAAGAAAATTACCTTTCAACCACAAATTCAAAAGGTTACATTTATAACAAAAAGTTTAATTTTGAAAAAAAAGAATTCACAACCAATCGGATTGAAAGAGAAAGACGAATTTTTAACAAAATAGTTGAATCCTTAAGCCTAAAGATCGATTTTCATCCGAAAAGATTAAATTTTTACTAAAAGTTATATTTTGAATCAAAAATATTACTTAAAAAAAATTAGATTTACAATATGTCGGTTCAACAAATAAGTTCAGGTTTCAAGCTAATATGTCAAGTTTTTTAGAAAAGAGTTTACTTTTAAACCCGAAAATATGTATTTATAACTTAGAAAAGATAATATTTCAAACAAAAGTTAAATTGATAAATTTTCAGATAAAAAATTATTCTTTAACAAAAAGAAAGAAGCGAAGTTTCAATAAAATGGGTAAGTTTTTAACCAAACGATGGAATTTTTAAGACAAAAAGACATATCACTTATCAAACAGTAGAATTTTTAAGGCAAAAGTATTATTTTAAAAAAGTTTAGTTTTCATCAAATACGTAGTTAAGTTTTCAAATAAATAGTTTAATTTTAAACGAAATAGTCGAATGTTCTATTATGATAGCTGCATTAAAAAAAAGTGAATTTTGAACACAAAAGTTAACATTTTAGAACATAGTTTCATTTTCTGCTTACTTGTTAGATTTGTTAACAAAAAGGATTATTTTTCAACCAAGAAAATTAATCGTTTACTAAAAAGAACAAACTAATTTTCTACAAAATACACGAATCTTCAACCTGATGATTGAATTTTCAACTATGAAGAAAACCATTTTCAATTAAAAATATGATTTTTACGTCCAAATTAGAATAGTTACATTAACGGTTAAATAATTAATTGCCATTAAAAAAAATAACGTTTTTTCCAACTAAACAGATAACTTTTCAACCAAGGTTATGATTATTCAACTAAAATGGTAAATCTTTAAAAAAAAAATCAAACAATTTTCAACAAATGTTTTCAACATTCAGCAAAAAAAGTGGAATAAGTTTCAGAAATAAAAAAAAAGATAAATTTTAAAAGATAAATATTGAACAAAAAATGGAAGAATTAAACTTTTAGTAGAAAAAATGTTCGCATTTAAGCGGAAAAACGAAAAAAGGCAAAGTATCTTGAAAACAGAGGAAAGATGAAAATGTCGTTATAAAAAGAATGGAGGGCAATAGGGAAAAGTGGAAACTCTCAAATATGAAAGTACCGCTCCAAAGCAACTCAGCTTTTGACAAAAATCGCAAACTTTGTGAAAATTTATCATCAGGAGACGCACTAAAAGTTATATATTATTTCCAAACGTTATTCACACTACCCCCTCCCCCCCAATTGGTAACGTATTTTATGCGCAGCCTTCGAGTAGCATCTGAAAATTTTCGCTTTGTTCATTCTTAGAAGTTGATGCTCTTGACTCTATGCTAATATCAGTCTCTACAATTAATGTTGCTAGTCTTCAGGTATATAATTATGTTGTTCGGGTTTTTTCTCTATCGGAAGTCACTGACACTGGAAGCTATTAGCGTCCTGATCCACTCGCGTGCATTTAGTCTTGCTTCAGTCAGTTGACATAATGGCGGTTTACCCAACAGCAAAGCACATCGGTCCCAGTCAGTCAGTCAGTCGCATATTAATACACTTGGTGCCGTGTAGCCAAGAGCTGAGCGAAGGCAGCTGCCGACCGGCTAGTTTGCTGCACGAGAACACCAAGATCTCACCTGTAACCTATCTCTTCGCCCCACACCACCTTCACCAACTCTTTCAAACCGGATCACGAATCCCTTATTTCTACTGATTATTATTCTGCTTTGAAATCGGTGCATTTTAAAACCATGTATTCATACATCATTATCAATATCAACCATGTTTAACATACCTTCAGCTTTAACAAATAGCATTTCATCCACTTGTTGCTTACTTTTTTGTACAAACACTTGTTTGAAGAGATTATACATATTATAAAAGCAAGTCTTTCTCTGAATGTTCTGCTATGGAAAAACATGAAGTTAATTAAAATCCGTGTTGTTGTTAAAGTCTATAGAAGTAATAAGTACGAGGTGGACAAACGGAAAGAAAGGTATGGTTAAGCTAACTGTATATATGGATGCCTCAACCGTATTCTATTGAAATATATGTCCCAGAAATATATATGGCTGAGGCATCTATAGTTGTAGGATGACTAGAACATTGACTTTTCAAGAAGATGGTATGGAGAAGCCAACAATAGATATAGCTGAGCCAAACAAAGTCATGATTGAGTCTAACATAGCAATGGTTGAGACAGCCATACATTGAATAGCCAAGCCAGTATGGATTAGACACGCGCACATTGACTAAGCAGTCAAATGTGGTTCAGATACCCATTTAATTTTGAAAGTGCAGCTTGACAAAGCGTTAACTTATAGACATTGCAATGAGTGTCACATCAATATTCCACGCATTAATACTGCTATGGATTCTCCTACCATATTATTTCTCTCCGTGGGAAAAATTTTTTACCTTCTAATATTCATCACTGATGAACAATTGGGAAAGTATTACATATGAAATTAAAGTCGGAACAGTTTTGTACTCCAGATTTTCATGAATTCAAGAAACACGTCAAAGAAAAATGAAAGCAATTTCATTTATATCGCCTTGTCTGATTAAGCACGAAAAGAAAGGTATGTTTGAGCCGACTGTATATATGGATGTATTAACCATAGTATATTGAAAGATAGGTTCCCGCCATATATATGGTTGAGACCTCCATAATCATTTAATGACTTGGATATTGATGAGCATTAAGCAAGCAGTGACGTTTGTGTGATGTTTGCTGTTTGTGATGTTTGGAAAATGAGTATATATTTGTCGCATCCAAAGGTATATGAATGAGGGTAATAATAGTACACCAAAATAATAAGATCTACTTTCTTATAAACACATAATTACTGGAAAAAGAGAGTTTAAATCAGATACTAAAAACACATTCCAGGGTATCCGCCTGAAAAACATTGTAAGCATGAAAATTATAAGCATGAATTTGCCGGTGTACTCCGTGCACACGATTCTCGTCAGAAAGCTCCGACATTCCTCCTTCATTTAATTTCTTTTTCTTCAGAGTTTTAACTCTTGCTTCACTAACTAACTTTACTCACTTTGAGTTCACTATTCACAAAACACTAATGATGCGTTCATGATTAAAATATGCATGACACCCTCATCTATGGTTGAGAAAACTATACCTTGACTAACCAAGCAAGTATGGTTCATACACCCATTTAATTTTAAAACAGCAGCTTGACGAAACGGTCACTTAGCTATTGCAATAAGTAGAACATCAATTTTACATGCATCAATACTGCTATGGATGCTCCAACCATACTATTTCTTTTCGAGATATAAAAACTTTTCAGCTTCTAATATTGATAATTGGATAATGAAAGCAATTTAATTTCCATCGCCTTGTTTGATTATCAAAAGCGTTTTTAATACTGCTACTCATTAGAAATACTAAATAACTTTTGGGTTAAAAGCTGGAAACACGCGGGAATAATTTTCTAAACTGGGAGTTTTAAACACTTGTTTTGAACTTTGTAATAAATACCATATCGTTCTTCAAAAAATTGCGTTTAAAATTTCTCTAAATGTTAGCAGCCATGTTCGTTAAAATACCGAAGATCATTTTTTAATTAGGATTTTCAAGTTCATTTCTTACAAATATTCTCAATATTCCTAAATAAGTTGATTTTTGTGAGGAACATTCAATGTCGTTTCTTAAATCACAGATTTAACACTCCTTCCTTTATTTTCCCCTTTTTCAAAGGATTCCTTTTTTCTTTTTCAAAAAAATTTCCCTTTTTCTCGTTTTCTCATTTTGTTCTGGATTAAATGAAAACTGAATTAACAGTAGAACGCAATAAGAATATTCAACTGCTTTTCCCGTGTAGAAATTTCCCGGGTTGGCCCTAATACAACAAGGTTTCGGATCCCAGCCGGGCTAACCCCTGGCTGGGTTTCATGGACAGGAACCGGGCGGGAGCCGGTCGGACTACAATTTTCTCGAATCACTTAGTCCGGGGCCGGCCGGTTACTGGCCGGGCCAACCCTGGTTATATCCCATGGTCGGGAGCCGATACACATTTTTTAAGAGCCGTGATATTATCAAAGACGTGATTATGGATGCTAGATGAATCATTATTTGACAATTATAATTTAAAGATTTATTAGATCAGTGAAACAAAAATGAGCTTTTTTAAATTATTAAAAAAAAAACATTAAATTTTAACAGTTTAATTTAACATTTTAAATTAAACTGTTATCAATTCTGCTATGTGCAACAACAGAAATGATACAATTTGTATAAACTATTCTATATTCAGACAATATTTAGCCTGTACAATTTCAAATTTACTGCCAAATATAGCGCCTACTGTATCTGTCGTCTGCATAGACACTCAGTAATTTTCAGTTTTGCACCTGGAAAGAGGATGCTGGTTGCACTCACGACGCATCTTCTCTTGGAAGTTCGCAAATAAAATCGAGACTTGTGGTTAAAGTCAACCTTATTTCAGTAATTAGTTTGAAACCCCCACTTAGTGCGCGAATAATTATTATTTTTAATTAAAATATAGTCTTGTGTATACAGTTTTAACTTTCTTCCTTCCTAACCTTAAATCAACATGTGGCTTCCAAATTGCTATGAGATTCTAAAATCACGGAGTAAAATTCGACTCCAACTTTCTTGCTAGAATTGGTTCACTTGATTTGACTTTTAAAGTTCACCGTAATCTTTACGATGAGCCTTAAAAGACAAAACAAGTTACCAATTTCTCGCCTGAAGCAACATTTCTTAACCGCTTTTTGGCCGGATTAGCCGATCGGATTCCGGCCGGTATTGAAGCTGGGACCAGTTTACCGTGACGTTTTTAGCCTGATCCCGGCCGGATTCCCCGACCAGCGCCCGGATTAAAGCGGGGCTATCCGGTTGGGACCCGACCGGATCCCTGATTGGATTCCTACACGGGTTGGTTGAACGTTAATTATTTTTACATGTAAAAACTACTATTATATTTTTGATTCAGAACTAATTTCGTTGGGACACAAATTCTACGATTTAGGATAAAATTTAACTGTTTGGTTGAAAACTCGAATAATATTTTATTAAAAAGTCATCTTTGTTGGGTGAAAATTTATCTTTTCTGTTGGAAAGTTAATTCTATTTAATTGAGAATTCTGCAAAAATATTTTTGGTTAGAAATTAATCTCTTCTGGTTAAAAATTATACTATTTGATGGAAAATCTATCCTTTTGGATTGAAAATTCATCTTTTCGTAGAAAAGTCATCTTGTTTTGTTGAAATTTCATTTTCAAAATGATTAAAAGTTATAAGTTAATTCTTTATAATTGAAATGTCTACTATTATATTTTGAAAAGTAATATTTTTGTTAAAAAATTCAACTGTTTTGTTGAACAATCGTGTTTTTTATAAAAATGCAACCTTTGCGATTGAAAATTCATCTTTTTGTAGAAAAGTCATATTTTTTTTAGAGCTAATCCTTTTTATTTGCAAAGACCAACATTACATTTTGGGTTTAAAATTCATCTTTTTTGGTTGAAAATTCTACTTATTGGTGGGAAATTTAACTATTTTGTTGAAAATTCAACTATTTCGTTGAGAAATTATCTTTTTTGGTAAAAAATTCAACTTTTTTTATGAACATTCATCTTTTTGTATATAGAAAATCCGTCATTTTGGATTAAAAATTTAGTTTTTAGTATAAAAATCATATTGTCTGGTCGAAAATTAATTTTTCTTGGTTGAAATTGAACTTTTTTATTAAAAATTCATTATTTGTGGCTTCTTTATTTTTTTAAAAAAACCTTGTTTTGAGAACATAAGTCTGAAATCACTTTCACAATCATTTACATGTTATCTTTTACCTTGGAGTTTTAAAATGTTTATCTTTTTTTTCACTTCATATAATGACGCAATCAGTATTGAATTAGTATTATAAAAATTCTTAAAATTCAAGCCGAAAAATGTAATTTTTGACCCTAAAACCCAGGAAATGGTCTGGAATTCTTTTTTAAGTTTGAGTTGCCACCCTTAATACACATAGGATTAGCATTTTCAATCCCCATTGACTGGTATTGAACTTTCATGTAGAATATTTGCAAATCCTCTATTTCCACATTTGTGCTTTTCCCCTTTCGCTTTTATCTTTTCAGTTTAGGAATAAAGAGGATCGGTTGATAGTCGACAGTTTCACGCGTATGTTTGCAGGTTTAACGTGCCTGAACGAACACTGTACATTAAAAGCCTAGGATTGAAAATGGGCAACTCGCCGATGCATGTAAAAATAAAAGAGCGAATGGGTTGTTATGAAAGCATCGAGCAATTAGCTCTCTGGCAGTATATAGCATTCTACAAAGCTGTTGAACAATATACGACTCTCACGCAATTGTATGCATTCAAATATTGACTGTTCCGTGCAATTTCAAAATTATATTTCTTATCGGTATATTTTTATATAGTTAATCGACTTTAATATGGGGCACTATGGGAATTTTAGATTTGTCTGAATCCAATGGTGCAACGAGAGTATATCTTTTTTGAGACAAAAGTGATATTTAATAATAATAATAATAAAAAAGAATTTTGTTGAATAATCAAGACATAAAAAAAGAATGCGTAAATATTTCGATATTTGGATAATAATCTACTGATATATTATTATTTTCTTTATAGTCTTATTAGGTTTGCTGTACAATTATTTATCACAAGGATTTAATATTGAAGAGCCTTCAATTTCAAATATTTAAAATTGAAGAATTTTACATTTTAAGCACTTAAAATTTAACTATTAAAAAAAAACAGTTCTCAAGAATTTTTCATTGTAACTTTTTAAAATTGTAGAACTTTGAATTTTAAATTTCACAAAAATTAATTGATTCAACTTAAAATTTTAGTGTTTAATTGTTGCTTAAAAATTAATTTTTAAAATAAAAAATTGATGTAATTTGGGTAAAATTTGCCCTTTTTGCATACGGTAAACGTGAAAACCTCAAAATCAATATTCTTGGGGATAAACCCCTTCCTTCGGAGCTAGTCACATTTGATAATTTGTTACTTGTTTTTCCTAAACCTTACTAGGCCCACATCAAGATTTCTGCCTGAAGCATAGAAGAATTTTCGTGTAACGTAAATCTTATAAATTTACATAGTTAAAGTTATTCTTCTATATTATAACTTAAGGGTGTGGTAGAAAAATAGTCTTCTTGGCTGAAGTTGAAGATTGACCATTTTAGTTACAAATTTATCTTTTTGACTGAAAATTTTAATTTTTTGTTTGTTTTAGATTCATCACTTTACATGAAAAATAATTTCTTTTGTTTAACATTGATCTGTTTGTTTAAAATTCATCTATTTCAGTCAATAAATTTATTATATGGTTTCATATTCATTTTTTGGCTTAAAAATGTAGCTATTGTGTTAAAAATTCTTTTCTTTTGTTAAAAATTAATTTTTTTAACTACAAATTTAACTACTCTCTGTTTAGTTGAAAAAGTATCTTCTCTAGTTGAAAATTCAGGCAGTTTGTTGAAAATTCGTTTTTTGTGATAGAACATTAATGTTCTTGGTACACAATTTTTCTTTATTTTTGCCGCTTTATTTCTTTAGTTGAAAATTTAACTAATTTGTTAAATATTGCTTTTTTTGGTTAAATTTTGTTTCTTTCTTGTTAAATATAACTTTTTTTAGTATGGTTGAATCTTGAACTCATTTGTTTCAAAATTATTATTTTTGTTTAAGATCGATCATTTTAGTAAAAAAGTTAATCTTTTTGGTTAAAAATTTAACTATTTTGATTGAAAACTCGTATTTGTCGTTGTTGAGAATTAATTTTTTTCACTGAAATTGTAACTATTTCGTTTTTTGTTGAAAATTGATATGTTGAAATCCGAATTGATATTTTCTAGCTAGAAATTCAACTATTTGGTTATAAATTCATGTATTTTCTTGAAGATACGTTTTTATTTTGGTAGAAATGTAATCTGTTCCGATTGAGGATTCAATTTTTTCGGTATAAATAAATAATTTCAGATTGAAAGTCCAACTGTTTGATAGAAAAATCGTCTTTTTGGCTTGGAAATTCATATATTTTTATAAATGTTCATATTTTTCTTAAAAATTAATCTTATTTATTAAAAATTTATCTTTTTGGTTGAAGATTACAATAATTTCTTCGGCTAAATACTGAATCTGAAAACAAAAATTTATAACGGTTAGAAAAAATGAAAACTTTGTCAGGGAAAACTCGGGGAAAGTGAAAGAATTTTCAAATTGGTATTTTATAACAAATCTTTTTTTTAAATAATGTGTCTTAAGTCAAATTGTTTATTAGAGATGGGAAAGATTAAAGGGTCAAGTGAGTGATCAGTGGGTTAATGTCCCGATCTTCTGATCAAGTCCGTGCCAATAAATATCACGGCAGTCTAGTTTCAGGTCTGGCCCACGTCTGGTTTGATGTAGACTGTCTAGTTTGGATGATCTGATCTGACTCAGATCTGGCCTTAGTTTTGTCCAGATTTGACCTCATATAGATCCTCCAGTCTGAAGGTATGGAATGTCTGTTCTGACCCAGTAATGACGTTGATCAGCTATTTCAGAATAAAAAAGTTCATAGTCTGGTGCTGATCAGCTAAATACACCTATAGTGAAAAATGATTTTGCTCCAAGTCATTAAAAAGTAAAGGGAGATCCCCAGCTAGTCACTGACCAGCCAATGACTAGCGCCTTACCAGTCGGCCTGGCCTGGGGCTAGCCCAAAAAAGTGGCACTTTGGGCCAGACCAAGGCCACACCGGCTGGTCAGTGTTATAACTGGAAACCAGATAGTCTGGTTTGGGCCGCGTCAGCGCCACAAGATTTTTCCAAAGGGAAGGTATTTGTTCACTCTATACCTCCCGTGCAGAAATTGAGGAAGGACTCTAGTGAGTCCCTTGCTAGTTTGCCATATCTCTAGTCAGGCTTTAGTAGGAAAAACTAGCCGGGGCCCCATCTGGAACGTAACGCTGAGGCCACGGGGGCCCTAATAGATTTTCTAGCAGGGTTCTAGTGAGATCAGCCCGACTACAATTAAATTGAAGAGAAGAGCCCCTGCGGGAGTCCTACAGGTAACTGTCACGCTACTGGCAGCCAGTACTTTTATTCTTTCATCATCATACGACTGTATACGATCCGAATATCATTTCTATTTGCAAAAATTGAAATTTTATTGAAACATTTTGGGTAATTTTAACACCCACTCCTGCTATACTCTGACAATATAACAAAAAAGGTATTTAAAAAAATATATTAATTGATTGCGAGTATTTTTACTTTAAATATTAATGGTCCTGTTTATAGTGAATACATATATTTCATTCTTAAACATTATATTACAAATAAAATTTCTACCGTTACCGGGTATCGAACCTACATATCTAATACCTAAATCTATCGCCATGCAGTCGGGAGTCTTAACCATTGCGCTAAACCCACAAGTTGAAACTCGATGAAAAAGCAATCCTCATAGCCTACAGCTTAAAAAAGCTAAAGCACCAAATTTTGTACTCTCTTTTTCTAAATAAATATTTATTATTATACGACATTATTTAAATGTAAAATATTCAAAATTTTAACATGAATATCAATAAAATAATTTTTAAGTAAATAAATGTAATCGACTGCAATTTTTCTTGGTATAATATTTCGTTTTTTCCCATTGTAGACTACTTTAAAACTTTTTACAGTGACAGAACATTTAATTTTTATGAGCATTTAAATCTAAGCCTTCACGGAGAAAAAGATCTCGCATAATGATATCGCAAAACCTCTATATTGCAAGAAAGCGCAATATGATAACGTACAATCAGGTCCCGGAGCTTTGTACGATATTATAATGCACTAATATCACAGACAAAAATGAAGTTAAATTTTGTTGATGTCGGCTGCTACGGCGTCCTTAGCAGCAATGGGAAAAAGGCAGAGTATGAGTCAGTTCCAGCTATAAATCGGGGCTCTAGATTTAAAACAATCACAGAGAAAATAAAAAATTTGCAGCAGGTAAGACCTGGAACTGTTAATGATTAAACATTTTTTGGCGAAAGTTTCATTGAGGTTAGGAAAATAATTCTGAACTCGTCGACTGCGTCGCGCTGAAGTGAGCACAGTTCAGTCAAACATGTAGAATTTACGACAGAAACACACACAAAAATATGTACTTACTGATATATTTCCTCCGAAATAAATTATATTATTGTAGACGAATTAGAACTTAATTAATAAAATTTAGCAAAAGCGCAAAATGTAACTGACGGATGGGAATCCCCATTTCTTACGTTATAGATTGCACAATTATGCGGTATATAATGTAAAAACTTGCCATGTACGATATCACGATTTTGTGCTATTATAATGCGATAATTACGATATATAGCGCAGGAATTACGATATATATTGTAATTTGTGCGATATAGTTTTCTCAGTGTAAAATGTAATTTTTTCTAAACATTTACAATTTTTAATAAAGATGGGACTCAGCATTTTTTTCTTTAAAAAGAAGCACTGGCCAGCTGTACTTGAAATAAGTTCTTTAACTTTAACTGAAAAATATCTACCTGGCTCCGAAGAAAATATTAATTAGTGCCCTAAGCCAAATTTTCGAGAATAACGAGTTTAAATACTAATAAAAACATTATTTTTGCATACTGAAACCTTTAAAAGCCTCAAAATTATATTTGAGACAATATAAGATTTTAGGAGTTCTCTGGTCGGGGCCTCATTAGACACAGATAGATTAGCTATACCTACACTACGCATGGAATTCTTCACTAGAACCTGACAGGGCATCCCTTAGTTTTTTCTAGACTAGTTATTCCGATAGGGGCCAAACCAGTTTTTCCTAGACTAGATATTCTGACAGGGGACCCATCAGAATCCAACTTCAAACAGGGAAAGATGCGGAAATTTGTGCACGGGCTGGAGAAAGCCTGGAAGTTTCAGGGTATTTTTTTCGAGGATTTGAATAGACACCCTGAGTTGTGATTCTGTATTCTTGGTAATAATACATCGTAATGAGGAGAATTATAGTAAAAGCACTCTTTGCTAAGGCCTAAAAGGACGTGCAGAGCTAACTATCCTAGGGTGTAAAATGGAAATGCGTGGCAGCAGGCGACGGGGAATCCCCGTGGCTATATGAGCGCTACTTGAGTCTTGCGACGGCCTGGGGCGCTCATGTTGGTAGCAAAGCTTGCTCCTGTGCGTACTTATTAAATTCTTTTTACTCTAGCTTTTCAGGAAAAACATTTATTCACCTAGAACCATATTGAATCTTCATATATTTTCGAGCAATGTAGAAGCACTCTTAGAAATTTCCATAGTGATTTTATTATAAAAGTGAGGAGCCTCCTCCCTTATTTTACGTAATTTTTGCCGAGTAAATATTTTTGTGATTTTCGTAATTATTTTTTCTGATTAATTACCAAAATAATTTGTATTTCAACAAATTTCCACCATCACAGATGAATTCACAACAAACAATGTAACAGTTGACCTTTCTACCAAAAAAGACGAATTTTCCAGCAGAAAAGAGAGATGATGCGTAATTATAACATATTTTACTTTGGAAATTGTTTATGTTAGATCTTCATTTTCAAGCGTACATTTTAAAGCTAAATGTTTATCAACTGAAAATGAAAATTAATTACTGATATTTAAATCAAAACTAAGGCTTGAGTATTAAAAACTGGGATATAAATTATTTTACAAGATGATTTTTAATCTGCACAATATTAAACAATTTACAGATTTGAACTTTAAAAATTGGGGTGTTTCAGTTCGAAAGCCTTTACAGTTAAAGAAATTTAAACGTTTCATTAAAACATTATATTTAAACCCATTTAGAATGAGCCATTGAGTGCTTTATTTAAACTTGGAATGTTACAATTCTAATTTTTTAATTTAATTTAATTATTTTATTTTATTCAAAATCGTTCCATTTTTTATTTTTCTAACTTAAAATTGCTTAAAATTATTTTATTTCGAACATTTATGACTTTATTAATTTATTACTATTCAATTTAGTGTATTAAAAGTAATAGCATAGATTTAGATTTTTTAATCGGAAATTTCTGAATTATTGAAAGGTTGAAATCTAAAATTTTACAGTTTCACGGTATTAAATTAAAAAGTGTTTAACTGAAAACTGTTAAAGCTTTCATTTCATACATGTAAGTTATTGAATGTTTCAATACAAACCTTCGGAATAAAAAGTTTGAAATGTTTAATTTTTAGAGTTTTAAATTTCAAATAATTCTTCTGTGAATGGTTGAAGAGTTCGTTTTTTAATGTCCTTTTGAAAACTTTTTTATTTTTCAAGAAAAATTCTTTTAAAACTTTTAATTAGGTTAAAAGTATTGCAAATTTTTGATCGGCACTTTCGCGCGAGATAGACCGGGGCAAGACCGACGGTTTAAAATTAATTTCTCTATAAAAAAGCTATAAGACGTGGAATTGATGTATCTTTCCTTCATTTCGAGTCGTAATAAAACAATGATTCAATAATTTAATTATTACTTACCAAATTTATTTCATTGGTCTTGTCCCACATATCGGAGCAATTGTCAACTATTTTCTTGGTTTTATAAGTTCTTGATAAAATAATGTTTCATCTTCGAGAAACTCAAATTTTCATGCAAATGTTTGCAAAGTCACTTTTGCCCCAGCGGTCGGGCTTGCCCTGTTCTATACTAATCTTATTGTTATGTATGGTTTGGTAACAATTTTTATTCTTCACGGATTAAAGAATTGATTAATATTCAACATAAACTCTCAATTAAAGAAAATGCTTTTAAAAAATTGATTAAGAACAGTTCTTTCCTAAAACATGAATGGAATTCAAAAAATGCATGGGGTTCTATTTGATAAAATTCTTCTCTTATTTATCATGGTGATAATTAAATCAGAAGCTCGATCACAACCCATTCTCTCATCTCTAATTCCTCGTGTTAGGGAAACGGGGTGCCAATGAGAATCCTGAGGCTGGGGCCAAAAGTTTTAACACTCAAGCCTCGAAGAAGCTGTAGAATTTGTGCAGAGGGAAGCAGCGGAATGAGAAAGAAAGCAGAGAACAGAGCGAGTAAAAAAGAGGCTCAGCGCCGCAGTTTATTTCGGTCGGGTTAATTAGTGCTGCCTCGCGAGGTTTACGGTTGACATTTCGTTGGTTCGTTTCGACGTTCCTCGTCGGGATAACGGGGAACGGGAGGAATGGAACAGCAGGCCCAGAAAATGTACACTATATAGTACCGCGGTTTTTTCTTATAGCGACAAGTTTTTTTACGATCACTCATAGAGAAGAGGGATATCAAATAATCACAAAATGTTGAAACCTTGTTTTCCCTTACACACCCTATGATTAGACCCTGCCTTCATAATTCATCAGAGAAAATAAACTTTTCAACCCTGTCGTAAAATCTTCACACTTTTAAAGTAGTTTAGCCTTTTTAACAAATGAAGAAAAAACCTGGAATGCGACGATTTCCTCAGATCATGTCACTTCACAGCAGCATTTTTCGAATATTTCTCTTCTTTATGACTCTCCATGGATAATGTGGACGAGGTTCGAATTTTTAAGGAAGATGAATGCCTCCTGACAAAACCGTTGTCGAAACAATGGCAATAAACCGATGGATGGGGGCACTAGAGAAAAAACAGGCGAGTGTTACGAAAATATAATGGAGGGTCAGATCAGGATTATCAGGAAATCATAAATCTCGAAGAAATAGAAAAAAAAGTTGCATTAGAAATTTATCCTTTGGGTTGAGTAATTGATAATCAGGATGATATAATGCTGCAATTAGGCGTAATTTATTTAGGTCCTTGCCAACCGCTATTTGTTGCCCTTTACATGAATTATGGACGCCATAATATCGCCTATCGTGCTAATAAAATATTAGCACGTTGCTAAAATTATGCAGAATTTACGGGTTCTCGGGGAAAAACATTGTATAACATTCACTTACGTTTTAATAAAGTAGTTAGTAATAAACGTATTTCACCTGCATCGTGTCTTTTAAAATCAGCTACCGTGAGAAATCCACTTTCCTTATACCGAAATAGCTTCTTAGATATTGAGATGTTTCTTATTTTATTGCATCGAGAATAACGATACACGTATCTATTTAATTAAATATTATCTGAAAGAACTCCAAACACTCTTTTGGATACATTGGTGCTGAAATTCTGTTTGTAAGGAAAGGAACAAAAGATAAGAAAAAAGGATACTTTACCTAACTAGGCTCGGACAAAGACAAGAACTGGTACAGTATGGACCTGTGGGCCTTATTAAGTGTCTCTATCGTACAAGGGGCCCCACCTCGACATGGCCGTTTAACTTTTAATCATAAAGCAGACATGCCAAGAAGATTAGAATTCTGTTTAAACGTTTAGAAAAACAATGAATGGCTTATCGTAAACCTGGAGAAAAGAAAATATTGACCATTGCAGGTGCCTGTTTGCCCACCCTTGGAGATAATAGAACCATTTTGTCTACTAACCATCTGTGTGATGGCAGGTCAATTTATTTTTATATTTGGTAACAATTTATTTAAAAATATTAATTAGATTGTCAAAAAGTCCATTGGGTCGATGTTGGTAGCTGGGACTGAAAAATTTCGTGTATGTTTTCCCACCTGGGGAGAAGGAATACCTATAAGGATATCGGTCTCGTTTATATACTTGAGAGGATGCTGAATTTTTTACGAGTGTAACACGCCAGGCAAATGTAATGTCCTCCTCCGTTGATGGTTACAAGGCCGAAATGCCTCGGCTATCTACTTGGCAATTAATCATCGCGCGCAATAATAACGGTCGTCGCGCATTTTGTCGCGGCATTATATACTCGGCGTCACGGTTTCGTTTTGTTCATTGAGCTCACAGGGCCAGTTACAGGACTCTGTAACGCGAAATGATAATAATCGGCCGACAAATATAATCGCATGTCTTGCAAATCAATACTCGCGTTAGCATTGTCGTGTGATGTTAGATAACAATGTTTCTGAGTTTATGGAAAACCCATTTTAATGGATACTTCACCTATCATGATTGCTATAAACTTTCGACATTATAGTAAAATGAATGTGGAACACTCGAGGATATTTTTTCGACAAATTGCCTTTAATAGTGTTCAAGGGCCAAATTATGAATTATGATCATGATAATGATGCAGAAGATTTTTCATCCTCAGATAGTTTTAGCGAAAACCCAGAAAGAATGACTACACAGCAAATCTAGGGTTTCTGTTAGAACCAATTTCTAGTTCCAAAGGAGCTGAAACCAAAGTGATAAATGATTTCTAAAGGAAACCAAAATATGAATTTAAAAAGTTTTAGTAAAACCTTTTTGTCACTTCTGCCTTGAATCACTTCGAAGATTTTGAATATCAAATTTATGAAAATATTTCGTAGAATTTAAAATTATTGATTGGTAATTTAAAGGTTCAAGATTTTCAATCGATAATAATAATTTGAAGGTATTTTAAATGATTTAGAAGATTCCATTATATTTATAAAAATTCCAATGAATTTTGAAATGATTTTTAGGATCTTGAGATTTATCAAAAGATTTCAATGAATTTCAAATATTGAGGATATTTGATGACTCCAAGGATTTTTCAATCGATTTCAATAAATGAATGGGATTTTAAAGGATTTTAAAGGTTTTATAGTATTTTAAAGATTTCGTGGCATTTTAAAGAGATTTCAAAGAATTTTAAATATGTAAGGGTATTTTATATCCAACGATTTTTCAATAGATTTCTATATTGAAATTCAATATTCAAATTTGTATCATTTCTAAGGATTTCAACGAATTTGAGACATTTGAGAATGCTTTAAGAGTCCAATATTCTTCAATCGATTTCAATAATTTAGAGATATTTTAAAGAATTTCCAAGATTTCATGCTATTTTTAAAGCTTCCAAGAAATTTTTGAGAGATTTAAAAGATTTTGAGGGATTATAAGATCATAAGATTTAGGATCATAAGATTTAGAAGCATTGCGGAAATATTTGCGGGTACTTTAAAACTTCAAGATTTTTCAATCGATTTTAATAATTTAAAGGTATTTCAAAGGATTTAGAAGAATGTATTGTATTACTAAAGATTCCAAGGAATTTCAAAGCGATTAAAAAGATTTCGAGGAATATCAAAAGATTTCAAGGAATTTGAAACATTTGAGGGTATTTTAAGACTCCAAGATTTTCTAATCGCTTTCAATAATTTAAAGGTATTCAAAAGGGTTTAGAAGATTTCATTCTATTTCTAAAGATTCCAAGAAATTTCAAAACGATTTGTAAGATTTCGAGGGGTATAAAAAAATTGCAGAGAATTTAAAATAGTTAAGGGTATTTTCAGACTCCGCAAAGATTTTTCAATAAATTTTAAGAAATTAAAAGATTTTAAAGGATTTCAAGGATTTCGTGATATTTTTAAAGATTCCGAGAATTTTTACAGAGATTTTTAAGATTTCAAGGGATATCAGAATATTAAAAAGAATTTGAAATATTTGAGGATGTTTTAAATGTCAAATATGTTTGAATCGATTTTAATAATTTGAATGTATTTTAAAGAATTACAAAGACTGCATGGTACTTTTAAAGATTCAGAGGAATATTAAAGAGAATAAAAAGATTTTGAGGGATATCAGAAGATTTAAAAGAATTTGCAATATTTGAGGGTATTTTAAAACTCCCATGATTTTGCAATCTATTTCAGTAATTTGAAGGTATTTTAAACGATTTCATGAGATATCAACAGATTTGAAAGAATTTGAAATATCTAAAGGGTATTTTCAAACTTAAGGATTCAGCATATTTTACACTTTAAAATTCGGATTAAATAATATTGAACTAGGAAAAATCTAATAAAGAAACTGAGATTATAGACATTAGTCAATCTTGAAAGGAATATATTACACATGAAATGTGACATTTTTTAAGGTAATTTTGTGAGGTATCATTTGGAATTCTATGCTATTCACGTGCAATATTATAATTCTGAAAGAAATTAAGTATTCCTATTATTCAATTTAATTTGTTTCATAGAAGAATAAAAACGTTTGTCAATATTTATCTTTTACTTGAGCCCCCACATTACTGAACCCCAAGTTTTTTCTGTGCAGAAATTCTTGATTGGGATTGAATGATATTCATTGTCTTGATCAAGGTTCTGCAACCAATAAATTCTTTTAAAAAATGGTCACAAAACTGAAAAGAGATTGCGGAAGCCAACAAGAAATTGTAACTATCAATAGGAAAACTTGGAAGCAAGTTTATCTGGATAATACCACTGTTGAGATTGGACATGGGTTATATGTTGGAAGAAATTGACGCGACGAAAACAGTCTTGCAAGCAAGGAAACAGATATTCATGACTAAAAGAACTGTTGTCAGGGGCGTGATCTACAGGTCACCGCAGAAAATCGTAAATCACTTTCGAGAGGCCTGGTGTCCCTTCCGACGGGCCTCAAATGAGAGAGGATATTGGGAAAAATACCTGGGCCTCCTGGGTCTGAAGTATTGAAGGACCTGTTGACTAATCCTATTAGTAGCATTATGTCCAGTTGCGTGCAAACTATACCCTACCCATTCCTTGCTACACGTCATTTTTATGTCTTCACTCTTCGTGATCCGTCTGGGAATTCATGGAAGTGATGGAACTTCCTACTCCAGTAGCCCAGTAGCTTATTTTCTAGGCAAGTAACCTTGAAGAGGATGAACCTCATAGACAGATGCTAATAAGGCATGAAATTGTTGTCTATGGTTTCCAGAGATTAGTGAAAAACAAAGCTGTTGGTTATACTGAGTTTCGGTTGTTGATTGTTCTGAAGGATTCGAGATAATTGAATTTGTAGGGGGAAATTTTGGGGAAATCTGGTAAAATCTGGTGAATTTCAGCGACGGTTTATACTTTTATATTAATGTTATTAGCACACATTTTGATTTATTTATAGTGAGAGGACATGAATAATGCGCAACTTAAATTGATATGAGGATGTGTAGAACTGTTGATTATTTGCTATGTTCAAAAAAGAGTTAGTGATACTTTTTGAAAGAATGAATACTCTTTTTTCTATCTATTTAATATAGCGCAAAGAAATGTATTATAATTATTTTACGGTGGGCAAAGTTACAGTCACGAAGTTTTGCGCTTTTTATGGCTTAGATTGTTGAAAAGTTTGTTAATATTTACAAATTGGGCTTTAGATTTTCTGAAATTGATTTAAGAAATTATAATTATCTGCAGGAATGAATGTACTCGGTACATTTGAATCAGTCAATCTGATCTCAATCAGTGACTGAATTCCAGCTGCAAATCAGTTTCGTTTACTAATAAATTAGCAAAGAATAACTTATTCGTGACTAGAATTTAGCCACTGATTGAAATTAGTAAAAAATTCAACTTATTCCAAATAAAACAGTAATAAAAATATTCTAACGTTGCTTTTTGATTTCGTCAAGAATAGACATCCAATTATTGATATTTGATTAGTTGGCACATGATATTTATGATTGTTTAATGATCTTTCCTTGTCGATTATACATAGGTAATTTATGTGTGTCTAATTTTGTATGAATTTTGAATGATTTATTAGGTTTCCAGGTGAGACCTTTGTGGACAGATGCAGGATTTGATTCTTGTTCTTATATAAGTATTGGAAAAACATTAGTTAGGACATATATTAGGACAGCTCACATATTAGATTATTTTCCAGGACATGTTTATAAAGTTAATAGATGTAAATTTTAACTAAGTTAACTTTTTACGTTTACATATCTAGATTGATTAACCAGTGATAAATCAGCGAGACAGTATTGGATGATCAGCAAAGTTGTTCATGTTTATTTAACAATTGTTGCTCTTCTAAATAACATTCTTCTCACCATGGACATCTTTAATTTTCATAAAGGGCATTTTTAATTTATAAATTTAATACTTCATACGTGTTGAAATTAGTTTGATGATGTAGACAACAGTCATTGACAGCTATCGCAAAAACTTAGATACTTCAATGATCATTGCTTTATAACTCTTTGTGAAACCCAAGAATATGTTTACAGTTGCCCACATAACTAATAATTCATTCTAGAGCCAAATCTTGATACTCAATTTTTCATCATTATCAAACCGTGATCATTTCCTGAAAATCATCATCGACGAAATTTCACGCTCAATCCTCAAAATCCCATTGAAGAAAATCGTGTCAGATCTCGAAACACAAGGAGTTGAGGGGTTGAAGTGTACTAGCAGCGGGGAAAAACGGCAGATTTATTTAAGTCCCTTGCCGTCGAGTTGACAAGAGTCGACTCGCGTAAACATACTCGTTTCTCCTTGTACTCCAAGCCTGTTTGTCGAGGATCTCATAGTGTGTGGAGGGAGACCCCGGTTGAGATCGTTTCACGCTAGTTTCCTGCTGCGTGAGAGCAGGGGGAGCAATTTTCAGCCTTCGAGGCGGCGCCCATCAGCAGCCACGCCTCCTTTACGCTCATCTAGCCAGTCACACTATCCCGCACCACCAACGCGTTCCGCCTGACAAGCAAACTTGAACCCTCCAATTGGCTGACACCCTTAGGCGACACCCACTGAATGCAAGTGGGGAAAGCCGGTTCCAAAACTTCGCCACCAGAGGGGGATCAGTGCGAGGTGGAGTGGAGGCCGATTGAAGTGGTGTGAGTGGAGCGAAGTCAGTCGCAGACTGGAGTGCCCTGTGAGAACAGGGGACGGACCGAACGAACAAACTCTATACCTAATCGCTCGTGACGCTCGTGTCTGTCCAAATGTCCGTCCTCGATTAACGTCGGTGGTGAAATTTTTTTCTTCATTATGTGATTCGTGCTACTCTTCTTGTAATTCGTGTTGGATCTATATCTAAGTTTTCACGTGTAGGAAAAGTTTCAACTGACGCAGAAAGGTCTGCAGTTTTGGGATACATGCTCTTGGATCAGTGCGACCAAAATTTGGTTGACAGAAGATGTACCATTGATGAGAGATGATCCATCAGATGAGGTCGAACAGAGATCATGCTGGACAAGTGGGGAAGCTGATATGATGTCCTGATGGCAGATGTTAAATTGGGGAACTGGTCCTCCTCTTCTTTGATTTTTTGCCATATCCCAGATTCGCAAATCTGAGACTCAGTGACAGTGGAGTGCCGTGAGAGGTGCGGTGTGTGTTCAGTTTCGCGACATTGTCGCGGAAAAAGAGCGCGGACTTTTGATACTAAAGACAGTGGAAATGTCAGCTTACGCCCATTTCGGATACTCGTCGTATACGACGGCCTCCCAGGTAAGCTAATTTTAGAAAACATTTTTTGATTCTGGGGAAAACTTCCTTATTACGAAAGAAATTAGATTCTTATGCAGAAATTAGATGCACGTCCCTTTATTAGCTGAAAATCTATTCGAATTTAAAAATAGTCTAGAATGAATTTTGATGACGAAGCTGATTTACAAAAGCACTCCCCAAATAAGTAATCTCATTAAAGAGCTTCAGCAAACTCTTGATGTTCTCAAAACACTTTGAGCAGACCCCATTGATAAAAAATCTGGTTCAGAAATACGGTAATTGATGCTATCATCACAATTCGCATTAGGTATTTAGGAATTCAGGTTTATTTATCTGAGGATCGTATTCAGGGTGGTCAGAGATAGAAACTAAATGGCAGATTCGACCACCTGCCTTTTTCTCGAGCCTACCGTCGGCCGTCGCTTGAACGTGCAGGCGACATTCGATCCGCCAGCCTTTGTGAAAGTTGTCTGGCTAACCTAACACGTCTGTAACCACTTATTTCTTTAAATCAAATCTCAAACTTGATGAATGAACTCTTTTCAGAATCTAACGAATGTATGATTAAATAACGGTACCCAAAGTTGTCTATACATCAATCTACAGAATATCTCAATCAATACAATTCTTCATTGTTCCTTTTGCAAAAATGATCTTCTACGACCTGATTTCGAGTAGATTAAAGAATTTCTTTGGGGTGTTATTCTTTTAGGGATTTGACCCGACTTCTTATTTTTCTAGTACTACCGAGGGTTAATAATTTACTAAGGGGTGATACTGCACTCCGAATCCATTATAATTTAATTTCAGGGCAAAGTAAACAACTTATCTTCATTAAATGTCGTTGACGATCATATTTTTCAGGTGTGACTAGCTTCCTTTCTTCTACACAGCTACAAGTTTAGCAGATAAAATATTGCGCGTTTATAATTTAAAAACGAAGAAACTATTCAAAATTAGAGATTCTGTAGTAACACATATCGTGCAAGACATAATTAAGAATAGGTGACGATTTCATTAACCTATGTTCAACATTTTTGAACAATGTAACACTTGTCATTAATTCGCGACAAGTGCAATGAGTGACACGCGTTGCTGTGAATAGCAGGTCGCGTGGCCATGCCCCTATGATTTAATGGAAGCAAAACTGTGACGATTTTCATTCCCTCGAATTTTTTCATCAATAGAATTTTTCCATGTTAAAGAAAAATTAATGTGGATTTTATTTATATTATGTTTTTTTACTCACCTTGACCATGGACTCGCAAGGGTTATCAGCTGACTGAAAAGCTCCTGGGAAAATAGAGAAGGGTAGGGATAGCAGAAAAAATGTGACGAGGGCGCAGACGCGAGGGCGGGTTGCGCATAAAAGCAATAATAATGATAAAAATGATAATAACGACCAATAAAATGTGAACGTTTGCGACACGTTGGGGTCGTGCAGGTGTGCGCCCGCATTGAGGTTTGACTGAGCAAGACATTGAAGTAAACGTGACATTATTTACTGCTCTGTCTCTGCTCTTAATTAAAATTTAAGCCGCATGAGTTTAAGTGCGTGAGTACGTTATTGTTTTATAGAAAGATGTTTCAAAGAAGACAGATGTTTTAGAGAAGATGTTTTAAATATGATAGTAATTTAAATTTGAACACTGATAATACCATAAAGAGGGATTATGAGTAATTTATTGTAATTAGATGTCTCTAATAAAATTGTTAACAATCTTTTGATATCATTGTCTTTACATGCTCTTGCGCATCCATTTCTGCTTACAACGATAATTTTACCGCTTCGCGCCGCATGAAAATCAAATGCTTCTCGCAATGCTGAGGTTAAAGGTAATTAATTCAATTTTCCTCGCATTTCCATGCATTCATGCGCGTTTCGGGTAATTTAGCTTACAAAAGGAAGCGTGTAGGTGTAGGGTATTAGGCGGGTTTTCATGAATGGAGAGTGCGATTTCTGTCGCGCATTCGATCACCCTTAAATTTACAGCAGTCGTTAAACTTGGCTCGTTCATCTTCTATTCAAAGTCTCTGTGTATAAATAAGGCATGGAGTTGGAATATGTTTAAAACCGTAAGTGTTTTTCGCCTAATATAAATATAATTCTTCGTGGGTATTGATTTTCAATTATGTGGACACCTTTACGGTGCGCCTTTTATACGATTCGGCATTCTTATATCTTTATTGGGTATCTCAACACACTAAAATTGATTGCTTCTCAAAAGTTCCCCAAGCAATTTCGTCTCGATTCTGTTTAGCATACGGGAGTCCTTATGACATTTTTCAGTTCGAAGGGGAATGACGCTGTCGATCTTTTCGACTTCACGACGACGAAATAGCCTTTTTTTCCTTTTTTTCTCTCTTTCACTCCATGCAGTGTCATAGCAGCCAACATAAAAATACCTTCTGTCCCCGCGTGTCGAGCTGCGAACTTTATGCTCCCGCTTCTTCCTTTTCTTAACGTCGAGTTACTGCCACTTTAACGGGCTTTTTAACGCCTCAAATAGACCTCGACGCCTGTAGTAAGATAACTCTTTTTTAATGTGAGTTTTCGAGGTCATGCAAAATCAGGTCTCAAGTATAATAAAGTTCAAATGAAAAGAGACGTTTTTGATAAAAATATAATAGAAGTAGAATTGGAAAATGGGACAATATGGGGCTTGAGATAATTTCTTGCCCCTGGCTTCCATGGATTTCCATTTTCAGGGTGGCGATTCAGCCAACGATTTCAAATTTCCGGTTATTCTCGATCAAGTTTTTCAATAAGTAACATATTTATATTTTGCAGCAAAACGCAACAATTTATTTGAGTTCTTTACGTTCATTATAAACGTCCTGTCACACAAAAGAGAGAAAATTGCAAAACAAATGAAATTTTAAACAATAAGATTGATTTTAAAACAAAGAGATTAATTTTCTATTAAAAAATACAATTTTTCTATAAAATACATCAATTTTTAATGAAATACTTAAATTTTAATTGAACAAGATGAATATTTAACCAAATAGTTAGATTTTAAACTAAAAAAAAAAAAGAAAGAATTTTCAATAGAAATTTGAATAGTTACATTTTTAGTTAAAAAATTAATTTTCAACTTTATTGATGAATTTTCAACTAAAATGATGAATCTTCAAGTGGATTTTTGGAATTTTGAATAAAAACGATGAGTTTTTCCTCTAAAAAAATAAATCATTAACTAAAATAGTTGAATTTTTAACCAAATAAAGTTAATTTACAATAAAACCGATACATTTTTAACCAAAAATGAATTAATTAAGTTTAAGGTTAAAAAAATCAATGTTCATCCAAAAAAGATAAAGTTCCAACCAAAAAGGATAATTTTTCAACGAAAAATTAAGAATAAAATTTTTAGTCAAAACAATGAATGTTCAAGAAAATAAGAGATGAATTTTAAACTGAAATTGTGGAATATTAACTGGAATATTAGTTACATTTTCAGTTTAAAAAAACTAATTTTCAACGGAATGGTTCAATGTTCGGAAAAAAATCCTTTCATCTACCGAAAAAACAATTTTTCAAATCAATAGCTCATTTTTCAACTAAAGAAGTGAAGTTTTAATTAAAATAATGGATCTTTAACCCCCCAAAAAAAAATAATTTGAAACAAAAGATTTTAACTTTCAACTAATTGTTTTTATTTTCAACCTAAAAGATGAATTTTTCATCAAATGTTAAGTGTATAACTTGATAACTTAAATTTTTAACCGAAAAGGAAAATTTTTGAACGTTAATTTTGAATGGAATAGTTTGATTTTTCATTTAAAGAGACAATTATTTAGCTAAATTATTAAATTTCAAACTAGAAAACATCAATTTTTAACTAAAAATTTGAGAGTTAAATTTTTTATTGAAAAAATGAATTTGCAACCAAACTGGTAAATTTTCAACTAAAATGATAGAATATTTTCAAACTAATTTTCTACTGTAATAGGTGTATTTTATACCTACTAAAAAGATGAATTTTTAATCATAAAGAATAATTTTCTACAAAAAAGACGAATTTTCCACGAAGTACATACATTTTCAAACAAATAGTTTAAATTTTAAATAAAAAATATCAATTTTCAACTAAAAACATAATGGTTGAATTTTCCGTTATAAATCTAATTTTTGATTAAAAAAAAACGGATTTTCAGCAAGACAGTTAAATTTTCAGTAAAAAAGAATTGTTTTCAGCAAAACAGTGACATTTTGAAAAAGTGATGAATACTCAAAGAAATCAATTGTTAACAAAAGAGTACTTAATAAACACACTTATAGTCTCCCGCAACTGTAGATAAAATAGAAATAACTTTTCTAAATTGACAAACATTATTAAAATAATAAAAACCTTAATTTTACTGTAATTTGAAGTAAATTCCTGGTTTTTAAAATAAATTCCTGGTCATTTCCCAGTTTTTTTCCCGATCAATAAAATTCTGGGTCATTTTCCGGTCAAGTTGCCATTTCGATTTATTATTTTTGTTTAGAGGTCCTTTTTTCTTTTTGCTCCCCTCGCGAAAAACCGCATTGACTCGTGACGCGGCATCGAGCGCGCGACAAAGCCGTGAGTTTTATGTGCATTAAATAAAATATAGTCTCTCTGTAAGCCACTATACATATAATGTACTCGACAATGCAAGGGAATGTATATTTATGTCACAATGGGCTCTGGTATCTTTCTCCTGTTCTCTTTCTGATCCACAGTCTTGAAGCTGTGAAGCACCGCTTAAAAAGCATTTGTAAACAAAGACCAACGCTATTAAAGACGAGTCTTGAATACAAATTGTGCGGCGATACTTGGTCAAGAGTGTGCGATAGATCATTCCGCCACTTTTTCACGATATTATTGCTCGTTACTGTTTCACTCCCGTGTTTTCCTTTTCCGTACATCATATATATCAGAGGCGGTGCCGTTTATGATTTGCTGGAAAAGTTAAAGTTGCTCTAGTCTGAAGTTTATGTGGGAAAAATGACTCTGACTTATTTTATCGGTCTTTTTATTCAGCATTTTTGACATATTTTGAATTAAATTTTTCTCTGAAAAAGGATCTCCTTTTGCTCGGACGGGAATCGAACCAATGAACTTCCGATTGACGGTTTGGTGTTTTCCCATTAAGCTACTAGAGAGGTCGAGAGAAGAATCCTTTTTCAGAAATATGTCATTGGATACTTCTCTCGATCTCTCTGGTCTGTGAAAACTTTAGGATATTCTGTTATTCTTTAATGATAATACAGATTCCTCAAAATCTTTTTGACATATTTGGGAACGTTTATTCGCAATGTGTATTTCTGATTTTTCAGCAACAGGGAATTTTAGTAAATGAATATAATTTTGACATTTGGGACAGGGAATGTGTACAAAAATCATAATTGTCACTTGGAATGGGATATTTGATAAAAGAATTATTAGGGATTTAAGTAAAGAATTATAATTTGGAACTCGGAACAGGGAATTAGTGAAAAAAATCATAACTCTGACTTGGAATAGAGTATGTTATCAAAAAATCATTTTATGAGTTGGGGCAGGGGATTTCATTAAAAAATTATAATTTCGAATTTGGAACATAGGATTTTTGTAGATAATTGTAATTCAGGCTTTAACACAAAGAATTTTTGTAAGACATATTATTTGAGTTGGTGCAGAAAACATTTGACATGGAGCAGGAATTTTGGAAAATAATTTTTATTTTAATTTAGATGAAGGGATTTTTAAAAAGGCCGTGACTATGAGTACCGAAATTTCTTGGGGCGGGGGAAAAACTTGGATGCTTTCAAACAAGGAAGGGAATTTTTATAAAATTGTAAAAAATAAAAAAATGTAACCTACAAAAAGATTAAATTTAAAAGCTTTCTAGTTTCAACTCTCCCTAATTTGAATCATCCCAATTTTGCATGCAAAATTTGGTTCTTGCTTCCATAGAAAAAGCGATCTCAAGATTTGCAAATAATTTCCAAAACACGGATGTTCATAAAATGAAGAAGATTAAAATTTCACTGTCCCGATCAATGAGCGGTTTATCCAAGAATCTGGAAATAGATCTTTAAACTGATGTTGTTTTTCCACGCCGGTGATCGTTGGCGGTAGTTCTTGCCTGAAAAAAAAAACCTGAAAAAGGTTTCAAAGGGAAATCGGGTGTGAAAGGCTAAGGCAAAAAAGAGATATTAGGAGTTAAGACACTAATATGTCCATGTGTGAGTGTAAAAACAAGATACCTGAATATAAACGTACACAGAATACCTGTTCAGGTGACCTTGTTACGGGCTGCTCGTGGAAACCAAAGTCACTCTTTTGTTCCCAAAAGAACGGATTCGCGATTTACCTCACACGTCAGTTCGAGCTCGAAAGACAAGTATTTTATTAAAACCTATTTGTGGATTCATCTTATCTAGTCATTCAGATCATTTTTAGCAAGACTCTTACGATCATAATAATAAACAGCCAGAAACAAACATAAATAAAAATTCTATTCGATATGAATAAATTTGACATTATATTTAGCAACAGAAGCTGATAGTTGATTCAAAATTAAAATTTTAGTCCAGTTATTATTAGAATGCAGAGTATTCTTTTAGATGTATAAATAATTTTTAAAATACCTTTCGATATCACTCTTGTTGGGATATCGGAAATCTTTTCTCAGCATGTGAGCATTCTAAAAAAAGGATTGAAAGCCTTGTTGTTAGTAATTAATAGTCGCTAATGTCGATTATTAATTAACACTCGTATTGCAATACGAGAATTAATTTATCAAGTAATTATTCTGCGGCAATGAAGTATTGGTGCTGTCATCGGGTAGAGCCTTTCTCTTGCTAATCAGTAATCAGTCTCCTGGTGGGAAGTTTCGTTGTGTAAAAAAGTGTGAAACTTTTTTTCTGACTTTAATTAAAAATTTAACTCTTGGTTAGACCTTTAATGATAATCCTATTGTTTATTTTATTTCTTTTTATTAGTTTATCACTTCTTATACTGAAAGCTGAGATTTCAAATCAAGTCTTGCGATAAATGAAGACGTCTATTCTCCACGAATGAATTGATTAATCCGAGATAGGGTCGGTCCTATTATCTTAAGGAATTTCAATTGGGAAGGGTCGACATTCTGGGGCGGTGACAAAACCGCGCATGAATAAACCCTTCCACTGGCTTTCCTTCAAGAAAATTAAGGGCGGTTCCTTATTACTTTCAGTGTCAATGTTTCTATAATTTGAGATTAGATATCAGATACCCCAACATAATTAATTAAAGAAATTATTATACAGATTGAAAACTCTTTTTCTTATTCACCTCTTTTCCTTATTCACCTCTTTTCCCCTTTTCAAAGAAATGATCGTTTTCCCATCTATTCAAGAGCTTTTCCTTTTCTCGTTTTTTGATTAAATGTTAAACTATTTTGCTAAAAATGATTTTTTTTTTTGGCTGAGAATTCATTTTTTTAGCTGAAAATACGACTATTCTATTTTTTGTTGAAAATTTATATTTTTGTTCGAAAAATGATGTTTTCTAGTTGAAAATGCATATTTTTTCGGTATAAAATTAAACTTTTTTGTTCAGAATGTATCCTGTTGGGATAAAAATTGCAACTACTTGGTTGAAGATTCAAAGATTTTGTAGAAAATTCTTAAGTTTTGGTCTAATTCGCCTGATTTTTATTTAAAATCAAAATGGTTAATATTCTTAATTGAAAATTCATTTTCTGGTTCAAAATTAATGAATTTATTTTAAAATTGACCCATTTGGTCTAAAATCAACATTTTATTGAGAATTCCTATTTTCGGAATGAAAATTTAACTGTTTTGTAGAAAATTTAAATTTTTTGGCTGTATCACTAATAGTAGAAAATTCCCCTATTTGGTAAGTAATTAAATTATTGAATCGAAAATATAACTATTTGGTAGAGAATTAACTTTTTTGTTGAAAAATTATATTTTTGGGTTGAAAATGTCACTGTCTTGTAAATAATTCGAATTTTTGGCTCGACAGTTTACAAATTTTGTTGAAAATTACAGCTGGAAAATTCAATTGCTTGGATGGAAATGCAACTGTTTTTTGTTGAACTTCAATCTTTTTTGTTTGGAAATTTGTCCATTTGCTAACAAATTTAATTATTCTAATAAAAATTTAATTATTTGGTTGAAGTCATCTTTTTTCTTCGAAAACACGACTGTTTTTTTGAAAATTTGTCTTTTTGACTGAAAATTTACTCATTAGATTAAAAGTTAAACTATTATGTTGAAAATTCATCTAATTGGATGGAAAAACTTTTTTAGATATTTGGATCGTCTCATAATGAATTCATTCTGAGATCAATATTTGTATTTACAACAATTCATTCCCCTATTTTCCCTTTTTGGGAAAAATCACCCTATTTTTCCTTTTTTGCGACGATTTTGGGCTGTGAAGTCTGCTAATAAATGAAATTAAACAGTTGAAGGTGGAGAGGCGACTTTTTGTTTGGATATTACGGTATGAAAGCAGCACATAGAGGTCTGAATGATGCTTGAGAAGGGTTCCGCGTTATCAATTCGAATCCGCCCTTCAGACTTGAGACGAGAGTGCTTCTCTCGAAATAACTCGAGACTGAACACATACTCACCTCCAGCACCCTCGCGATATTAATTACCGGGATTTCACCCTTCCACTTGTCTAAAGACGCGTTAATTTACCGCGAGAGACGCCGTGCCGCCCGAAGGCGAACCATACGTGACGGCCTCCAGTTTACACGAGTTTACAAAGGCACTTACACGTGGTTACACACACGAAGGATGTCTCGAACATGTGTCCAACCTCACACAAATCGCCGCTAAATCACACCAATTCTCGCCTTCGAGTTCACTTGAAAGCTCCTCCATGGACGTAGAAAAACATTGTTGACGAGTAAGAAAAATAGCCAGAGAACCATTGTATTTTTAAATGGATCCTTGTTTGACACTCCTTGTTTGACACTTCTTCCTTAATTGACTTAAATGCCTGATTGTCCCCTACGTTTAGTTATTTATCCCCAATTCCGTCTATGATTCAATTGACGTTTCTCGATTTTATTTTTAATTCAAATTGACGCTTCAGTTATAATTATCATAAAATATTTGTAATATCAAAATACCAAAGTAAGTATCATTGTACGGTACCGCCTAAAAGTATGACACCTAAATGAGTTCAGCCAATGTTTACTGTTTATCGAGTAATCAGGAAAAATGTGAAGGAGTGTGCAAAAGGAAAATCGATGGTCAAGCAATGGCGGGAAGTAAAGCCAAAAGACATCAGTTTTTTAAAATAATTATTCCAAGAATAGTGAACATTTTTACAGTTTCTTGGGCTCATTTTGAAGAACAGATTCTAGGGATCATGTTGCTCAACTTTTAAGTTAGTTCTATTATTTTTTTAGATTTTGCTGGGAGTTAAATCAGGCCCATTTCTCAGGCCCATTTTGAAGAACAGACTTTAGGGATCATTTTCTACAACTTTTACATTTTTCTATTATTTTATTTTTTTATTCTTCCAGGAGTTTAATAATTTCCACACTGGTGCGGAAACAGTACATTATGTAACAAGTGTGAGAAGTAGACAATATTTTTTCGGGGAATAGCTTCTTTAACGGGTCAAATACAATATTTGTGTAAAAAACGGAGAAAAGGCTTTTTCTGACACTTTAAACCCATTTTTTTTTAATTCGCGCCTTTTTTGTGTTGCAGCTTCTGGTGAGCGGAGGCCAACCAACTACGGCGACGTCGCCGGCGATGTCGTCTGGAGGGGCCCTAAGTCCTGGGGCCCTGTCGCCTTCATCGACCGCGACAACGACTGGTGCTGCGCCAGGGGCGGCTTCTGGAGGTGCCAGCACCCCTGTGGGCGGTGCGACAGGCCCCGGGGCCGGATGTTGTGACAACGGAAGGCCCATGATGGTGGACCAAATTACGGGCCATACAGTGTGTTCCTGTCAATATGATAGTGCTGCGAGGTTAGCGCTCGGTGCCTATCCTAGGCTGGGACATTCCGCTTCCTCGTATTCTACCTACCCCACCCCAACGCCTTCCAGCACCGACCAGGGGCCCTACCCGAGTATCGGGATGGACGGATCTGCGTTCTATTCACCTTTGGTAAGCTTCCAAGAATTTTATTTGAGTAATATTAAGTACTTATCTGTAAAGTTCCGTAAAAAGGGCCCACTTTTTCGATCAAAATTTGGGTGATACTCGCATTTTTATGAAAAAAAGGTGAAAAATATAGACAGTGAATTTTCTGTGGAAAATCATACTTCAATCTGAATTTTTCCTGATGTACTGAATTTTGGGATCGCCAGCCGTTATCACCGACCCTCGCAAGAGTCGCTGACAGCGTCGGGTGATCCTAAAACAACATGAGGGGAAGTTGGATACGGGGGGTTGAGTAAAAAATACTTTTCGGAACGTTATATTCATAGAATTGTTGATAACGATGCTTCATTTTTCTTCATTGTATTTGAAATAGTATTATTTAAATAATTTCATTGAAATAATGAAATTGTTAAATTACTGTAAAGTCCTTAAATCTAGAATTAATTTAGGGATTAATTGATGGGTGAATTAATCAATTAATTAATGATTATGTATTAATAATCTCAATGAACAATTTTTTAATTACATTTTGAAATGTTAATCTTCGCTGACGATGATCTATAGATCACTTGGACAGTAAGGCACATGGTGGATAAAATTATTTTCGTGTCGTGAACGAATGAGAGAAAGATGTGATAATCCGGGGGAAGCAATATAGCGCTTTAACTTCGTGGAAATGAAATGTGCATGCGACCCTAAACGAGTTTCATGACTTATTTCGAAACATATTTCAACAACTGTCAGTCTTCATTGTACGGATGGAAAATGGTGACAAACTACTAATTTCACCGACAAGAATTAACAGAGACATTAAAAACATTATTTAATGACTAGAATCATGTTATTAGACATTAGTTGAAAATAGAATTTTCAATTGCACGCGTGAAAATTAAAATTAAAATTATTAATTCTTATCAGTTTTTTTTTTCCAAAAACTATGGGGCATTGCGTAAATATTTTTGAGTGGAATTATAACCGTATTATGTAAGATGATTTTACTCACTCTTTCTTATGAATTAATAAAGTAGCTCTAATTTCAAGGAAAATGATAAATTTTCAACAAAGAATAATAATTTTTTATATAAAACGAGAAATTTTTAGAAAATTACATACATTTTTAGCCAAATAGTTAAATTTTTTAGCCAATAATATACATTTTTATGAAAAAAGGCGAACCTTCAAAAACTTACATATATTTTTAACCAAATAGTTGAATTTTTAACGAAGAAGAATAATTTTATAGTGAAGAAAATTAATTTTTCAGCAAATTACATACATTTTTAATTAAATAGTTGAATTTTTCAACTAAAAGGTCCATTTTTAACCAAAAATTGAATAGTTAATTTGTATATTTTCTACAAAAAAAATAAATTCTCTACCATTCTGTTGAATTTTCAAGCCAAATATATGAAATTTCTTCAAAGCAGATGCATTTTTAACGAAAAATTTGATTTACTACAAAAAGAAGAAATTTAAAAAAATTCTCGACTAAGAATCTAATAATTAACATTTCCACCAAAAAGGACGAATATTCAACAAAATAGATAATTCATTTTGAACCAAACAGTTGCATTGGTGACCAAAAAACATGAAATTTTTACTAAAAAAATAATTGTCAATAAAATGATTGAATTTATAAACAAATAGTTAAATTTTTAACTAAAAACATTAATTTTCAACTGAGAAGATAAATTTTTTAACAAACAAGAGAACTTTTAACCTGTTTCAAAAACTTTCAACCAAATTGTTGAATTTTCCACACAAAAATTCATTTTCGACCAAGCAAGCTAAATTTTCAACTAAAGAATACAATTTTCAACGATAAAAGAATAATTTTTGACTTAGATTTATGCATTTATATCAAAGGAGTTGAGTTTTTAAGAAAAAAAAGTTGAATGTTTTAGAAAAATTATTACTTTTAACCTGGAAAAGATAAAGTTTTAGCAAAAAAGTTCATTTTAAACCGAATGGTTGAATTTTCAATAAAATAAAAAAAATAAAATAAAATTATGTTTAACCAAACACTTTCAAGCAAAAGACTAATTTGTGACAAAATTTATTTTTTATTTTTAACCAGGTAGTTGGATTTTCAATCAAATATTCAAAATTGCAAAGAAAAAGATTTCTTTTTCTTATAGAAATATAATAATTAAAATATAATTAGAAATATAATAGATTAAACAATAACCAAAAAAGGTTCGATTTTCACCCTTTAAGTCGAATTCCCTATCCAAAAAGAGGATTGTTTAGCAAAACAGTTAAATTTCTAGTAAAAAAAATATATTTTCTAACAAAATGGGTAAATTTGGAATAAAGTAACCGAAAATATAATATTAGTGTTTCACATGAAAAGAATTAACTCTCAAACTAAAAACAGCTGGATTTTCTTATTCCTCGAAAAAAGTTAAGAGCTAATTCAAGGATATGACATTACTTCAATAAAGGTTACAGTTGGCCATTTCCAAAACAAAAATTACTTTTTATTCAAATGTTTTTTAATTGTATTGATTTGATTTTTCAGTTTTTTCCTATTTTAACTATAATTTTTTTTCGTATGGGTTCTATCAATTCAATTCGCAATTAAGTAAAGAAAAGTATGGTTTGAGGTTAATAAAGTAGCCTTTTATCTGAAAAAAGTAACTTTTTCTTCAAAACAACAATATTAGATTTTATTCTATTTTATAAATAACACATTGCCTGCAAACGAGTTCATCAAATTCATTGAAAACGAGGGAGTTATTAAAGATAATGGACTTTATCAGAGACAGCATTTTAAAATGTAAAATAAACAAGTATCTAGTATCAATAAAGAAAAACTCCTTATCTACAAGAATATACGTAAAGAGTGCAATTTTCACAACACTGTATCCTGAGTGCAGTGTTTTACAAAGTGTTCACTTGTCTTCATAGGTACAATTATGGATTCACAATTGTGCATACCACTAGTTGAACGATAACAAGAATGGATACGTTTACCGTGTTACTTACATGCCCATAAGTGCAATATAATATTATGTAAAAGTACAGAGTATAATGAAAACATGGCACAAAGTGCAAACTGAAGGAAACAAACTGCTAACAACTTTTTTCTGACTGCATAAAGTTAGTTTAAGTATTCTCTAAGTGTCAGCAAATTGTCAATTAGAAGCATATTATGGTTTTTTTTTACGTTTGATCGGTTTAATGTTTAAACAACTCGAATACTGTCAAGGTTTAATTGATTAAACACACTCCTAAAAAGAGGGCAGTTAGGGAGGTTTTTGATTAAAATAGAACAAATTCTTTGAAATAAAATTAATTGGGGTCTTATAATATATTAGAGTATTATTAGAGTATTATTATATCAGAGGCAATTATAAACGATTTAAATTTCTAATATGTGTAGTAAAAATATATGGATTTAAATAAAAATTAGTTGCATTTTTAACAAAATAGTTCAATTTTCAAGTGAAATAAATAGATTTTCAACAAATGACGTATTAGTAGATATTTCAACTAAAAATATTTTTATTTTAAATTAAAAACAGTTCAATTCAAACAACAAAGAAGAATTTTCAACCGAATAGTTGAATCATCAACCAAAATAGATTAGTTTTTAAGGAAACAGTTGCACTTTCAACCCAAAAAGATGAATTTTCAACAAAACAGTTGCGTTTTCAACTAAAGAGCGCGTAACTCTTTAAAAAAATTGTTGAGTTCCAAGATTTTAATTCTTAACCAAAAAGCACGAATTTAAAAAAAAATTATTCCATTTTCATGAAAATAATGAAAAATTTATCAAAACAATAAATATTGTAACAAAAAAGATGAATTCTCAACCAAAAATATAAGAGCTGATCGCAGTTCGCATTTGAATCGAAAAACGAAAAAAAGATGGAAATAGACTAAATAATGAGAGTTTGAATAAACATTAAAGTTTATTGGTAAAACTTTTGAAATAGAAAAAGAAGTTTAAAACGATGGAACGCTGAAACGAACGAACTTTTCTACAAGTTAAATGTGTAAACGGTTAAACGTGGAAATTATTCGAATTGTTTGAACATTTAATAAGTCAAGCGCGGAGGAAAAATACATTAAAAATTTTATTAAAAAATTTATTGTTATAAACGATCAAATACATTTTATAGCAATTCAGTTAAGGACTGGCGCTAATGAAATATTGAGAATCACTTGTATTCCAAATTTTATCAGAAACCAATTTGGCGGTCTCATAAAAGGGTTTTTTTACAGATGTCACAAACAATATAATAAGCTGAAAGTCCAAGGTGTAAGTTAAACTACTTATATTTAAATTTTCAACCCGTTAGTAATGTTATATTGAAGATTAATAATGACTGAAATGGCGGCCCCGCGGACCTAACCTCAGAAATTATTGATGAGTACAGTAGCATCCGACAAGGATCATTTGAGATAAGGTACGCCTCTTGCATTCTAATTGAAAAGTCATCATTGTGAAATTTCTGAAACTATTTTTCTCAAGATTTGCGTGTCACCCCACCTTCTCATAATGCTGCGCCAATAATTTCGGTTGCCTCAGCTGCATTTTTTTCAATGGGAATTCAAAGAAAATGAAGTGTCACAAATGTTCCTTGTCGGACACGATTTTATTGACGAATGATTTTTGAGGTCCAGTCCGCAGGGCCGTCACCTATTAGTTAGTCTTTTAAAGCTTAAGATTCGATCCTTGAAACTACACTTCCGAAACAAAATTCATTAAAGTGATAATTGCTCTCGGAGAAAACTTAATTGGCGAATTTATCGAGATATTAGTAATGAAACAATATTACCAGTATCGAGAAGTTTATAGTAGTTGTAACCAATATTTTAGTGTGCTCAGAGTTCATTTGCGTTTCTAAAGTGACGATAATTTTGCAGCAGTGCCTCTCATCCGCGACTCGGAAAGCGCGAGGATAAATTGGCCTACCACGTCGTGCTTAAAAGCGGCCAATTAGTATAATTATGCCGATAAATTCAAATTTAATTGGCCGCCTCTTCCCTTCCGCGCCTCAACTAACCGTGATCGTCGTTTCTCACCATCGCGTTTCATTTTTCCATGTGTCTTTTTTTCACAGATTTACCTATGCGTTCTATTTATAAAAATGTATCTCAATAAGTGCAACATAATTGCTCTAATTCAAACACGATAATTTGCAGGAAAAACAGACTGATAAAAATCGCACTACATTGAGAGTCAATTGTGTGGAAAATGTCATTAAAAAACAGGCAGTCCATAAATTGCGTAAAGTTTTTTGAGTGTGGGAGAGCAATTTTCCTATGTTGCTTTACGTTAGGAGAGGGGGGAAGGTAAAAAATTTCTTATTTAAGAAATTTTGAAGTATGCAAATCACTTAAAACAAAAGTTAGACAGCAGTCTGTCTGTAGTACCTAGTACATTCAATATATAAAAAAGTTACATACCGTTACTTTTTTTGTTTACATAAAAATATTAGTAGAGCCTAATTTATATTAGTTATAATATTAAAAGTAATCACAAATTCACAAAAAAATAAAAACTCAATAAGAAAATCTAACTAATTTTGCTTAAAATTTATATTTTTCGATTGAAAAGGCTGCTATTCAACCTTTGATTAATAATTGGTATTTTTTTGTTAAAAATTCTTTTTTTCTTGTTGTTGCAAAGATCAACAGTTTGATAGAAAATTTGTCGTTTCTAGTTGAAAATTCAACTATTTTATTGAAATTTTCTTTATCTTGTTAAAAATTAATATTTGTTAGAAAATAATTAATCCTCTTGGTTAAATATTCAACTATATTCAACTGAAAATTGAACTGTTTTGTGAAAAACTCTATTTTTTCTTGAAAATTAATGGTTTCAATTGAAAATTTAAGTACTTCATTTTGCGTTAAAAATGTATATTGTTTAGTAGAAAAAAATAATCTTTTCGGTTGAAATATTTGGTTGAAATTGTACGTATTTTGTTGAAAATTGTCTTTGGTAGAAAATCATTTTTATGCGGTTAAAAGTAAATGATTGAAATACAAATTAACTTTTTTTTTGAAAAATCATATTTTCGGATAGAAATTTGAACTGTTTTGAAGAAAATTCGTATTTTTGGCTTAAAATTTAAGCTATTTGGTGGAGAATTCACGTTTTTTTTTGGAAAATTCCCCTTTTTCGATTAAAAGTAAAAATTTAACTATTCCATTTTTAGTTCAAAATATATTTTTGCATATTAACCATTCATCTATTTAATTGAAAATCTATATAGTTTCTTAAAAATTAGGTTTTCTTGGTATAAAATTAATCTTCTTGTTTAAAAATTCAACTTTTGTGTTAAAAATTATGCATTTGCTTGAAGATTCATCTTTGTTGGTAGAAAATTTATCTTCTTGGTTAAAAATTCAACTCTTTGGTGTAAAACTAATCCTCTTTGTTGAAAATGTAACTATCTGGTTTAAATTATATGTGTTTTGTTAAAAATTCGACTTTTTTTGGAGGAAATAAATTTGCATGGTTATAAATTATACTTTTTAATTGAAAATCAATATGTATTAATTGAGGATTCAAGTATATTGTTCCAAATTAATCTCTTTTGGTTAAAGTTATCAATCTGATGGTTTGAAAATTAAACTGTTTTGTTAAAAATTAATTTATTGATGTTAAAAATTAATGATTTTAACTAAAAATTTAGTTATGCCGTGTTTGTTTGAAAATTTATTTTATTCAATAGAAACTGCTACTATTTGATTTCGCAGATAATCAATTCATTTGGTTTATAATTCATCTTTTTGGTTACAAATTCATCTATATATTGTTGAAATTGCAGAATTTTTCTATTATTCCTCTATTTTTGTGAAAAACACCTCATTTACCTTGTTTCTAGGGTTTTTACGCTGTGATTTCTCATATAATAAAATTTAACTTCCTTAATTTATAATTTTCTCGTCTTCGAGTTCCTATTGTAACGCATCAAAATATAAATACGTCTTGTAATAAAATAATTGATAATTTGTTTAAAAATTTCTGGTAAAATTTGTTCTGACAATTCTAGGTACCTTGAGTCCTTTTTAACTGATAAATTAGCCACTTTTTCCACCTTTACAAATACATTAATTTGTGACAGCCTTGAGTATGTAAGCTCATGAAAGAATTACTTAGTTGCAAAAATTGTCAGCAAGACTTGCATTAAGAGATTTAATTTTAACTAACTGTCTTATTTCTTGTACTTAGTCATCATTAGCGAGGAAGATGTTTGTACCGATAAGAGGGTCATTATCGTCCTCGATTAAGAATGAAAACATACAGAGAAGGGACAATTTGTCGCGAAAGATGCGTCGATACATCGAAAGTCACGATTTCGATCGTTATCAATTTACCAAGGCTGCTCATCACCCAAGGGTTTTACGAAGCTGGTTATATGTTTGTTAAGTTGGTACTACCTGTTTCGTGGAATTTCAGCGACTCGCAATTTCGAGCACGCGACGATTATCATTCGCTCGTATAGAGGAAGTGAAACCAGCTGCGGCACGTCATAAATATCTCAACGGGAATTTTGAGCATTTTTACGAGAAGAATCGCGTTAATGCCTCGGAAAAGAAGCAACGGAAGAGTGATTTCATCTTAGAGATAAAATAAAAGGGTGCATCTTTATTTTCCATGTCGTGAGAGTCCAATAACATCAAGATCACATTTTGGTAATTTCGTGAGTCGTTTATGAGCTCATTGTTATGAAGCCTTTTATGAGGTTTTTATTGTACTTGAAAGAAATAATTAATGGAAATTAGTGGTACTGTTTTTTAATTAAAAAATTTCTCTGTATGGGGTAGTTTTTTGAGGGTGGTAATGGGGTTTTGCGTCGAAGGGGCGCGTGCTTCTGATAATTCGTTCGACGACGCGGCGAGCTCCGTGCGTTGTTACGACGGGCATTATAATATAATAAGAATCGGATTAGCATTGAATGAAATGGGCGGATGGCAATAAGGCCAATAAGTAAGAGAAGGCCTTTTACGACGTGCATGGTGGTCCTGCCTTTAAAAAAGGTAATGCTCCATACCTTCGTGCAACTTTCTTGTTACGACAGTCCAGGGAAAATTCAAAATTATACTCGAATCAATAATCCCGGTATTCGTTATTGATCGATTTTTTAATTGGAATCGTGATTTGGGCTCGGCCGGCGAGTCTATTATTGTATTCTTTATTTTACTTTTTTTTTGGGTATGTCCTCAAAACTGTAACCAAATCGGTTAATATTTACCAGGTATACGACATTAGAAGATAATCTCTATGGTTCGCGATTTTGTAAATTTTGAAAATTTCAAGTTTTTTTAATTAGCATGTTTTAAGCATCAAATTAAGATCATCGTCCTACGTCGACGATTGTTGTTTTGAATTCAAGCTAAAAACATTATGTAAATTAAACGTTGTTGCACAATTTGTTTCATGATAATCTTATGGGAAGCCTTAAGTGCCTGGAGGAAGGTAAATATTAACCGACTTGGAAAAATTTCGGATAATTTCAATTTTTGGGTATTTGCACTAGAATTGACAATAGGGGCAAACAATTTAAAACAAGGAAAATAAAGACCACCCGAGTAGCCACCGAGAAACCTGGAAAATCGAAAAACTGCAGGGTATATTTTGAGAAGGGCAAATAATTGTTAACTATTAATACATTTATTTTCTAACTCATTTTCAATTGAATAACTTGAAGGACTAATTGCAGTCATTTCATTTTTATTTCTTAAATTTGATTGTTTTTATTTTGTTGTCTCTAAATTTGTAATTGTATAATTCGGGACGTTAATTATTTTCAAATTTACAAACTTAAATGCTTGTTTCACGTTTGTCAGCCGCTAATGTTTTCCGAAATCATACAATTTTATTCATAATTTGAGGAAAAATTCAAAGTTCTTTGGTTCAAGTTCAAGTTGTTCAAACTTGTTCCATTTAAAATTAAAAGCGTTTTAAGTTGTACAGTTTGTAAATTTTAGCAGGAAAAACTGTTAAGTTTAACATTTAAAATAGTGAAAAATTTATAGTTTCCAATTGAAAACCATAATAAAAAATCTCTTAATGTTTAACATGATTAAAAACATTGAAAAAAATTGACCGATTCATTATTTTAAAATTGGATTAGTCACTTCCTTATTAAATATTATTAGGAAAAATGTTTAATTGAACAAATGAATTATTAAAAATAATTCTGCGTGTAATTTTCAAGTAAAATAATTTCCATAAAAACTTGATGAATATTGTAAAGAAACTGTTAAGGAATAGATTAAGCTTTTTTATTTCCCTAGGTATGTACAAAATCAAACTGAAAGTATGAATAGATGAACAATTTGCATTGCTTTGTTTCCAGTTTGTTAAATTTTTGTTTAAAATGTAAAATTGTTCAATTTTGAATGTATGCTTAAAAATGCGTAAATCTTAAAATTTAGAATTTTTCTTATGAATAGATAATTTATTTTGTTATTAATTTAACTCAAAAAAAAAAACAACCGTGCGACAACTCCGGGAGTAAGGCAAAACTAAAATGTCAGGTATGACAGCAAAACTCACTACGGCTTCATTGCGTCAATGTTCTTCACCCTTTCTTCTAATTAAATTATATGCTTTCGGCGATCGAATCTTATACAATTATACATACAAACTTAGCGTGAGAGTGTGAAAAACTGCACTTACGTAGTTTAAAAATTTCAATTGTTCGATTAGATTAGAATTACAAATGTTTGACAGAATAACAATGAAAATCTAAATCAAATACCTATTTTTCATTCAACGCTTTTTACTGCCTAAGTTTCAATCAGTAAATTGTTCGTTCCCTAGTTATTATTTTGAATAATGATCATTAATGCACGAGTGATACAGAGTAGAATATTAGTTTAAGTAACCGTAAAATTTGCAATAATTTATGCAAAGGGCCGACATTAATCAAACTGATACCTGCAAGCGTCTAACCTCTTTTTCTTTCCGACAAGCTTTTTCACCTTTTAATTAGAGTCACGAGCCCCTTAACATTATGAGGGAGTTCTGCACGAGATGTGTCCACCTCTCGATAAAACTACTGTAGTCGCGTTCGACCATGCTGTTTAATCTTTCAACGTCATCATTATTTCTAATCTGGGGTTGAGATGGAAGAAGGTAGATTTATTAATTTTACTGGTCTCAGCTGTCTACTTTTAAAATTAATTTTTTTCTGAAAAAAGATCTACTCGCTTCGCTCCACCGGGAATCGAACCGCAGAACTTCCTATTGCCGGTTGAGTGCTTTCCCATTATGCTATTAGAGAGATGGAAAGAAGATTCTTTTTTTTATAAATATACGCTATCTCAAGCCAGGTATTACATTTATGATACGAGTAATTTAAAGGAATCTATATTATTATCAGAGATAATTAACATCAATAAAATATCTTTTTCGCCATCAAGAAAATAGAAATCAACACTAAGGATCAAGTTAACTCCTCAAATAAAAGAAAATGCTTAACGTCATTGTCAGACTAGATGGAAAATAAATGTTTTAAATACTGCTTTTAGTTTGCAAACGTTTATTTATGATTCTTCGGGCGCTGACTAGTCCTAGACCAGACTGTCTGCTTTCCAGTTTTGGCACTGACTAGATGATCTGGCCTGGGCCTAGCTAAATCTGAACGTTTTTTTGGATAGCACCAAGCCAGACCGCATGGTCAGCCGCTATTATTTGGCTGATCAGACAATAGCTAATGGCTGATTAGCCACTTATTGAGGATTGGTCAGCTGTTGGCTGGATTGCCTTTAATTTTCAATAACTTGAAAAAAAAAACAAAACAATTTCCACTAGGAGTGTATTTAGCTGATCAGTGCCACTTCTGATTCAGAAAAGATATTCCAGACTAGATTGTCTAGATTCTAGATAAAATTAGACTTGGGAGAGTTCAGATCTTTCAGACTAGGCAGTCTAGATAAAGGCAGACCCGGACCAGGCCTGACACCAGGCTCCTATGATATTTTTCAGACGGGGAATAGTAAACAGAATTTAGGGAAAATAATTTCACGAGCAAAGTTTTCAGATCATCTAAGCCGTTAAATTTAGATAAAAAATTTATCAATTCGTTGCAGTGACACATGAAGCACAAAAAATTTAAACGTGAATAACAATTTTTCTAAATTTTTGGAAATCAAATTAAACTAAATTTGGTTGAAAATTCATTTTTTTTAATAAAGAATAATGTTTGTAAGATAAAAATTCAACAGTTTTATCGAAAATTCTTATTTTTACCTTAAAAACTCATAATTTTTGCTGACAATTCCTCTTTTCGGCTTATATATTGTATTATTTTAGTAGAAAATTCAACTATTGGGTTAAATTTTGTTGAGGATTAATCTGTTTTATGGAAAATTCAATTACTTGGTTTAAAGTTGAAATTTTTTATCAAAAATTCTTCTTTTTTTAAGCTGGATGTTCACCACTCTAGTTAAAAATTCAACTATTCAGTTGAAAATTTAATTATTTTATTAAAAATTCAATAACTTTGTTAGAAAGTCTAATCTTTCGTTGAAAATTAAACTTATTTGTTAAAAATTCTTCTGTTTCGATTAAGAATTTATATTCTGCTGGAAAAGTTTTTGGTTGATAATTCAACAGTTTCCTAAGAAATTCGTCTTTTTAACATCAAGATTCAACTATTTGGCAGTAAATACAACTAGTGTAAAATTAATTTTGTTTTTTGACAATTCATCTTCCTTGCTTCTTGGTTGAAAATTTATATCTTCGGGTAATTTTTTAGCTTTAAAGTTCATCTCTTTTGTTAAAAATTCGTCTATTTTGGTAGAAAAATGGTCTTTTTTGTTGAAAAATTACTCTTTTTTCTTAAAATTGCAATATATTCCGATTGGAAGCATATATCGATACACACAGATTATTATATATAAAAGTATTTATTCCTCTGATTACTTCTCTATTTCCTTTAAAAATCACGTTATTTCCCCTGCTTTAATAGCATTTTGGGCTAATATATTTTTTTAAATATGTTACTTAAAATTTTATTTTTTAAAATATGATGTTTCTGTGTTTGGTGTTTCTGTTTAGTCACTTATCAAATGATATCAAACACAAAATTTTGACTTCAAAGTATCTGTGACGAAGAAGGTCAGATTTGGAAAATGTTTTCAAAGTAGCCTAACGTAGTTTTTGAACTGGCTTTTGGAAGATGTAAATATAGTTGTAATTTTCAATCAACTAGTTATGTAGCTATCAACTATTTTTCCCATTACCAGCAATTGATCCACTTCTGGTTGAAAATTCGACTTCGTGCGATTTAGTTTGACGTGGATAAAATAGATTGATCCGATTCTTTAATGTTGATCTATTTTCTATCAGAGAGAGGATTTTGTAGATGACATAGTTCGACTGAATTGAAATGAAGAGAAAACAGACTTTCATGAAAACTCCTTATTCCCGAACAAAAATCGCATTTCCTTTTTGAGCAAAACCACACCAGAAAGTGTACACTCTACACGTGTACACAGTGCATATACAGCAAAACACATGCTCGTGGATTATATACACGTGACACGCATAATGCACTGGCAGGCTCAGAGTCGCTCGGTTGGTGACCGATGCGGGTATTTCCAGTCGTAACAATAGTTGAGCCATGGACCACCCGTGGTTCGCCATTAAAGGAGCACTCACATGGCTAAAGCTAAAGCTAAACAGCTAAAAGCTAAAGCTAAAAAGGACTCTAGGATCAATGCTATGCCAAGGTTGCGTCTTTCAAAAATCAGAGCCTCGCCCAACCATGTCTGAAACATTGGGAATGTAATGAAGGGTCGAAAAAATAAATGGAAAGAAGAGAAAAAAGGAAAGTAGGCAAGAAGGAAAGACATTTTATCGCAGAGGAAGAAAGACGGATGGTGAGGGTGGGTAAAAAATGGGAAACATTGGAGAACCGACGAGAATTAAGAGTTAAGTCGACGACAAGCCAACCTGAAATACGAAACTCGCTGGCGCCAACAACGGCAGCTTCTAAGCCGTCCTAATAATATCCCATTGTGCTACCATTAGCCACCTAATGCCGCGTTGCTTTACACTTCCCATAATGCATTCACCGGCTCGTTTTACGATGAGCTACATGACCTGATATCAAAAATCATACTACTTCTCGGTCACGTGCCGTCGGCAAACTTGTTGAACTCCATTCAACTCCATTGTTTTATTTTTAGCTTCAAAAAATGACAAAACTTCAGAAAAGTGAATTTATTTGTATGGGTTTTTATTATTCAGTTATCATATTCTCATTCAGTTGAAAATTGGGAGGCTAATTTTTAGGGATATGCATGAAAATGTTGGATGATGTTTTTAGATGTTGACCAGGTATTTGCGTTAAATAAGGTGTTACGTTTTGACCAGTAAACCAGTATACCAACACAATTTAAAACCTTATTTAACTCAATTACCTGGTCATCATCTTAAAAAATAATCTAATCTTTCAACATGATTGGAAGAAAAATATAACAATGGCATATTGCAACTACGTACAGAGACCAGGATAGACCAACCAAATTTAAGACCTTCTTATATTGAGGAAAGGGTTGTTTTTTGATTTCATTAAATCGAAAGGGATCACTGTCAGTTCACTATTCCCCCTTTTTCTGAAGATGCCAATTATTTTTCAAGTAATATAAGGAAATGATTAGCAGTTTAAAAAAGAGGAACGTAGGGATAAAGAAGTCAGTTCTGCTTAGAATTCCCTGTGAAGAATATGAGGTTACCAAAATTTTTGAATTTTTCAAATATAATTTAAAAACAAGCTGAACACAAATTCGACACCCACGGACAATAATGCAGAAATCATGCAAAGAAAAAAGCAAATTTTCAATTATTTTTGTAAACAGATAGACAAAAGAAAATCTGACAGGATTGAATCAACTGTGTCGCGAAAGAAAAAAAATATCTCAAACTTCATTTTTGAAAGAAAAAAATTTCTTGTTTTTAGAACCTCTTTTCTCGATGGAAAATTTTTCTATTTTCCCTAAATTTGAACAACTTAAATTAATGATTTTAAATGGATTTAACAACGTGTCCAAGTGACAAGGTTCTATCTCGGATTGTGCATCTTGAAAGGTTCTGAATCCGCATATACAAATTAGAAGGTTCTATAAAATTGAGAGTTCTGGTGTTCTCAATATATTTAATTTGAAATTCTAAAGCTTCAAGATCTTGCCACCCGAGATAGAACCTTTCATTTTGCATTTTCCGAAATAGAACCTTTTAATTTGCATTTTCCAAGATAGAACCTTATTATTTTGGACACATCGACGTAGAGAAAAAACACTCCATTCCGATCGTTCTCAATCTAAATTCAAATTTGTATATTTGTATATCAAACAATCACATAATGTTGACTACCGTTTTTTAAAAACAGTATATATTTTGCTCATTCAACACTCTAAATTATTATTACCAGATCATATTAGAGTTTGCTTCAGTTTTAATAACTCATGATTAAATGAAATTCCCAGATTAATTATTTTAACTTCCACCGCTAGCAGCGACAGCCTTTAATTGTCAAAACTAACGAGAGCCTTGCAGAAAGGATTTTTATTAATGATGCCCTAAATATTCCCCCAGAAGTTCTTTTATTTTTAACACAGCTTGTTCCAAACTAACATTTTTGACATTTTTATCATTTTATTCTATTTTCTACATTCTCGAATGATCATGACATTCAGAAATTGTTCAAGAGTTTATTTTTAACAGATTTTTGAATATTTTAAAATCTAAAAGTGTTAGGTTCAGTAGAATTTATTTTGGGTCTTTTTTAAATCACATGTATCTTGAATTTAAAGAGGCTGGAAGCTTGTGATACTGAAGGGAGAAAAATCCGTTTGCATAAAACTTTCTCTTTCTCTTGAAAGAGAGAAAAGCTCTTGTGGCGAAGCAACGGAAATCAATGCTAGTTTCCTTTTCCAGGGAAATCCGTACGGACTGAAGGACGCGACGGGGATGGGGATGACGGCGGATATGGGAGCCGCATGGGGTACTGCTGCTCTCCAACCTGCTGCCCCCGGATATACATACTACGATCCAACACTCGCTGCCTATGGGTACGTTAATTAAAGATCTTTCTGTTTTAAAAACTTTATTAATGTTATCAAGAAATTTTCACACATTTTTCTATTCACTGAAAACTTCAGTTACATGCACTATTAATACACTGTTTCTGCTTCATCTCGGCCACCAATACTCAACAAAATGTATAGATAAGAAATTTGTAATTTCTGAGTTGTCATTAATAATATAAGATAGTCGGAAAAAGAGGATACGAGGATGACCTTTTTTACTCTCTAAAAAACAAAATGATTAAGCAAACAAAGTACTTCTAGGGTTATCACGTCGGCAACATTTTCACTGTTTTTTTATTATGAATGCCGACAGAAAAATGTGAGGAGGAAAGAGAAGATTTATATAGAGTAGAAATATATGAGAGATCTGTCAACACTAGGTCCCTTCTTTTCCACTCTGTTCTTCCGGAAAAGGGGATTAAAGAAGAAGACGTGGGGCACGTCGGATGCTTTCACAACTTAGCCGCGTTCGGTTTCAATTTGAGTAAACACCAATTTATCACCTCGTAATGTAGAAAGACTCTAATTCACACCCTTAAATCTATCAGGTTTCAAGACAAATCTTCACATCGTAAAAGTTGCGTAACATAATATTAAAAATCGCTCATAAAAATAGTTGTAGAAGAGTTTATATCATGCTCGAGAGATTGGATCTTCAAAAGTGGTTTTTAGGTTCTACAGTAGATTCGATTGCCGTGTTTTGTTGGTACGACACAAAATTCTTGATTTCCTGATAGCCGTAGATCAAAGGATGAAATCCTTTACTGGATCGCAGGGATGAACATGTCGAACGTGTTACAGACGAACGGTTACAAAATGGCTGTATTCAGTTAAGAAAGCACGAGGGAGAGAGAAATAAAGTGAGGGAGAATGAAAGAGATATAAAGAGAGAGAGAGAGAGAGCTGAGTGGGCGTACATAATGGAGGCTTCTAGCTTGGGTAGGCACTTGCAAGTGCAGGAGAATATAGGAGTATGGTGGCGATGGTGATAGTGGCAATGGTAGTAGTAGGTCTCTTCGTAGGAGAGCTAGTGAGTGAGTTTATTGATTGGCTTCCTCCGGGGTTCTCTCCTCGCACTCTCCTGTTCGCGAGGCCACCACACTCAACACTGCTCTCTCGTATAACCCTCTCTTTCTCCATCTTTCTCTTTCCCTCTTTCTTCCCATGTCTCCTTTTCACTCTCTCACTTCCTCTCCCTCTTTTTCTAGCTTGCAGCAACCCCTGCCAATGAGTCGACTCCCACAGGTGCTTTACTTGCGTATCAACCCTCGTATACACGTACAAACACCCTCACATTCCCTCATATTTATCGGCACGAAAGGGGACAGTCTTCCTATATGTAAATGGATTTCTGAAGAAATTTCGATTCCTACCTTGAATCTGAAACTTGCCTTCACATCTAGATAGCAAGAAAGCTGTCATGTGCCAGCAGTGTTTGATAGTTCCCAGTTTTTTGCTTCTTAATATCTGGATTGCCTTCATTTAATATTTATACTCTGGCAATGATTTGCTAAAAGGTTATGAGGATATGAGTGGAGAATCTCACACTGAAGGGTTAGGAGCCGAGAGGGTTCTGTGTCTCTGGGTTTGGGGTAGGCATTGTTTATCGTGGAATACTCACCCTTTTGGCCCTCATCTCTTCAGTCTGGCAACTTCCAAAGCCTCTCCACGAGCCTCTATTAATTTACTTGCTTAATACTACGAGGTCGCTTTCTCCCTCTTTCCCTCATTCGTCCTTTGTGCATGGCGACCTCTCCTTTGTACACGCGTGTATGCATCCCCTGCGCCTACCCCCTCGATCCGCCATTGTTTTGTGTCGAGAATAAAGTTTACTGGGACTCGTGGGTGGACGTGGGTGTATACGAGGCTTAGATCCGCCAGCATTTTTTTTCAACTGTTGAAGGAATGTGAGCTTGTCGTCACCGCTGTTATTTTCCCCAGATAACATCGGAACCTCGTTTTGTCCTGCTCAAGAGATGGGCGCAAAAATACGAGTTGTTGGGTCGGAGACTTGTTTATAGCTCATCTTAGATTTAATTTAGGATTTCTGCAGATAACTCTAAATAATACTCCAAATAAGATAAATGTAGAAGTGAGGAGATTTTTTTATATATCTGTGGAGTATTATCCTCCAATTTAGTTATTTATAGTGATTGAGAGCGGGAAAGTTCTCGGGGTTATAGAAAGCATTTTTTCACGTGCCTCTTTGGTCGACAATTTTTCTTTTCGGGCCTCGTAAATGTCCAGGAGGGTTGGCGCTATTTTCCAGGCCGTCTCTGCAACAGTCGGGCTATTCAATAAAGACGCCATTTCTCATGGAAAACCCTTCGTTTGCACACGCGCGTCCAAGTCTCTCTTACTTTCACACTCTCATTTCTATCCGGCCGTGACGGCACCCCTGCTTTCCTTTTCACTTTTCTCTCACCCTCAGCCACCGTCTCTTATCCTCGTATGGGAACATACGACCACTGAATTCATAAAAAGACTGTCGACCCTAGCCAAAACAAGTTTCAAGTCAAACCCCGATTTCTACAATTATTATTCTCTGTGCAAATCATGCGATGTTTGGAATTGAAATAATTGTTTCTGGAACAAGCCTTTATTTTCATAGTAACATTAAGAAGAAGCCAAGGTCGCATTCCTTCACATCACTAATAGGCCTCCGAAGCCTGATAGGGAAAGCTGATTTTCTCGTTCAAAGAGAGTGTAATTACCTGTACTTTTTTCACCATGTCAACAAGTGGCTCGTGATACTAACTCAATTTTGACCCAATAAGGGGTGTGCAGTCTTTTCAAACCGAGTCTCGAGACTATTATACTTATGGTGTGTTCCTCAAGGTGTCTAACCGGTTAAAGAAAATTTTCTTGTCTCTAAGAAAATGAGGACACAAGTGTCACCGTTTTGTGAAAGGATATATCGATTGGATCTAGTTAGGATTTAATTTGGCGGATTAGTCAATGAAAACTTATTTAGCTTCTAGTTGAAATGAGGGAAATCATCTCCCATTAGGTGGGTGTTGGATTACTGCGCAATTTGGTAGGACTTGTCTGTCGAAATGAAGGTTCTCCATTGCCTACACATTGAAAATGCTTGTGTGAGCAAATGGCCGTCATAGGTTGGATGTTCAAGGTACAGAGTAGAGTATTAGATTGGCTTGTACGATAGAGGATAGGAGCCTGGGATACTTGGAATACCTACGTTTGCACTTCCGGGCGGTCTAGTAACGTACATATACGGCAACGTAATTACGCGCGTTCTACCAATATTGGTTAACCTTTCGAGGTTGACGCCACCATATGCAAAGCCCCTAATGAGTCGCTCAAGTACCCACGCTCTAGTAGTACCCTCTATCCAGCTACTCCATATCGCCATATTACTCCTATCTACCAGGTTCACTGTCGACACTCAAATACTCTGGATTTTTAATTCGAGCTTAGCAAATATTATTAGTAGAAACTGATACTGAATAGGAATAGTCATATTTGACTTCCGATCACTGTTCCAAACGGGACCTTTTAGGGAAGAAATAATCGCAGCTTCATTACGGTTTTTTGCTTCAGCAAATAATCCCTCGTGGTGAAACACAATGGCGGCAATCGATTTACCGTTCCGAGGCCTCGGGCTCCTTTCGCTTTTTTCTTCACCCTCTTTCCCTTCTTCCAGCCACTTTCGTGCAACAGCCACGCGGTTTTATTGGAAAAGGAGCGACGAGATCCACCGAGGCCGCCTTTCCCTTGTCTGAAGGGAGTTTAATAGAGGTTGAAACCATTTCCACCCCCTTTCGCATCACTACTACCTTAACCACCACCTTACCTCATTCTTCGTTTCTTTCCAAAGTCTACCACAACCTACCACTTTCTTTCCTTTCTCCCTTATCGGCAATCTCGACTACTGGAATCGGTCCCTTAGAGTGAAACCAAATTTGAGCGGTTCGAATTTGGAAGATTATATCAAGGTGAGATTCTTGTTCTGAAGAACATTTTGCTAGGATGGAAATATTTAATCGAATGAATTTCGAACGACAATGTTATGTTTTTTTATTGAATTTAGAGAATCCAATTGAGCTAAAAAGCTCTTCATCCATTCCAACTATTCTAAATTAGTTTGAAACTCTAGTCGTGCAATTTGTATGGCAAAATAGACGACTCATGGATTATTCTCGGTCAGGAAAAGTACTGTTATGGATATCGGAAATATGCGATGGATTGTTGAGTTGTATATTATGGAACATACAGTGCACACTCAATGGGGAAAAGAGTGATGGAAGGGAAGGAGGGGAATCGATCGGATCGCCATTATGGTGAGTGAGTGCGGGAACTCGATGGAATCACGCCGCCGTTGGGGGTTTATTCTCCGTATATATTTGCCGCCGTATCACCCTCGCCCCTGTAGAATGTCGTCCTAGCTGGAGGTGGAAAAACAAAGGGAGAGAATTGTATTGAAGAGTGAACTGGGAAAGAGAGAAGGCGACCGAGTTTAGGCAATAGGGGTGTGCAACTTGCCTTTAACGCAACTCACGCATCGACGAGTCTATCCAGATTTTCCTAAAGCCCTGGGGGATTCAAGTATCCTTTAGCAAGATTTATAAGTCTTTGAAAAATGTATCATTTTTAGAGAGAGATGGGGGAAGTCTATACCATCAGTACATTCATTTGCAGTTGTATTGTTTCATTAGAGTATGATTTTATTAATATACAGGTATGATTTTTGCTTCAGATATGGTGCGAGCTACGATATGGCAGCGCGAAGAAAAAACGCGACAAGGGAGTCAACCGCAACCCTGAAAGCGTGGCTGAATGAGCACAAGAAAAATCCCTACCCTACCAAGGGTGAGAAAATTATGTTAGCAATCATTACGAAAATGACCTTGACGCAAGTTTCGACCTGGTTCGCCAATGCGAGGAGACGTTTGAAGAAAGAGAATAAGATGACTTGGGAACCAAAAAACAAAACTGATGATGATGATGATGCGGTTTTATCCGATTCGGAGGACGCTAAGGAAATGAAAGAAGAAATGGGGGACAGTAGGAGCGACAGGGTGGGCGATGATGCCAGAAGAGGTTTGGATGACAGTGGTAAGCTGATTGTTATAATAAATTCGTCTGTAAAATTAATCGTATCTTTGAACTCTTTAGAACTGACACACATTTTCGAATTCTCACTAGCAGATGAGCTCTTTTTTTCACTTTAATTTCGAGTCAAATTCAATTACGCCATTAAAAGATTCTATGAAGTGATAAATTAGTAGAAAAACATTCACTGCTAATTTCGTAATAAACTGCACATTGTAATAACCACTTAAATTATGAAGAGTGTTCTAAATGATCCATTTAGGAAGTTTAATTACTGATAGACAGTATTTAATAACTGGCTAGGTTTAAGGTATAGTCTCGAAGTTTCGCTATTGTAAAAGTCCTGAATTCTAATTTATTCCCGACGTTCTACAAGAGAACACTTGTAGTTGTTGTGGTCGATCGCTAGTGCGGAAATTGCGAATATGTGAGATTTGGAATGAATATCCGTAGAGTGTCTATATCGCGGGGGCGGACATAATGGTTCACATGTGGGTAAACACAGTGACGGGTTGCGGGTTGCCGCGCGAAGAGATTAATGGCCTTCGGTTTGGTCCTGGTGGACGACGACGACGACGTAGTTGATGGTATTCGTGGATACAGCATGGTTCCAGAATGGTAGTATAGGTAGGAATGGCAGAGGGTGCGGCCGGGTTTGAGTAGCTATCCGTAGGTCCAATATACTCTCCATCCGCGGGTCTATATACTCGCTGATATATGTATGTACGAGAACACCGTGGTAGATGTATATAGATACTGGCACAGGTTCGAGGCACGGTGATGTATCGGCGCCCGCAGCGAGACGAATGGTGCGGACCCTTCTATGGCCACCATTACCCCACCACACATTGGCCAATATCGGTCCGCTTCGCTTCGCTTCTGACACCTGGTTTTCATGCAAATCCACACACGGCGTAAACGCACAATATTGATGTCCTGTTAGAGTTCAGGTCCTGTGAAGAATCATAAGTACTCTAGAAATTTAGGGGAAACTTTGTGATTTTTAAAGGGGCACATTTAATAATAAAAGAGTCCTTTGATGGAATCTATTGAATATGATGCGAGATCCCGGAAAGAGATATGAGTGTGAATTTTTGTTAGGTGTGATCCTATTGTGTTCCCTAATCTGATATTCGATCTGGTAGGGCTTGCCGAATTAGGTTTGTAAACTCGTGTAAGCGAAGGCGTAGAGAGGTATTGACTAGTAGAACCAGATCATGCGATTAGCGGCTGATAAAAGAGGGTCAAAAGTTAAAGAGCCACTTGTGGACTTTGCAGCAGTATCAGTTTAGTTGGTCCATAAGGTTCCCTTTATAAGGGGCATTGCGCGCGCCCTTAACCTAATCTTTTACCACTTCTGTCTTCCTTTCTCACTTCCTTTCTGCGTCTGTCTGTCTCTTGTTCTGTGTACAGCCGGCAGCCCCTTCTAGCTTGGGAATTATCGCTTGACGACCCATCAAGTAAACCCTCTGCCGACTCATTCGAACCTCTTAATGAAATTCTCACCCCTGACTGACTGGCTGGCAGACGGCCCGAGCGGTCTAGAGTACCCCGAGAGAGAAGGAAGCCGGAGGAATGAAGAAAGAAAGAGCTGGCGGTGTAAGAGAGAAAGATATATCCACTCGAGGGTAGCTGAAATCTCTCGCGCCCCAAAGTGGTTGCAGACTTCGCCCCTTTTTTCACAGCATCCCTTACGGCTTAACTATATAAGGGTGTAAAGGGAGATATTCGCTACATCTTTCTCTCTCTATCTGTGGAACCCCACAATGACACGCATCCGAAGTCTCATTTTCACACCAGAGAATATAGTCCATTAACGTCAATATTGCCCCCGAGTGAAAACCACTCTCTTTATACTCTTATCATAATTAATGATTAGTCAGAAAAAGTTTTCCATACTACAGGGAATCTCTTTACTTTCGAGTGACGAGCAAATAGTTTACGGGAGACTTAATCCAAAGATCAGTTGTCGGATCTTTATCGATATTCTTTAATGACATGATGGAATCTAAACCCTTCTCTTTTAACTTAGAGATCACGTGCCAAGCTTTCATCGGCTAGTGGATCGTTAGTTAAGATAAATACTTCAATTTGTCAAAAATTCATTAACTTACTTTAATAAGTCAGTAACGAGCTTATATTTAGTTGACTTATTATCCTTGTTCACAGAATCAATGAGGCACGTAAAGCCAGAGCACTTCAAAGCAGAGCACTTGAAGGACGAGAAGGATCTTGATGATGATGATGATCTAGACCTGGAAGATGATCTTCGCAGAGGAGAGATTCCTTTTCATCATGCAATGCATCACCACCATCATCAGGGCTACGGTAGCGACGATCATTTCAAAGAAGAAGGGATTAAGACTGAATGCGGCGCCGGTGGCGTCCCCATTCCAGCCACCAAGCCAAAGATTTGGTCTTTAGCTGACACAGCGGCTTGTAAAACACCTCCTCCGCCTTCTCACCCTCATCATCAACAATATCACTTACACCATCAGCAGCAGCATTACAGTCAACAACAGCATCACTTAGCCAACCAATCTCACCACCATTCCCAGCAGCCCTGGCTTGGTTCTGGTGGTGCGGGAGGTACTGCTGGTGGTGGAAGTCTTTCTTCTTTTGCACTACCTTCATCAGCTTCAATGAGTCCATCCTCCGCAGCGACGGCACCTTACTCCAGCGCATCTGCAAGATACGGCGGATTTTTGTCGTCTTCCTCTGGAGGGCAGCTTCACTACAATCCTAACTCTTCCTCGGGTTCAACGTCCAGTGCCTCCTCATCAGCAGCGGCGGGGTTTCCCGAAGTTGGTACGGATACGCCACCCCAAACACCTCCCAACATGAAGGTGGCTACTCCGAACGGAGTGATCCAGGGCCCTCCAACCGGGTACTGCCCTGGTGGCACCAACAACAACACCAGTAATGGTAATCTTAATCATTACGGATCCAACCACAACGGAGGATACCTATCCACGAGTTCGGGTTCTGCCAGTAGTGCTTCGTCTTTCAGTTCTCGACTTCAGAACTCCCCGCACAAGGAATTCTCACCTTCCTCGCAGAATTCGATACTTCATCAGCATCACACGACAGCTAGCCTCCCACCTACGGAAGCCACCACGGCGTTCAAGCCTTTTTATAAAGGGTAAGTGATTCGGTTGGGAGAAATTTTATTTTATTCAATCAAGTTTGGAAGTGTATTAATGATTCTATGTGGATCTGTTTCAGGTCACAAACCATGGGAAGTGGGTTCGTGTCTCCCGTTTAAGGATATGAATGAGCACCGACGGAGGACCACCACGTCTCTCAAGGTTTGTCACATTTTTTGTATTCGTACTCGATCTTGATTATTTATAGTAGCTTTTCTGAAATGTTTTTCCCTTTGTTGATGGAATTGATCTATTATTAGTCGAGGGAACAAGTAGATTTCTATCTCCATGATAGTATTAACACGAGAAACGCACGCGGATAGGTAGTACAGTAATTTATTTCGCCATTGAGTAAAAATAAAAAGTGGAGACATAAGAGACAAGGCTCGAAGGTAGGTCGTTTCGAGCAACGGTATAGTCTTATCGAATCACGATCAGTCACGGTCCACGATCAACTGCCCTGGACGAGAGCTCAAGTCGCCTCCAAAGTCGAACGGACACCTTAAGACAATCGATAAGGAATTAATATCCGGGCGAGTTGATTGGTCGTTAGTCCCTGGGCCTGCGTCGAAATAATAATGGCATTGGGTATTGAGTAGCGTGTGGGCAGTCTGCGGACAGCGAGAGAGGCTATCGCCACCTTCTTGACAGTAACAAATGGACGGAGATTTCAATCAGTGAATGGAATCACCACTGGCTCGCCTCGTCCTTCTCTCTCTCCCTCGATCTTCTTCTCCTTGTCTCTTTCTTACTTTCTTTCTCTCTTACACACTCTCATCCAGCTATTTCACTCGGACACACCTCGACCCGTCGCGTTAGGGACCGGCAAAGTCATTCGATTCTTGTTGGGTACTATCTTCTCACGAAGTAAAAAGTCGGGCTAAAGCTTATATATGCAAATAAAAACTGTTAAGAAATAGACACATCCGAGTACCTGGATTTTAATTCAAACACTCGACTTGTTTTGTCTAGTTAAATTTTTTCTGTCTCGATTGATGAACATTTTAATGCCGCTGCGAAGAGGGTAAAATTGCAATTTTTATCGCGACGCGCATTTCAAATTCGTTTTTCTCTTGAGTAGATTCCCGATTTTCCGGAGAATCCTATATACTCAAGAGGATTGGCGAGGAAGGTATGAGGGTAGTTATCAGCGTTGGTTGGGCGATCGTTAAAGTGCCTTGGGAAACCGAAGACTTCATGCCTGTTACGCCAAAAAGCAAGAGTATGAGGGGTTTCGAAACGGCTCTACCCTCGTTTCCTTACAAACGATTCCCTGGATTCATCTTCAGGGTTTACTCTCGATATCCCCTGACTCCTCAACCCTGAAGTCTCCGTGAAACTTCGACCCTGACTTATCCAAGTTTCTTCGCAAAGAGCCTGCCCCTTCTCAATTAGTTTACTCTTGAATTAAATCCCAATTAGTTTTCCCCTAAAGTAAACCGGTAAAAATCAGAAATGGGCCATTATGGTCGTGCGAAGAACCTAATAGTTAAATAGTACTTGAGGGGATTATTTAAAAATTACAACAACTCTAAAAGTAAGGAAGGATTCTGGTCTGAGGTTTGAATTAGAAAACATTTTCGATCTGTGATCATGGCAGTCTTTATTTTTAGTGAACCCAAATTATTCCAGGTGGACGCCTCTGCTGGCCTTAACCCGATACTCCCCAAGTTTCCGAAATGTAGAAAGAAGGACAAAGCAGGATAGTATTTTCTAGTGTGTAAAGTGTTAGAAAGATGGGAGATGGAAGAGAAAATAAAAAAGAAGAAGAAGGAACAACGTCAGTTTTCAGGTCTTGGAGACTTTTTTCGGGTCCCGGGTGTTACCGGGACCACCTTATCTGGTGGTGATCTGATCCTAATTTATAGTCGGGTCCCAAATAAACTAGTTTTCGCTGTCGTCACCTCGCTTCGCCTCTTCTCTCCCTTGCGGCCTTCGTCTCGTCTCTCTTCCAGTGTCGAGGCTGCTGGCTGTTAGCTGTCGAGGACCGCCTCGTGGTCCTCATAGTCCGTGGCTTTATAACTCCGAAACTTTGAGTGCACCAGAGACCCCAACCTGTCTTTCCCTACTACCATCTCCCTGATTTCTCGGTCCAGCAGCCGTCCAGTCCGGTAGGTAGTCACCGACACATACTAGCAAGAAAACACACCCGCAAGAGCACACACATGGGCAGTACGCACGACCAATGAGAGAAACCCAGCGGCTACCTGGTAGGCTGAAAAAGTAAACCTCGACGCCCGCGGTAATTGCCAATTAGCTCGCTGGATATTTAATTGCCATTAGAGTGGGTGGAGTGCCCGATACTTGGTGGTCGTCCATGATACGATATCCTTCGTCACTTTACCATGCTTGATCGCACCTTCTTATTGGGAATTTACACTATTTACAAAATCTCCTTCTCTGATTACATTCACTTTATCTTCTTCATTCAGTACAAGGTATTCCAGTTCAAGAACATATGTTGTGGCAGTATTTCCTTCTAAAGAATTATTCAGAAATGTTTAAAATTACCTTCGGGGAGGATAAGAGAAAATTTATGATATTCTCAAAAGGGCTTTTGAAGTCATAATTTAAGGGGCAGCAATAGTGTTAAGAAAGCTTGTTGCAGATTCTCGAATTGCGACATTTCAATGGTTGAAACGCTAGCCTGTTGCCAGCAAGTGACGATAAATTAATGTCATGAGAACATCCGGATTTAGTGTGCGTTAAGCGTGGCAAGGTGCTTGCATTTATTTCTGTTAGCGACAACTTAAAAGCGACAGGTGAGAAGTTTGCAAATGAACGAATGCATCCTCGGTATTTGAGACTGGGAAGGCAACAATCGATAACGCAATAGAGCCAAATTTGCACATTGTCATTCTGATCGGTCCGAAGCACATGCATTTAACGACAGAACAAGCGGTGATGGATGGCCTGGCGAGAAAGATAAAAATCACAAGCTAAATGAAAACTCGCTGTACCGAGCGCGGATTGCTTTTTAATGCGCCACTGCGAATCACAAAACGATTGCGTATGACAATATTTCATTGGAAGCACCAATAGTCGTTGCTTGCTCGTTCACTTGAAAAGACCAATGACTAGGAGGCAAAAAAATACTACATTGTCGTGATTCCATTACTATTGGTACCGTTACGCTGCAGCGGGACTTTTTTCTTTTTTGATTTCACAATCATTTTGTTTGGGAATTGTTTTAATTACAGGGTTGATTCATTACGATGAAAGTTTTTCTGAAGGATTTCAATTACTTTATTTATTTCATTCCATCTTTGATGTTTGTCTTTGTGATTCCTGAGCGTACTTAATGTTGGAGACCACCCGTAGTGAAGAGAAATCAGTAAGTGCTTTTTGCAGCATTGACTGCTCTCGACTTTTCTGCACAATACGGCAACGTCAAATCTTACAGCGATCTCAGGATTAATTATACTGCTTCTAGAAATCTGAAATACCTTTTTATAACAGTATAAGAGTTTGATTCACCAGCGGAACAATTCCTAATTCCCGAATTCTGGCAAGCACCCCTTTTTGTCAAGCTATGAAGCTAAAAATAGACATGCTCCCCAAGCTATGTCTCTCATTTAATCTTTAATTCTTGCAACGATTCTCCATAAGTTATTGCTCGAGGTGGTTGGCTTGCACAAGAGAGTGATATTTTTCTGTCCTTTCCCGATAATTTATGCAGGCACGCGGCGCGAACGTAACGTACGGCCAATTTGTTGCCGCGCTTATACCAGAGTCAAGCCAGAAAGCGAAAAAGATAAACTCGTGTGCCTCGCGATCTTCTAAGTATTATAGCTCTTTGCCATAATAGATCTACCTTGTAAAGACGATAGAAGATCCACGAGTCAATTAGTCGTGCCAAGCATTGAATCAAGTGATTGAGTGCTCCACTCCTCACTACACATATATATTCCCTCGTTTTTCAACTTGCTTCAGCCAACTGATTCTCGATTGTGGTGAAATAGGTGGAATTAGCCATTGATGATTTATAGACGTCCGGGTGAACGAAGCTCCCAGTAGAATTCTTATCGTTGGACTTTTCCCATCATAAAAATCACTATTAACATCAATCCTGTCCCTTGAATTCTCTAGCAATGCTCAAGAATTAATCTCTGATGTGAAAGAACTTTCGGAATGCTCTCTGGGTGGTACTGTACTTACTGAAGGTACTTGGAGCAATTGCTGTTCACCTTAATCTCTTAATGGGTCCATCTTTCAGTGCTAATGTTTTACAGCTGTTGAAAGCATCTTGAGTACACTAGTAAGAATATTGCCACTCATAAGTTTACTAACGATGAATAATCGGCCTAATGGACTCTTTGATAGGCATATCAATTTATATCTTTATACTGATTTGTCACCGTTTCCTGTACTTGATTATGTAAACATGTTGAGTACATGAATTCATAGCATTCTCCATGTGCCGCTGATTTCCATACCTAAAATTTCAAAGTCCACTTATTTCTAATTAACTGATTGAAAAAAAAAGAAGTTAAAAGTTTATTTATTAAACTCTAATAACTACCTGGCTAATTTAATTGTACTCTTTTTATATTAATTACTTCATTCTCTCTTACTCTGTGCGGCAAATCCTTAATTTTAATACCCAGAGTCGGGCATCCGGATCTTATATTTACATGGTCGTTCTTGATTCCACGAGGGATTAAAAGTTCGCTGGAACATGGCTCAGTGGGAATTATCGCGAATGTCTATCGAATGGGACACGTACCGGATTTGTTCATGCGAAACGTTGTAATCGTAGCGATACGCGTCGCGTAAACGTCGCGGCTACCTATTTTCTGGACGACATAAGTGGTCTAGTAACAAGCAGTTACGAAGATACAAAGGAAGCCAAAGCGATCTTGTGGCTACGAAGCCACCAGCGCGGCTCGAAACCGGTTCGAGCTCTCGATTCTTCTGTAATCGGGAATTGCCTTGCTTGTCAAGTGTCGCCTATCGAAACGACACGTGTACCTATAACTGGGAAAATTAATTCATTGCCACGGAATCAATGGGTCACTGACACGTGGGAAATGCGTCTCAACCTTCCATAGAACACTTCCTGTTTTTCGAAATTCGTCCAGGAAGTCAAGTTCAATAATCTTTTTTCAATTTATTCCTTGATTTATTAATCTGTTTCTATAAATTTTCAAATGGTATGACTTCATTCCTTATGTACTTTATGAGAAAGAGTATAGAAGTATATTTGCATTGAGATCCCATTTATTTTTAACTGACGATTGATTCAATTCAGATCGAGATACTTGCAGTATTATAAAATCTCTGAATTGAATAGGCGTTTTGACACAGTTGCGGACAATTTGGCATTTATTGAGAGTGCACGTAACATAAATGTTGAGGATTACTGTTTGAAATGGATCGATATCAATTTCTACAAACATAATTAGTTTACGTTCGAAGCGCGTTGTTTCAATCGCTATTCTGTTTCAACCGCAGTACCAAGCAGGCGCAGGCGCTTATATGTTTGACGGGTATAATACCGACACCCACTCCTGCCGGCGGCCAACCACCGACGAATATAACCCGTGCTCTTATGTATTAGCTATCGCATGTACGTGTAACTACTTTGCCGCGCAGGTCCCTTCCTCTTGGCAAGTAACAAAGGAACATGGCGTCACTAACCTCGAACCATCCCCATTTTCTGTTGCAGATTAACCACAAGAAGAGACGATGGATGATGTCCTGCCGGATTCTATATGCATACGCAAACATGGACACACGTTCCCGCGCGCCACGAGATTCTGGGATTTTAAGCTGTGCCTCTTGAGGAGAGAAAAAACTGCATTTCTCTGAGAACAGCTAAAAAGAAAGGAGTGAATGCGAGTCAAGGAGATAGAAAAAGAAGGAAGGGAATAGAGAGAGAGAGAGAAAGAAAGAAAAACTAGAAAGAGAGGGGAGCAAAAGAAAAGGGTGTCGTGAAGGTGCGAATAGGAAAGATCTATTGGTTTAAAGAATTAGGGGAATCACTCTAAAGTCTAACTCGTGCAGAAATTTTGACAGTAGGGGAAACAGCTGAAAATCAAAATTGGCGACAAATTCAAATAAAGACTCAAATTTCTGCACTGGTTCTACTAAAAGAAAAAAAATAATCCTTAAGTCATCAAGATTTAAAATCTTCGAATCACCCAGTGAAATTGGTAGTGAGGGATGCTTATTTTATCAGAAATATTGATTCTTATTTTTAAATAAACCACGGGCAATGTGCAAATGGCACCGTACAAGGGCAATAGTAATTGTTGTTATTATTATGATTATTATCCAAAGGCGGCGCAGCCGCTGAGATTTTAAATAAAGGCTATTATTTTATTATATATATATATTATTATTGTACTACTCTATTAACTATCAAGTCACAAGATATGAGAAGCGTACACGCTTTAACAAAAAAATTTGATCTTTCGACCACCCCGCGAATGGCATCAGTAATAAAAATAAGCTTCCTGTTGTAAGGTAGTAGAGAAATAATTAATAAAAAACAGACACCATAGGTATTACAATTATCCTTAAATATCGCTAATTGATTAATTATCGCAGTGAAATATTAACTATGAATAATTTAGGTGAGTAGAATCGTCATCGTAGGTCCGTTGCAAAAAATGTGACATTGGCGAGGGTGGCTTGGGCGAGGTGAGAGTGTACGCTGCGTGTATATTATTATAAATATATAAATAATGCGATTAGTTCTATGACAGATCGTGGACGACTAAGGAGATGTGAATATATAAATAAGAGCATTATAGGGCGAGAAAATCTGCAATTCGCATGAACGCCAAGCACTCTGGTGTCGAAACCAATTACCTTAACAAGTGTACGTTCGCCGAGTTGAAAACGAGGGGACGTCCCTTCTTGATTTTGTTATTGGGCCTGTACAGTCCAACACGAAAATTCGTCCTTCGATCATTTATTTCCAATAAAAAGCCAAGTGCAGGATTTTTAGGTTTTAGGGTACTTTTAACAATTTTAAGGCATTTTCAGGATTTTTTAATGTGAAGTTTTCGAGAGAATTTAAAAATATTCGAAGGAATTCAAAAATATTTGAAGGAATTTTTTTTTATTCGATTTAATTAATTTGAAGTGATTTTCAAGCTTTTGAAATATTTTTTGATTGAGAATTTTCTTGAATTTCGGAAGATATAGATTTTACCGGACGTATGAGGTTTTAAAATATTTTAAAACATGCTACGTTATTTTACAAGATTTCCGAGGATTTCAATTATTTAAAAAGATTTTAAAACTCGTATTTTAATACATTTTCTAGGATTTCAGAAAATACCATCATAGAGTTTCATTGAATTTTATAATATTTTAGTGGATTTTGAAAGAATTATTAATTTTTTAAAATTATTATTTATTAATTATTATAATACACACACAATTGTGTGTCAATTGTTTAAATGATGAAAGGATTTTAAATATTATAAAGTATTTTTTATAATTCCTTGGGATTTGCAAAGGTTTTAAAAAATGTCAAATAATTTTAAAGGATTTAAAAGATTTTATATTATTTTAAAAGATTATAAAGACATTTTTAATGAATTTTAGTAACTGAATGGGATTTGAAAGGGTAAGGGTACTGTAAATGATTCCAGGACGTTTCCAATGTCTTTTAAAAAATGTCAAAGGATTCAAAATATTTTAAGGTATATTAAAAAATTTTGAGGTATTATCAAAAAATTGAAACAATTCCATGGGATTTTCAAGTTTAAGGTTTCAATAATAAGTTTAAAAATAATTTAAAGGGTTTGAAATATTTTAAAGGATTTCAAAGATTTTTCACAAGCCGTTAGGGATTTCGTACGGTTTCAAAGATTTGAAGAGATTTCCAAACAATTTTTGCAATTTATTTGGAATTCGACCTGAATTCTTATCAACTTATCCTACATTCTTTTGAATTCTTCTAAATTCACTTGATTACTTTTTAAAATTCAGCTGGACTATTTTGTGAATTTCATCAAATTCTTCTCATTTCCTTTAAATTTCTCTAAATTCATTGAAAATTTATACAGTTTGAAGAGATTTGAATTTTTTTGGAATTCACCCTCAATTGTTTTAAATTCATTAGAATTCTCTTGATTTTTTTTTAATTTACTTGAATTCTTTTAATTTTAATAAATATTCTACTTAATGCAATAGATTCTTTAAACTCCCTTCAATTTTTCTAATCTAACTTCAAAGTTCTTGAATTCAATCAAGTTTTTTTTTCCATATTTTTAAATTGTTTTCAATTAATTCGATTTTTTAAAATTCATCTAGAATTTTTATGAATTTCCTCGACTTCTTCTCCTTAATTTTAAATTACTTTGAATTTATTCCAATTTTACAGAAACAAGTGGAATTTTTTTGATTTTTAAAATTGTTTCCAATACATTTTTTTAAAATTTAATTTGAAATGTTCTGAAATCTTACAAATTTATCGTGAATTTGTTACCCTTTGAGCGCGAAAAAAGTACCCTATAAGCGTGATAAAAAGTAAGCTTTGTTCCTTAAATTTTATGCCATAAGGACTGTGAGGTCTGCAAGTGTAAAAAAATTGAATATTAGAGAATCGACGAATTTTCGTGTGAGGGAATGAAAATTGAATGATGTTTCCGGTGCTCAATTGTTGAATCTATTTAAAAATACTCCCTTTTCATCAAAAAGGGCTAAAATCCCCCTATTTTATAAAAGTGAGGATAAAATCCTGTCTTCCTAGTTTTTCTTTGAGGTCTTTTCCATTTTGAAACAAATGTCTGTCTAAAAGAAGGGGGTTGTCGGTCGTGTGTACTCGAAAAAAATTGTACATTGTTTTGTAAAGATACATTTATTTATATCTGTGATAAAGTTGGAGAAAAAGAAGAACGGAAAAAGGGATTGTAAGACAGAAAGAAAGAAAGAAGAAAAGAATGAGAGAAAAGCGAACCTAGAGTTGAAAAATTACGTATCTTAGACTCTACTCTGACAGAAAGGTGGTCGGTGCTCGTGCATTCGTTGACACGTATATTCTTAGGAACATAGATAATAATCTTTTGTAAATAATCGCAAAGTTGATAGGAGAAAAGCGTTACTTGAACGTCAAAATCCGTCACGAATCTCGAAAAAATCGTCGAGAAATCTGTTTGTTGTGAATATACATAGTACAGGTACTAGTTATTATTCTTATTATTATTATTATTATTATTGTATTAATATAAATACGAAACTAGGTACTACACGGTTGTTCGTACAGATTCGATTGTAAATTAAATAAAAGAATACAAGTGTACATAGTTCTGAATGTGAATATAGATAAATATATCTATTATTATTAGCGTCGATATCACGATATATTATATTATTATTGTCTACTACAATTATGAATTCATATTATATTAAAAAGGAGACTATTACGTTGTAGATGATTTTGTCTAATTTATTTTACCTTGCCCTTATGTTACGAAACATAAATCAGTAATTAGTTATTAGGTTGTCGAATTTGAGACCACCATCAGAAGTCGATGTGGAGGGCCAGCGAGTGACCCTTTTCCTCTCGGTCTGCTGCATGGTGAACAATGCGCACAAATGGTGATTGAAAATCGAATTAGAGGATCATGAAATTTAAATGGCTCAAGATTGATCCGATTGATTGATTGATTAATTCTACTTTGTTCAGTGCATTTTCAATAATAATTTTTATTTAATATACTGTGATGATCACAGGGTGGCAGCTTGACCGGAAATTGCATTAAAACCCGGGAGTTTACTTGTGATCGTAGCAAAATTAAAATTTTCATTCTTTCATTAATTTTGGTCAAGTCAGAAAATTGATTTTCACTTTACCTATAGTTGCAGGGAATATGAGTGAAAATAATTATCGTTTTTATTTTAGGCAAGAGAGTTTCGATAAAAAATATTATTTCTTTGGGGGAGGGAATTTTTGACGTGAAGCGGGGATTTTTTTAAACGAATTAAAACTGGGATTTAGAAGAAAGGAGTTTAAAAAATTTCTGTTCCAAGTCAAAATTTTTCATAATTAAAAAGTATCTTCTGCCGAAGTTTAGAAAAAGAAAGTACTTCAATTAGTTTTCAGAGTGGAGGTAGAATTTCGAAGAGCAAATATTTCTGAATTAATAAATACATTTTTTTACATGTTTCGTGAAAAAATTTCGTAAAAATGTAACTAATTTGTTGAAAGTCATTTTTTAACTAAAAATTTAACTGTTCAAGTAGAAAATTTAATTATTTCTGATTGGAAATGGACCTTTTCTAATTTCAAACTTCAACAATTAGGATGTATATTTGTCTTTTTATATTGAAAATTCATGTGTTTCGTTGAAAATTCATGTATTTTTTTAAATATTCTTTTTTAGTAGAAAAAGAGTTTTTCCTTTAAAAGTTAATCTCCTTATTTGAACATTCTTTTCGGTAGAAAATTCAAGTATTCCAGGTAAATATTCATCATTTTAGTTGAAAATTTATCTTTTACGTTAGAAATAAATTTACTGGATTAAAAAAATAAACTCTTTTTTCAGAAGATTCAACATTTTAATAAAAAATTCATTTATATTTATACAGTCTGTCAAGTTAAAGCGTGGGTGGCTTTACTCGCAGTCGGTAAGGTGTATCGACATGATTTTGGTGTCAAAATATTAAGAAGAGCTCCCT
>NC_046663.1:62897093-62912385 GCF_010883055.1 Belonocnema kinseyi | reverse complement strand
AACGTGGTAACAAGATGAGAATTGAAAACAAACTGAATGTTAAATCAAAAAGCATGAAAGAGGGAGCTCTTCTTAATATTTTGACACCAAAATCATGTCGATTCACCTTACCGACTGTGAGTAAAGCCACCCACGCTTTAACTTGACAGACTGTAAATGTAAATAGTTTGTTGACTATCAATTTTGTAACTAAAAATTTTAATATTCCAGTAATAAGAATTTAACTATTTTAAGTGGAAAATCTACCTTTTCTGGTTCATAATTCAACAATTTGGATGCAAATGTGTCTTTCTATATTGAAAATTCATTTATTTCGTTGAAAAAGTATTGTGTTATAAAGTTGACTTTTCTTGGTAGAAAATTATTTATTTTCTTTGAATAAAAAGGATTTTTTTAACAAAACCTTAACTATTTTTTGAAAATTTGTTTCTTTTTTGTTGCAAATAATTTTTTTCTAAAACTGTTAATAGTATTCCAGTTGGATATTCCACCATTTTAGTTGAAAATTAATTTTTTTGTTTGAACATTCATTTTGACTAAAAATTTAATTATTCCATTTCTGGTTGAAGACTAATCTTTTTAGTTGAAGATTCATCTTTTTCTTCGTTCAATATTGATTTTCTTAAGTTAAAACTTAATTACTTAAGTTTTGGTTGACAATTTATGTTTTTTAGTAAAAATTATGAATATTATTCTTTCTGGTTGAAAGTTCAACTGTTTCAGTTAAAGATTCATTGTTTTAATTTAAACCTCTTTTTTTTTAATTCAGCTATTCTAGTTCAGGATTCATCAATTTAGTTGAAAATTCATTCGTTAAGATGGAATTTTTTTCCACTAAATATGTAATTATCCCATAGTCTGTTAAAAATTAATTTTTTTTATTTCAGCAATCAACTTTTTGGTAAAAGATTTGTCTTTTTTTTATTGAAAATTCAACTATTTCGTGAAAATTAATTTATTTTAATAAACCAATTTTTTGAAGCTAATTAATTTTCGCCTGTAAAAATTAATCTTATTGCTTAGAAATTCATCTTTTTGGTTAAAAATGTAAGTATTTTAGTTAAATGTTCATTGTTTTATTTAAAAATTAATCTGTTTGATTTAAAATTACACTATTCCAGTTAATTTATTTTGAAATTTCAGCTCTGTTGTGTTAAGAGATAATTAGAATGAAAGACATAATGTAAAATAAATTTATGCTTTTTGCGACAAATATGATATTAGTTTCAGTTGACCGGGAACATTGAAAAACTTGACCGAAAATTTGAAGTCGTCTGCTGAATCGCCACCATGATATTATAATTAGTGGATTCGCAGATGATTCAAAGCAATGTGGTGATAAATTAAAGGTACTGCTCATAAGAATGAAAAGAGTCACTTTATCTTCGGCCTTAAAATCAATTGCGGCACCTTTATAGATTAGATAATACGCCCACTCTCGAATGCCTCACACCGAGTTGGCCACCGGTTTTAGAAGGGGGTAGAAAGGTTCTCCCAGTTCGATATAATATCACTATATAGTCCACTATTCTCTATGTATATGTAACAAAGGATGTAAACAGATGCATAGGGAAACTGTCCGACCCTCTATTCTAATTAACTACGCTCTAACGAATTGACGCATTTAATTCATAATTCGAGAGACGTTTTTGTAGCTACATTTATATTGGGAGCGCGCATTAATTTTAAGAGATTTTTTTTTGGTAAAATTGCGGGTTTATTTAAAAAAGTGGTTAGCAGTTGATTATTCAAAGCACTGTCCAACGCTAGGCACTATTTTCTTCTATCTTTCTAAAAGCATACGCATACCAAGTCGGAAAGACGACTCGTCTTTTGAAGCTGTACACGAATTGACCCATTTTTTGGCATCTTCATAAGAAGTGAATTGTTTCTAGAATCGGAAGATATGGTAATCAGACGGTGCGATTTCGCGATGTACAGTACACTCTGCCAATCCCATAAAATATAGAGTATGAGCTTCGATCCATGGATATTCATATTTGGTCTTAATGTTGATGGTTGACCGGGCTTAACCCACGACTTCTTTCGCTTAGGGTTATCACAGGGAATCTACTTCTAATTGCTAGTGATATTTATCTTCGAATTAAAGAAGTAAAGTAAAATTTTCCACAAATGATACTTTGTTGGTACGCAAACAGAAATCTTTAATGCTAAAAAAAACTATGCTATTTACACTTCGATAAAACGACACCTGATGAAAACTAAGGACACTTAATGGGGCTTCAATTTGCATATAGTTACAATATGCCTCGATGCGATATAGTACAAGTAACGCCATCTCTTAGAAACCCCTCAAAATTAATGCACGCTCCCAATAAAGAAAAGATTTTCTGGAAAAAACGGATCAGAAAGGAGAAAAATAATTTTTTTCAGAAATACTGAACAAAACTTTTGCTCTTTCGTATTCGTGGGATACCTTTTTTTATTGTTTTCTATTATGCATACACGATTTCACCATCGCATGAGAGTCGAAAGAATACAACTGCTCGCGATTCATTCGCGTTTATTGCCGATTCTAAAGAACCCTAACAACTATAAATTGGGCAACAAAAAGTCCCGGCGGCCAGGACGATCTGCTAAGACAAAGGAGAATGGGACCATGAAGTCATGAGGGGAAAGGGCCTTATATCCTGCCGCACGATACGGGGCTATAAAGTCATAACTTGGCTTTTTTTCCCTCTTCCTTGTACTAACTATACAGCCTTGGAGTCTAAGGGAAAATTGCACGAACCTGCTAAAAGTTAGTACGTCGGATAATTTAAAATTAAGATTAAGAAATTAGAATTACTTTAGTCATTACAGTACCCTATTTCACCTTATTTTTCTAAAAATCTCCTATAATACCGATATTTGAGAATTTTGTATTTTTACTTAAGGATCATGCATAAACTAAGTTAGCAGTTTTGGGCAAATTTTGACCACCTCCCCCTCGTAGACAACCATTGTTTTGGTTAGGGCACCCCCTCTCCCGAAAGTAACGTAGCCTTCAAGTGAAACCCGATTTTTCGTTTTTACTGATTTTTTCGTGTTTATTGCGAGTCAAGTTGCAAAGGTATTATTGACGTGACCGCTAGGGGAATTATAAATTTATGTAATAAATCAACAATTCACATAAAAACATGATTTTTAGATTAAGTGTTGAAACGTGCCTAACTGAATTTTATTTGACAGTTAATCCGGGTGTTATTGAATATTTAAACTAAGAAAGGGAAATTTTAAAGCAAAAATTGAATAATTAAACTTTTAAGTACGAAAAAAAAAATTTAATAATTTAAAATAAACAATTTTAAATAATTATATCGCTTTGCATTTAATGTTAAAATAATACACAAGCTGCAATACACTTTTACAATCTAAAAGATCCAAGTAGAAGTTTTTGAGATTTCTTTCTTTCATGCTTCGACATTCACCACTATTTGAAAATTTTCTGACTTCATGGTGAAATTTCGAATCGTCATTATCGCCGCAAAAAAAAAAATAAAAACCATGTGATCCCATTTCCGGACTTAATCCAATAATTGAGGGCCCGGATCAAAAAACAGGTTATACATTTCTGGCGCCTACAATCTCTCCACTCTGAATGCCAGAAAGTTACAACCGGTTTTTCGATGCGAGCCTCCAATTACCGTGATTTATTCTTATTCTACTAATATCCATATGATAACCAATAAAATGAACAATAATTTTAGAATGTAAGTTTCCGGCGCCTAGAATCTCTATACTCTAAGCACCAGAAAGTTAAAACCGGTTCTTTGATCCGGGCCCTAAATTACCCTGGTTTATAATTTTTCCTCATCCTACTAATTTTCAAGTCACAAACAATAAAATAAATAATATTTTAAGAAAGTAAATTTCCCGTACCTAGTATCTGTCCACTCTGAGCGCCACTGCGTTATAACCCGTTCTTTGATCCGGGCCGTCAATTACCCTGGTTTATCATTTTTCCTTATCACACTAATTTCCATGTCTTGACCAATAAAGTGAATAATATTATTATAATGTAACTTTCTGGCACCTAGAATCTTTTCTCTCTGAACACCAGAAAGTTATAACCTGTTAATTGATAGGGGCCCTCAATTTTCCATGTCCTAACCAGTAAAATGAACAATATAATCTCTTAACTCTGAGCAGAAGAAAGTTAAAACCGGTACTTTGATCCGGACCCTTAATTACCCTGGTTTATTCTTTTCCTCATCCTACTAATTTCCACGTCCCGAACAATAATATAAGCGATATTTTCAGATAGTAACTTTCTCGATCCTAGAATCTCTCCAATCTGAGCGTCATAAAGTTATAACCGATTCTTTGATCCGGGCCCTCAATTATCATGGTTTATCCTTTTTCCTTATCATGCTCATTTCCCCGTCCTAACGAATAAAATGAACAATATTTTTAGAAGGTAACCTTCCGGCACCTAGAGTCTCGTAACTCGGAGTGCCAGAAAGTTTTAACCGGTCCTTCGGTCCGGACCCGAAACTACCCTCGTTAATCTTTTTACATTATCCTACTGATTTCCACGTCTCAAACAATTAAATGAAAAATGTTTTTAGAAGATTACTTTCTGACACCTAGAATCTCTCAACTCTAAGCGTCAGAAAGTTATAAGCGGTTCTTTGATTCAGGCCCTCAATTACGCTGGTTTATCATTTTTCCTTATCCTAATAATTTCCATGTCCTAACCAATGAAGTGAAAATTATTATTAGAAGTTAAATTTCTGGTACCTAGAAACTTTTCTCCCTGAACGCCAGAAAGTTATAACCTGTTACTTGATCGGGGTCCTCAATTACCCTGGTTTATCATATTTTCTTATCCTAATAATTTCCATGTCCTAACCAATAAAATGAACAATATAATACCTCAACACTGAGCATCAAAAAGTTATAACCGGTATTTTGATTCGAGTCCTTAATCACCCTGGCTTATCCTTTTTCCTTATCCTACTAATTTTCACGTCCCAAACAATAAAATAAATAATATTTTTAGAAAGTAACTTTGTCGCTCGTAGAATCTCTCTACTCTGAGCCCCATAAAGTTATAACCAGTTCTTTGATTCAAGCCCTCAATTACCCTCGTTAATTTTGTTCCCTTATCCCAAAAATTTCAATGTCCCAAACAATGAAATAAGCAATATTTTTAGACCGTAACTTTCTAGCTCCTAGAATCTCTCTACTCTGAATGCCAGAAATTGATAACCGGTTCTTTGATTCGGACCCTCAATTACCCTTGTTTATCTTTTTCCTTAACCCACTAATTGCTACTTCTTAACCAAAAATATTACCAATATTTTTATAAAGTAAACTTGAAATCAATGAATGGGCTGCAACCAATCGATTCAAGACATGAACGCGACGACCTTGTGCGCAAAGGATTCGAACTTACAAGCCCAGGAATGAAATAGTGTTGGTAATCTAACGTAAGTTAGCGCTGGATATCCCACGGCGAAGACGAACTGAGCTGTTGGTCCATCCGTGTCCCGTAGAGTTTCTTCTACCCCCCCCCCCCACAACCCTTTTATACATATCTCATTCTATCTCTCTTGGACGTTATGAGGATGCATTATCCACGTGGTATGCCCTGCATATTAGTCACCCCGGAATACCAACTGCCGGGCCAAATTGAGTCTTTGCCATAAAGTAAGCCATAAAGGGTCCAGAAGGTAGAAAGGGGAGAAAATGCGTCACGGGGTGCGAGTTCGCGGACATTCAAATTTATGGTAATAGTTCCTTTCTGGCAGGAGGTTATCAATTATTGCAATTATCATTCTATTTTGAATATTATTATCGTCGGATTCTGCTTGGTATTCTGATTCTTGGATGATGGATGGTTCATTGGTTCTGGAGGTTATTAGTTTAAATTCTTGAGTTAAGATCAGGGTGTACGCCGAAGCGGAAAATCGGGAAAAGTGGGAAAAGAACGGGAATTTAATTGAGTGATTTATAAATTTGGTTAAGGAGCAGGCGATTTCCAAAAAGAACCAGAATTTTTAGTCGCAGACAGAACATTTTTAAAGAGAATTATAAGTCTGGGATAGAACGGGGAATATTCATAAAGAATTATAATTTTTATTTTGGGTTAATTACGTTTTGAATTATAATTTTGAGTCTAGGATAGGGCATTTTTCGATATCAGTGAAAAATAAATAAACTTTTAAATAAACTTTGACAGTTCTGACAGGAAACTCCTCTAAAAAATTATCATTTTGACCTTCGAACAGAGAATTACAATTTTCACTTTGGGACTGTGAATCTTCTAAAAACATGATTCTTTTGATGTTGGGACAGGCTCTTAGACTTTAATTGAACAAATATAATTTTATTCCAATTCTGACATAGAATTTGAATTTTAGGTTGAATTTCGAAAAGTAAATTTCGTTAAGAATTATAATTTTCACTTTAGGACAGAGAGTTTGATAAAGTATGGTAATTTTAGTTAGAACTGGACTTTTTTCACATAAAACGATAACTCTTGAAGATAATTAAAACAGTAATTTATAAAAATAATATTTTGAAAAAATCCTCTAAAAAATCCCTGGTCCTATTCAGAATTCTTTACAATTTGAACCTCCCCTGCTCCAAATTTTGTAGAAAGAGACTTGTACACTTCTGAATTATAATTCTTTCTTTGAGCAATTTTCGCAAAGAATTAGAATTTTGTCTTTGGGACAGAGAATTTTCTGAAAAAATTACGATTCTTGTATAGAACTTGAAATTTCGGTTTTAATTTTAGGCTCAGTTTTGAAAAGGGAATTTCGTTAAAAATTAACTATAATCTTTTTTAAATAATATTAATTCTGATTTAAAAAGATAAAGTTTTGGAAAAGTTCCTCTATAAAATCCCTGTCCAAGTCAGAATATTCATCACAATTAAAACCTTTCCTCTTCCAAAGTTTGGAAAAAGGGATTTAATATACTTCTGAATCATAATTCTTTCTTTGAGAAGAGAATTTTGGAAATAAATTTAATTGTGACTTGGTATAGATAATTTTCGAAAAGGATTCTAATTCTAGCTTTAAGTTTGGTACAGGGATTTTTAGTAAAGAAATATACTTTTTAAAAATGGGATATGTCATTCTTGTATATTTATAGTTATAATCATTTTTGTAATTTTAATTGACTTACATAGAATAGGAAATTTTTTACATGGAACAGAGAATTTTGAAAATGAATTCAATTTATTGTGACTTGATGCAGGTAACTTACGTGAATAATTATAATTCTGAGTTCGGGCAGGAAATAAAGAAATGAAATAGAATAATAACTCTTTGTCAAGAATTATAATTATTCTGATTTGGAACAGGACATTTCCCAGAAGAATTATAATTATGTCTTGAAACAGCTAATTTTTTATATGGAACGGAAAGTTTTGTGAACTAATTTTAATTTTGATTGGTGATAAGATCATTAACAAGAAATTCCTATTCCAAATCAAAAATCGACAAAATTTAAAAATTCGTTGTTCCAAATAAAGTTTGTTTTTTGAATTAAAACATTTTTTTTTGCAAATAAAAATTGGCCAGAATTTGAAACTTCCCTCTTCCGTGTTTCAGAAAAAGATGGTTACACTGTTTAAGAAAGATAATTTTTTTAATGAATTGGACCATTGTTAAAAAAAAATTAAATTCGGATTTACAAAAATATAATTTATGACCGTAATCCATGTATTAAGTCAGAAAAAGTCAGATTGTAAGCATTCCCTTTTTCCAAATAGGAATTTGTTTGAGCTGTAAATTTTCTTTTCAAATAAAAATTTGACATAATTTAAAATTCTGCTCTTATAAATTTTCGAACAAATAGGGTCACTATATTTTTGAATTATAACAGAAAATCTTGTAATTATCATGACCAAAAATTATCTGAAGTTCAAAGTCAGAATTTTAATTCTTTTCCAGCATAAACTGTACCAAATGAGAAATATTTTTAATCTTTTGAAATGGTTTATCTCTAAAACTCTTTTAAATTGACCAAAAAAAATAGAAATTCACCGGAAGAAAATCGGGAAATGCCTGAGAATTTAAAATCATCCGTCGGGTTGATAGATTCAAATAAAAAAATGTAACCAGAGACTATCGAGATATTGGATCACTATCCAGGATTTTGTGAAAGGCAGCATAAAATTATCAATGAGAGGTGTAGCTGAAAGCTGGCCAGTATCGGATTTGGGCAAGACCAGATTATCAAGATGATCAGACAAAAAATACTTGTTTTGATAATGCTCATTTATTTTTTGAATTCTTTAATACGCGTCTAGTCGATTTTGCGAAACTTAGTCTCAAAATCTAAATTAGTAGAATTTGACTATAAATTAATAGAAAACTACTATTTATTGATAGAAACTAGAAAATAAGCACGCATGATTTTTTTGTCTTGGGAAATTTTTAAATCAAAATATAAAATTAATATTAATGAATTTACTTTATTTTATAGCATCTGTCATCTAAAACGTAGGGAAAAAGGCAGGAATAATTTTTATGATAGTAGAATTTTTGTTAAAAAATTTCCAGAAAAAAATTTGAAAACCTAAAATTTTCCAAAATTTTAAATCTTCTTTGAACACTATACCAATTTTCAGTAAATAAACACTAGATAGTCTAAAATTGTTCAATATAATTTAATCTTCTTTGGAATCGAATAAATTTTGAATAAATTTTTCTTTAGATCCAATGTTTTTTGTTAACATAACCTGGAATTATTAACAAATTGTACATTTAAAAAAAATATATTTTAATATTTACGTTAGAAACCGCTAGTTTAACTTACACATGAACACATTTTTTCATCAACTTTGCAATATAATAATTTCTTTTTCAAAATACTGTCGATTTTTAATGTTTATTTAAAGAAAATTTTAATTTCGACAACAAAAAAGACACTAACGTTATCCGCAATTGCTCAAGCTTATAAATTTTATTCTTTGACACAAAATAAATAATTGGATTTAAATCTGATAATTTTTTTTACTAAAAATACCAATTTCCATAGAATAATGCTGATATAATATAAAATTGTTGAGATCTTCTAGATCCCGTTTACAGTATAATGATTTTTATTTGAAAATATCAATTTTAGATTTAAAACAGAAACGTTACATACATTCGTTAACAAAATGATGATTTTTTTTAAAACAATAATTTTTTAAAGAAAATTTCAGTTTCATACAAAAATACATTTACACATCCCGAAATTGTTTAAGCTTGTAAATTTTATTATTTTAAACATCATAAATCATTCAAAGTAAATCAAATGATTTTTGTTTAAAAATGCCAAATTAAAAAAAAAATAATAATCCTAGGTTCAAATTTTTAATTAAAAAAATATATTCTTGTTCAAATTAGTCAACGGATTCTTCGCAGTTGTTAATTTCCAAAAATTTGGTGTTAAATTTGAATGTTTTAATGAAGAACGTAAATTTTTGTTTTTCTGAATTTATTCCATAAATTTGAATGATTTTGGTTTAAAATAACTGGCTTCCTGTGAAAAACGTTAATAATACGTGAAATTATTTTAAAATCGCAAATCTTATCCAAACTATAATCTTGTTTAAACTACGAATTTTCAATTGAAACCCACAACTGAATTTAAAATTATTGAAAAGTTACCAACTTTTAAAATCTAATTTTGTTTTCCAAAGTGTCAATTTCTCGTTAAATAAACGTTAACAAAATCGTAAAAGGTAAATTGTTAAAAATTTTCTATTTTTTGAAATCTAATCATTTTTTATTAAAAATAATGATTTTGAGTGTAAAATACTTACATAACCTAAAGTTTTTAAAAATTAGGAATCTTGATCAATCTCGAATCTTGATCAAGCATGTGTAATGTTTTTAATGAAAAGTACAAACATTTTTCAATATGCATAAGGTTTTCTATGATTTTTCTTCGTTTGCAGATTTAATTTTCAAAATTAAAAACTTAAGATTTTAAACAAATTCAATTAATTAAAAGCCAACATGTTTCAAACTCGGGAAGAGTCCAGATGTCAAGCCCTTTAGAGCGCTGATAGCTCTCGGATGGGTGACCATCTGCAAGGTACGACCAGGTTTTGTATTCGTTGAGTTTTAAATAATCTCAATCGAGAGGTTTGATACCGACGATCATTGTGCTCATTCGATTGGTAGGGTTCAAACTCGAGGTCTAAAAACCATCTGAACTGGGGAGGTGGTTTTCTGCAGTTTTCCTCTCCCCTGGCCAAACGTTCAGGAAAATGTGAGTGCTTTTAATAAAGTTGGATGCAGGCGCGGGTCATCACTGGTCGTAAATAAATTCATACAGTGATTCTAAGCCCACCTAAGTAAAAGAAAATTTGCACAGGTACATATCCAATGAATACACAGGAAAATTGTTCTTTTTTTTAACTATCTCCATACTGCAGCTATTTAAATTGCTCTCGCAAAGAAACGGTTTTGATTGAACACAAGTTCAAACATCGTTACAATGTCAATTTTATATTTTGTTTGTCAAGGAGATTTTTTGTTCATTTCATGATGCCTTCACATCCAATCAGTTTTAATAATTTAAACATAAATTCTGTAAGAGAGTGAACTTTTTTCCACGTATACTTTTTAAACGCTTAAAACCTCTTAATATCCGTTGAAATGCTTTCAAATTGTTTAAATCTTAACAGGCAGGAGTGCATGAACCATTTCTGTTGGATTTGGATGCGCGACGCAACCTGATGCAACTGATGAACCAGATTCAAAAATTATTACGAATAAAAAAAAATTTGTAAGTGATAACAAATATTACGATTCCTTTCAATATGAGGTAGGGTGTCTCAAATTGAAAAAATCATTGTTACCTAATTAATGGACATTCACTTATTAGATCGCACTATAATGAGTAGTTTTCTACTGATTCGGATTTAGAGTGTAAAAATTCCTGGTCGAGACAAAGACATTTTTTTGTCATGGAAAGCTGATCGTCGCTTAATCTGATTAGATTCTCATGAAATTTAGGTTGGTCTTGCTTTTGAAATGTAGTTTTTTTTTTTAAATTAAACTAATGTTAAAAATTTGAAATTTGTTCTAATTTAGAAAAATTAAAGATATCATTTAAATTTAGTGTGTTAGAATGTGTAAAAAATAATTGTAGCTTTTGTCATATATGAACTATATACATTTGGATTGTGCAACCATGTCGTGGCACGCAACAGTGGGGCAGATGCAAGCTCAAGTGAAGTTTACAAGCCTTGGCCGAATAACAACGGTCTTATATCATTCGCTGAGAAATATGAGATCCTGTGCAGCCGGCTTCGCTGCCGCCATTAATGTCCTTTCGCGAATCAGCCGCAAAGTTTGGGAGAAAAAAATTTACTTTGCGATATCTTGCACTATGTGGTTGATATTTATCCGTCTCGAGGGCTCATTGAATTCAATGCCGCACAGTGTGGCCAATAGGGTGGTCCAATTTTTCTTTTTTTTTCATGCATATCTAAAGGTTCCGCAAGATCTATGAAGTTGAACACTATTTCCCATCAAAAAAATAAAATTTGACAAGTTTTTTAGGCTAGTCCAGGTTTTATTTTAAGTTCCGAGTGAAACAGAGTTAACCTCTGTGTCATAGTCACTGATAAAGTCTCATTTTAGTCCTTTCGCATGAGAACATTTACCTAGAACTTTTTACTTAGAGCGATGTAATAATTAATGAAATGTAATGAAAATGATTGTCTAAACAAATTATTATTGTCCATAACTAGCTCCTCTTCTAGTAAACATAGATTGTTACGATTGCTTTCAGAAAATTTCCGCTTTTTGTCAATTTTTCACTTAGAGCGAGGTAATAATTAATGTAATTAAACAAACTTAATTGTTAAAACCATTTATTATTGCTTATAACGAAAAAATAATATTTTTTTTATTTCAGACAAGTGTATTCACAAAAAAGAGATTATTTAAAAAATGATTCTTTTGATTGTTTTTTTTATTTGTTAACAATTAAAAAGCGAGAGCAAAGTTCAGAAAAAGCCGCAACTTTTGAGCAATTGTCTACGAAAAGATACTTATAAACAATATACTAGTTTGTTCAACAATTATGTTTGTTCTCTTGAATCAATTATTAGCTTAATCTAAAAATACAAAGTTGAAAAAAGTGGAACATAAAAAATAAACCGCCACTGTCTAGCAATACTTTAGGAGAAGATAGTTTAAACAATAATAATTTGTTAAAAAAAATTATTGTTATGGAGTTTAATTAATGTTCGCCGCGCCATAAGAGAAAGGTGCACGTTTCACTTATAGTTGCGATTTTTTTAATCTCCAACTTTTTGTCCATGGGCAAAAAGTTGAATATTAAAAAATCAAAACTTTCTCACATTACACAAAGGTAATATTATTAGGAATTTCAATAAATTGTTTTAAAATTATTTTGATCAGCTTGAATTAATTATTATCTCACTTTTAGTGAAAAGTTGACAAAAAGTAGTCTTTAGGTGAAAAGGGACCAAAAATTTAATATTTGAGAACATACCGCATCTTTATAGAATTCTTTGAAGGCAATATTATTGAAAATAATAATAAATTGTCTGAAAAATTATTTTCATCAAATTAAATTATTTATTACCTCACACTAAGTTGAACGTTGAAAATAGGCGGAATAATTTAAAAACCCGCAACTTTCTAACGTTATTCTAAAAACAATTACAAATTGTTTAATCAATTTATATAAATATCTAATTATCAGTAAAAAGTAGCATATTATGTATCGGAAACATTGGCAATAATTTTTTAGTTGATTTCTCTAATAAAATAGAGCCTATGATTGGAAAAATCAACAAAGTGTTTATTTAGTTATAAAAATTGTTTAGATAATTAATATTTTTCATCAATTACAAAGAAAATGTATAACTAGACTTGAAAAAAAAATTTCATTTTTAATCAAAGAGATGAAATTTCTACAAAAAAATTTTAATTAAAAAAAATGAAGCTTCAATTGAAGTTAACTTTTCAGTTGAAAAAAAATTAAATTTCACCAAAAAAGTGAATTTTTAATAAAATAGTTATACAGTGAAACTCTTTTATATCGCCGATTTTGAAGCTAACCTTGAAAGTTAATTAACTTATTGTAGCCCGCTCCGCTTTTGTTTGTTCACGCTTGACTGCTCGCCTGAGTGAGAACCGCAGACCCCGCGCCTCCGCGCAGTTCCTGTTATATCTACCTACAGTGCGGCTTCAATTCTCGGAAAGGCTATAGAAGGGAGGGCTATTAAAGTTTTTCACTGTATTTACATTAAGAGAATAGTTTTCAATAAAAATGATGAATCTTCAAGTGAAAAGATTGATTTTCAAGAAGATTTAAACTTCAAGATTTAAACTTCAAAGAAAATTATTGGATTATCAACCAAAAAAGTTGGATTCTTAATCAAAAAGATGAAATTTCTACCAGAAATTTTGGGAAAGAAAGAAAAAAAAAATATTCTGAGATAGGAGACTAAGAAAATAAGTATTATCAGTTTGTTTTTAAATTGATATGAATATCATTTTTATAAGATTCTTGAGAATTAAAATTTTGACAAATTATTCAAAATCTAAGAAAATTGCCTTATAATCTTCTAAATTTCCCCAGAAATGTGAAGAGAATTTGTTTATTCTCTTAAAACCTATCGAAATTCTTTTAAAGCTGCTAAAGTTTATTTTTGAAACCTGTAAAAATCTACATTTTTCCAAGTCTCTTAAAGCTTAAGTTTCTTTTTAAATCTCTTCAATTCCACTAAAAATTATTTAAATTTACTTCTTTACTCAATTTTTCATTTTTTAATCTCGTCAAATAAAAAAATTTTGCTTTTAGAAATTTTAGGAAATCGTTTGATATGGTTAAAACTTTTTTAAATTTTCTCTTTAAAGTTATTTTTCTAAATAAAAAATTGCATAATTGAAAAAAAATCGCCTAAAAATATTACAGATTTTTCTTTGATAATTTTTCAAATCTTTTAAAATATTTTGTAATCTTTTTAAATAATCTCTTAAAATGAACTTTTAAAAATAAATAATTCTTGCAATTTTCCCTAGGAAACTACACAGAATTTTTAAATTTTCGTTCAATCTGAAATCTAACATAATTCATTCAAAATCTGAACTTAACATTCTTCTGAACTTAACATTATCTTTTAAAATAACATCTGAAACATTTGTTAAAAATTAATTCATTGAAAAGCTTCTAATATTTCTAATTCTTCCAAATAACTTTTTGCTCATAATTTAATTGTTCTTATCTCTTAAAAAAGAAACAAAAGTTTACAAATTATAACGTAATAGCGATATGTTAAGAACAGAATTATTTACCATGATTAAGCAATCATTTACAATGAAAATTTTTTCCTATATCAATAATATTCAGAAAAATTTAGAAATAAATTTTATGATGAAGTAAAATTATTTCTTTAGAAATTTCTGATACACTAAATTAATGGTACAAAAAATTAATAATGTTATTTTTACACTTCAAATTAAAAATAAAATTTTAATTCAAACCACCTATAAAGTCGTCGAGTTTTCAAAGGGGATTTATGTTGATTTGCAGTCTAAAAAAGTTGCAAACGGGAGTCCGAGAAGAACGGACACCAACGCGGATTTACACGCTCGTAGGCGTATTCATAAAATATGTTTCACTCCCTATAAATTGATAGCCACCGAGCGATGTTGTGTATCCGCGGATTAACTGCAGTGAATTCGTACACAGATGTACACAGCTCTGTTGTAACAGCAACATTTTATGTTTCTCATAACCCACTGTCAAATTTATAGACATTTTAATATTACACGCAAAAATTGAATAATGTATTCCATTACAAACTGTGAGAAATTAAATTTCTCATACATTACACATTACATATACTATACTGAATATTTGTATATAACAGGATTAGCTCTTTGACCCATTTTTTTACCCCGTACCTTGGGTGACTTTACCTTGCGCCCTATCCAACTTTACCCCGTACCTTAGTCGACTTTTCGCTTTACCTTGATTAACATTTTCCCGTACCCTAGCCGAACTTACCCCGTGCGTTAGCCTACTTTACCTTCTACCATTATCAACTTTACCCCGTACCCTAACTGACTTTACCCAATCATCATGCAGTCTTTACTTCGTACGTTAGCCGATTTTATCCCGTACTTTACCAGAATACTCTCTGTACACTCTCCAAATTTACCCCATATCCTCACACGATTTTAACTTGTACCACACCAGATTTTACCTCATACTATAGATGATTTCACCATGTATCATAGCCGAATTTACTTCGCAACTTAGCCAAATTTACTCTACAACTTAGCCGAAT
>NC_046663.1:62881848-62896993 GCF_010883055.1 Belonocnema kinseyi | reverse complement strand
CCGAATTTACTTCGCAACTTAGCCAAATTTACTCTACAACTTAGCCGAATTTTATCCGCAACTTAGCCGAATTTAATCCGCAACTTAGCCGACTTCATCCCGCACGACAATCGAATTTTCTCTTCAACATAGCTGACTTTAGTTCGTACCCTAGCTGACCTCATTTTGTACTGTAGATGATTATACCCTGAAAATTCGTCCCTGGATTAAAAATTCTTTTTTGTTTGTAGAAAAAGTTCTTGCATGAGAATTCAATTTTCCTGGTTATTGTTCAATTTTTTTTGTTGCAAATTTGATACATTGATTTAAAATATTCAATTATTAAATTAAAGATTCGACTATTTTTTTAGAATTAAATTATTTTTTGAGAAAATCCAACTGTTTTGTTAAAAATCGTATTTTTATAGAAAATTCGTCTTCTGGATTAAAGATTATTTTTTGTTGGTAGAAAATGTTCTTGGATGGAAATTCAATTTTCCTGTTTGAAGTTCAATTTTTTTCAAATTGGGCCCATTGATTGAAATATTTAACTATTAGATTGCAGATTGAACTATTTTGTTCAAAATTAAATTATTTTTTTACAAATTCATATTTTTTGTTAAAAATTATCCTTTTTCATAGAAAGTTCATCCCTCTGGATTGAAAATTTTTTAATCTTTTGTAGAAAAGTTCTTAGTTGGAAATTCAATTTTCCTGGCTGAAGTTCAATTTTTGTTTAATTCGAAAAATTGATTGAAAAGAGTCAAATATTAAATTAAAGATTGAACTATTTTGTTCAAAATGAAATTATTTTTTAAAAATTCAGCTGTTATGTTAGAAATAGTTGTTTTTTAAAATGAAAATTCCTTCCTAGATTAGAAATTCTTTTTTGTTTGTAGAAAAAGTTCTTGGATGGGAACTCAATTTTCCTGGTTGAAAGTTTAATTTTTTTGTAATTGCACACATTGATTATAATATTCAACTATTAGATTGCAGATTAAACTATTTTGTTCAAAAGTAAATAATTTTTTTACACATTCAAATGATTTGTTATAAATCGACCTTTTGATAGAAAGTTCGTCCCTCTGGATTAAAAATTCTTTATTTTTTGTAAAAAAAGTTTTTGGTTGGAAATTCAATTTTCCTGGTTAAGGTTCATTTTTTTTTAATTTCACACATTTATTGAAAATATTCAACTATTGGATTAAACATTGAACTATTTTGTTGAAAATTCTACTGTGTTGTTAAAAATAGTTTTTTTTTTATCAAAACTTCGTGCCTCTGGATCAAAAATTCTTAATTTTTTGTAGAAAAAGTTCTTAGTTGTAAATTCAATTTTCCTGGCTGAAGTTCAATTTTTTCTTAATTCGACACATTGATTGAAAATATTCAACTATTGAATTAAAGATTGAACTATTTTATTCAAAATCAAATTATTTTGTTGAAAATTCAATTGTTTTGTTCAATATCGTCTTTTTATAGAAAACTGGTCCCTGTGGATTAAAAATTCTGTTTTGTTTGTATAGCAGAAGTTCTTGGTTGGGAATTAAATTTTCATGGTTGAAGTGCAATTTTTTTATTTGAAAATTCGACACATTCATATAAAACATTCAACCTCTAGTCTAGATAAATAATTTAACTATTTTCTTGAAAATTCATTTCTCCTGTAGGAAAATTCAACAACTTTTTTGAAAGTGCAATATATTGATTTCGTTAGAACACGAGAGTTCCACGTTAATTATAATATAATCATTTTCTAAATGGGAATCAGTAAATGATTCCGAAGAACAAAATAATCGTTGTACAAAATGGTATTGATAACCAACGCCTTCAGCAACTGGAAACCGCATGAGCTTCGACCACGAGCATATGTATAGATTTATCAGGCAGTAAAGATGTTTACAGCACCGCAGTGCTATCACTATCATCCAAAAGAAGGAAAGTTCTAATTGATTTGTGGCAATGTATTTATCTCATCTACTAACTTAAATTAAGTTACGTGAAAGCCTGAGAATATTTATTCCGTCAAAATGTGGGAGGTCCTTCGGGATTAGTCCTCTTCGTTTTTGCATTAAAAAACGAAGTTCCAAGATTAGGAGGTTTTAAACCCCCTCGAGCATCCTATCTTCTGACCGTAATTGACTTGCTGGCATATTAAGCTTTTAAGGCATTTTAATGCGGTCGTAAAATGTGTGAGATGATCATTATTCTATCTTTCGGGAAATGTAAAGAAATCGATATTCATGTTTTATGATAATATAATTGAAGAGCAATCCTTTGAAGGAAGCTTGTTCGAGAGCATTCAGAATCAAGAAAGATGAGATCCCTGCAGTAAAAAGGTTTTCAATTCAAAACAACAAATGTTTAAAATAAAAGAAGTTAAATTTTCGACTAAAAACGATGACCTTAACAAAATACATACATTTTTAAACAAATAAATCAATTTTGCACCTAAAAGATGAATTTTCAAATAAAAAGATTAATTTTGTTATCAAAATAGTTCATTTTTAAGTTAAAAAGTAGAATGTTTTAGGCAATAGTTGATTTTGAAATGGAAAAGTAAAATTTTGAACAAGAAGGGTAATTTTCAATCTAGAAAGATGAATTTCCAAAAAAAAAATAGTTCAATTTTCAACTAATAACAAAATTTGTGTATCAAAAATTAAATGGTTAAATTTGGTTTAATTAAAAAAGCACAATTTTAACCACTGCAATTCAACTGAAAAAGTCAAATTTTTAACAAACAAGATTAATTTTTCTACCTAAATAGACCAATTTTGACAAAAATGAATGAATTGTCTACCAAATACTTGACTTTTCATCCTATAAACCAAATTGAAATGTTACATTCTCAGATAAAAAGATTAATTGTTAACTGAAATAAAAGTTTTTTCGATAGAATAGTTATTATATTTTCAAATAAATAGTTTACTTTTAATTAAATAGTTTCATTTTCAAACAAAATTTGAATTTTCTATCAAATTTGTGAATTTTTAATAAAAAAAGGAAATTTCTAAAAAAAAGTTAAATTTTTAACCTGCAAATATGAAATTTCAATAAATGTTTCAGTTTTCAACCGTAGAAGGGGATTTTTACCTAAAATGAAAAATGCGAGAATATTATTTTTCTAAGACAAGAATGAATAATGAAAATGAAATAATAGTTGTAAAAACAATCAAATTGATTGATATGCGTCCCATAAAAAAATGGTTAATAACAAATTTGTGGACCTTTCTGGGTGAACAATGTTTGTCAGTTCATTTTTTTGTACCTTGTATCGTGTGTCTTTCCAGAATTAAAAAAAAGTTTGAATTTTATTTTTTTATGAATGAAAAATTATTGTGTTTCTTTTGTATCTTCCATAGTTCGACTGCAAGATGAATTTGTTGATTTTCCAATATTTTTGTGTGTGAATAAAACCAGAACCGTTGGTTAAATAATGCTGGCTAACTCGGTTAAGAATTAAGCGATATTCAGTTTTCACATAAAACTAATAGCAAGATTAATTTTCTATAACAATAGATGATTAAAAAAAATGTATGAATGTTCTACTGAATGATTGAAAAATGAAATAATTATATTTTCAGACAAAAAATAATTTTCACCAATAAAAAGAACGAATTTATAAGAGAATAGTTTAATTTTCCAATTCGCATTTTAATTTTTTTTAATATTTCATTTTGTAGTAGTACCAAAAATATGAATTGTCTATTTAGTTGTTGAATTTTTAAGCCAAAAAAAGAATATTTTTTGTTCAAAGCAGTTCAATTTTCAACCCTATTACATAAATTTTCAATAAAAAATCTGCCCGCTTCGCTCGCAAGTTTGAGCGCGCCTAGGGCGCGCGACGGTTGAATTTCGCGCTTCACGCTCGAATATTTATTCTTTGCATTTGGAATGATTGAAAAAAACATTATCAAAAAGATCTCTTTTAGATGGCAGTATTTATATGCCTCTTCATGTTGTAAATTTTCTACTTAATTAAGTATTCTCAAAGATTAAGTTTCTCAAAGCTCTGTAGGCTTTGAGGTACACATTCTCATCGTGACACTTGCGTTGCGCGCTCGATTTCCGACCGATATTTGTAAACAGGTTTTGTTAAATCTTTTTTTTTTCTCGTAACTTTCGTTGTCTTTCCACACATTTTTTTTATTTATTTTTTTTTCAATGTTATTTTTCACGAATAAAACAAAAAGTACGCGTCCTATTATAAAGTGACCCTCAACGAAATTTTAGATCTTTTTTAGGTTAACAATTTTTAATAAATCATCTTTTTTCGTGTCCTACATAGTTTGTCCACAAAATGGAATTTTTTATTTTTCACTATTTTTTGTGCAATAAAAATTTTAATTTTTTAAGAAAATCCAAAAATATGCTATGATGATCTTGTCGGGCTTTCAAAAAGAAATGTTTTTCTTCTCTTGACTTTTTTTTATATCGTGCGTTTTTGGCTTCAAATTTTGATTTTTGGTTGATTTAACCAATTTTGAAAACGCTATATCTCTAAGAATTTTCATTTTATCGAAAAAAGTTATGCGGATAAATTGTTTGTTCTTTTTAATATTATAAATATCCGTACATAGAATTTTCAAATTCAGAAAAAAGTGGTCTCAAAAATTTTCAAAATGCGCTCACTTTTTGAATTTACATCAAAAATAGCTGGTTCACGAACTCGTCCTTTTTTTTAGGACCTGAAATAAGTGTGCTAAAGATGGATTTGATTTGCTAATTTTTTTGAGAGTTATCGTGTTTACGGACGGACGGCTGGGCGGACAGACAGACGCCATCGTGAAAACCTGATTTTCGGATTCAGGGGCTCTCGAAACGTGGAGATCCGTTGAAAAAGTGTGATGTTAAATTTCCGACAATTCTAATACTTTCTGAATCCTAAATGATGAGAATGTAAAAAATGCCACAATTTTGTATAAAATTCAACTACGCGTCCAATCAAAAAGTGATTTATAAAAAATTTGTCATGATTAAAGCAAATACTACGCAACTCATAAAAAAATGATTGATAAAAATTTGTAATTTTTTTTGTTATGAGTTACCGTAGTATTTGCTTTAATCATGAGAAATTTGTAATAAAAACTTTTTGATTGGACGCGTAGTTAAATTTTATACAAAATTGTGGCATTTTTTTAAACTAAAAAAAGATTTTTTCTGTAAAACAGTTAAATGTTAGGTAACAGAAAAAAAATCCAAAATATACATCAATTTTTGGTTAAACAGCTTTTGTTTAATTTTCTTCGTAGCTTGTGTTGTTTGTCCAAACATTTAATTGTTTATTATTATTGTTTTTTTTATGAATAAAACGAAAACTGCGTATCCTATCAAAAAGTGAGTAATAATAATAAGTTTGCAAATCTTTTTTGGAAGCACAATTTTGATTCACGCATCTTTACTCATATATATCATACATAGTTTGAGCACAACATTACTTTTTTATTGTTCCTTATTTTTTGTGTCATAAAAATTTGAATTTTCGATTGTTCAATTATATTTAAAAAGTTGTTATGAAAATTTTGTTGTAATTGTAATTATCGATTGATTTTTTAAGCTTTGTAAATGCTATAACTCAGATAATTTTTATCGTAAAAAGCTTTAGATGTACTACTAACAGTCGTACATAGAATTTTTGAATCTAAATAGAATTCTCAAAATTTTGTAAAAAGCTCCGACTTTTTAAATTACTATCCTAAATGGCTTTTTAACGAATTCGTTCTTTCTTCTGATACCAAAGAAAATTGTGCAAAAGTTGGATTTGATCCGTTCATTTTTTTCGAGATTTTTTTTGCGTTGTATATTGGCTTAAGATATTATTTTTCTATGTTTCGCATACTACTTTCGAGAAATGTAAAGAAAATGACTAGTCCTATTGAAAAATGGTTAAGTTAAAATTTGTAGGATATTTCAAAATCTAATATTTCTTGTTAACACATTTTCGGAATTTGCGTCATTTGGTTCGAAATTAAAATTTTGTAGTGTCAAATTTAGGATAATTCTAATACTTTATCAATCATAAATGATGAGAACGTATCGTTTTCGTACCTTTCATCGTTTTCCAAAAAAATTTTCATTTTCATTTTCAATGTCATTTTTATGATTAAAACCAAAACTACGCGTCTTATCAAAAAGTAATTCATAACAAATTTTTAGATATGTTTTAGGCGTACAATTTTAGTTAAATAACTTTTGTTCTTGACTTGAGGGGTTTTTCCACAAATTTTTTATTTATTTGATGTTTTTATTTTCAATGTTATTTTTCACGAATAGAACAAAAAGTACGCCTCTAATCAAGAAGTGATTATTAATTAATTTGTATATTTTTTTGGGGGTTAAATTCTCGTTAATTCATCTTTTTCGTAATCTGCATAGTTTGACCACAAAATAGAATTTTTTGAATTTTCATTATTTTTTGGGCAATCAAAATTTGAATTTTGCATTTTCTAAGAAAATCCAAACATTTGTCATGACATTCTTATAGGGATTTTAAAAAGCACTGTTTTTCTTTTCTTGAAATTTTCTCATATCTTGCGTTGTTTGGGTTAAAATTTTGAATTTCGGTTATTTTACAACATTTTGAAAATGCTATAACTCTGAGAATTTTCTTTTAATCGAAAAAAGTCATAAGGATAAATTGTTTGTCTATTTCATTACTATAAATTTGCGTACATAGCATTTTCAAATTCACAAAATAGAAGAAGTCTCAAAAATTTTCAAAATGCGCTCACTTTTTGAATTTTTATCAAAAATGGCTGGTTAACGAACTCGTACTTTCTTTTAGAACTTTAAAAAAGTGTGCCAAAGATGGATTTGATCCGTTAATTTTTTTGAGCGTTATCGTGTTTACGGCCGGCCAGACAGCCGGACGGTCGGTCGGACAGACAGACGCCATCTCAAGAACCTTATTTTCGGATTCAGGTGGTCTCGAAACTTGGAGATCCGTTGAAAATCTGTGATGTCAAATTTCCGACAATTCTAATCCTTTCTCAATCATAAATGATGAGAATGTAAAAAGTTGTTTTATGATCAAATAGTCCAATTTTAAAGTAAATTGATAAATCTTGAAAAAAATTATTCTTCATGTAGATCATCTTTGAAGCAACTATTTTATTTTAAAAAAGAATTTTTATTGTAAAATGTATGCATTAGTTATATGTTATATAATATATAATAGTTTAATATTTAATTTTAAAAAATCTTACATTTAAATAAAAAACAGTTGAATTCAACAAAAAAGAAGAATTTTTGGAATAATAGATTAATTTTAAACTAAGTAGTTAAATTCTGAACTAAAAAGAAGAATTTTCAACCAAATAGTTGTATTTTAAACTAAAATGTATACATTTTCAACTATAAGAGTAAAATAGTTTACTTTTGCTGAAAAAATTAATTTTCAGTCAAAAATAAAACAAATTAAAAAAAAAATGGTTAATATTTCAACCCAAGAGATGAATATTTGACAAACAAAAATAATTTGTATGAAATTAGTTCAACTTTGAACTAAGTATTTCCCGTGTAGAAATGGCCCTAATAGTCCCAAATAATATTGGGGCTTTGTGAGGGGCCCCAACAGCTTACCTTTATCAGGGATGCCCCCACCAGGACCAATTATGGTCCGAATATGGCAAACCTTTTAATTGAAATGACATCCATAATAAGCCCCCTATTGTGGCCCTCGACAGGATTGCTTTGGACCCTAAATAATTTGCATGATCAAAAAAAAATTGTCTTAATACGAAAAAAAAATTGAAAAATCTGACATGCTAACTCATTCGTTCTAACTGTGCACCACGCAATACAAACTTTGGACCATTTTTTGAAAATTTTAGACTATTTTTGGAAATCGATGAAAATTTTAGTGAATTATTGTTGTCGTTTTAAATTGATAGCGGTAAGTACTCAGATTAAAATAAACCTTTTAGCAGATTAGCAAAAAAAGGACGTTATGAATGACGTTTATAGGTTAGGTCATTGTGTCACACGCGTGCTACATATGAAAAAATGATGATGTTTATATTTATTCAACTTTAACCATATGAATTATATATTATTTGTGCGAATTATCTAAAAGGATTTTATTAAATTATTTTCATAAAGAGAAAAGAGACCCAATTTTTAAAGTATGTGAAGACGCTTGAAACTTTGTTCACGAAAATCCTTTTTTTATACATTTTTATTATATTAAAATAGCATTCGTAAGTTCTTTTGAAAAGAAATGTCACATTTACTTATCAAGAATCGTAAAGAGTTTCTTGTAACCGTAGCAGTATAAAATGCTTTTAATAAGAGGGTTAAAATTTGAAAATCACTTAGCATTTCGTGCATGTCACAATGAAATTAAGGTTAATTCAACGGTTATCCTTCAGTAAAATAAATCTCTATTCCCTCGTATTACATATTGCACGACATGTGTAATCCACTGAACCGAGATTAACGCAGTAACGTATCAGTATTAGTTTACTTAGCTCGCCCCTAAAGTCGCAACGCAACCTATCCACGCGGGGCACCGGGTGAATTCATGAGCAATCCTTTTTGACATTTTTGTGGCATTCGTCCCATTACTTCATATCCTGACTTTGCAAGGAAGATTATTAAAGAATGTTCGCGTATTCAGAAGTCATTTCTAAGGTCACCAACCTCAGTTACAAATGCATTTAAAAATTATTTTACGGATCGCAACTCGTGTAATAGAGTAGTGGTTAAAACTATTGACTTGTGTGCTTAGGTTTATGCGTTCGAATCCCACCCACTGCGTCCGAAATTTTAATTGTATTACAAGCATTATAACTTACAAATACTGATTAATTATAAGTATATCCGAAATTATTTATAAGAAATAACCGTGCGCTTATTAATTAATTATTTTTTAACAATACTTTTTCACAGTTTATAGTGCTGTCTTAACTGTAGTCTACGCCGATAACATAATTTAGATCTCTTCATAGTATTCGCTAGAGTGGCATGATAATTCGGAATTGCAGCATCCAGGATCTGTACGGAATAGCGACTGTACTTGGAAGATCTCTAGATTTAACTTGGTTTTCAGTAAAATATTTTTACACAAACAGTTATTGCACAAAAGGCCCTATTGAGGCCCTAAAGAAGGCCCCTAACATTAATTGGAAAATAATAAGGATACTTGTTAAGGGCCTGAACAAATTTCCTTTGATGGCCCCTATCAATTTTGCGTAACCAAACTAGTACGGCCCCTAACAATTTGTCCCCTGCTGGCCCTAATAAAAATAGGGAAACCCCACCAGATTAAAATACCCCATTAAGATTTCTACACGGGGTAGTTTAATTTTTGGCCATAAAAGATGACTTTTTAATCAAATATTTGACTTAATTGGCAATTCCCTAGAATTCTTCTAAATTCACTTCCCTTATAGTGAAATCAGTAAAATTCTTTTTCCAACTTATTTGAATTCATTTCATTTCATACTGAAGTATTACTGATTTATCCTGAAATATTTTTATTTTTTTTGAATTCCTTGGAATTCTCTTTATTTTTTTAAAACTCACTGAAATTTTATGAATTCTTCTAAATTCTTTCAATTCTACTCAATTAAATTGATTGAAAACATCTTTCTAATTCTTTGGTGTATTTACCCGGATGTTTCTTAAAGTCACCTTGAATTCATAAGAATTTTATCAAATTCTTTCGAATTATTTCTAATTGTTCTAAATTGATTACAATTTTGCTAAAATCAGTGAGATAATTAGGACTTTGTGAATTTGTCTCAATTGAATTGGATTTTTATAAATTTTGTCAAATTCTTCTCATCTCCCTTAAAGTCTCTCAAATTTCAGGTTATTCGTGGTTTATTTGTTTAATGTATCCTAAATCCATTAAAATTCACCTAGAATTTTCATAACTTTGGTCAAGTCCTGGTGATTTGACTTTTTAATTCAAACATTAGTCACATTTGGTCCCTTTGTTGTTTTGAACAGGATTATCCGTTGTAAAGAATCTTTCGACAATTAGTGGCTGAAACTTGAATAATAAAAATGAAAAAGATTCATAAAAACAATCAAATTTATTGTCATAAAAGAGATTTCTGAAGTATATTTGGAATGTATCTAAAAATGTACCGATTTTCATAGGTACTGTTACTAAAAAAAATTTTACCAATTTTTTGCTTATTTTCAAAAGTAACTTTGTTTTCACTATCGTTATAAAAAAAAGTTGCTAGTTAAAAGCAACTAGTTACTAACCATCACTGGGGATGAGGTCATATTTCCTCTATTTATCTTTTTTTAAAGATACTTAAAAGGAAATTAAAAATCAACTCCATTAAGTTAAGGAACGAAAAAATGAAAGAGAACTCGAGCAATAAATGTAAAGAGCTGATTATCAAGAGCATATTTCATGATGAATGGATAAGAGGCTCTAAAATTACTTAACAAGTTGAAAAACTAAGAAATATTACACACTTTATTTGATTTTGTGTTTCGTCTATCACAACCTTGTATTTTATAATGTGTCTAGAGTTCTTGAGTAGCGATACAGAAAAGTGACAGCAATGCTAGGCAGGATTTTACATTTAGTTTCAAGGACTCGCTTTTTATCTTATCGTAACGCTTGGCAGAAACCAACTAACATATTTTCTCCTAGACCCAGTAGGTACTTCGTGTTTTTCCTTTTTCGAAAATCCATGATTTAAGGTGAGCCCATTCGAAGACTCGGTCGGAGGGCAGGTTTCTCATTTTCCATGTCGCCAGGCGTCTGGGATGTTAGTCGAAGGACATTTATCCTGGCAGCTAAGCTTGACAAGGGAAAAACAAAGGATCGTTTAAAAAGGACTAGTTAGCCGGTCACGCTTGGGTAGGATTAGTCATGCCATGGTTTCAGCCTCAGTCCAGGCACGAGAGCTTAACCTTCATTAAGAAACGCGTCGATTATTCCCTAATACCTAATGAACGAATGCTTTCCTTTTTGGAAATTTTTAGTTAGTGGATGTGATTAGAGTCAAGAGTATACGCTATCTGATGAATTTGTAAAGCTCTTCCCATGGGTCGATTGCTAGAGAGACTGGTCAGCGAACTGTGTCGGATTGGTGTACGCGAATTCCAAGATGATCTAAAATTTATAATTTCTTCTACACATCCCTTTCTCACTCTTCTCATATGAATTCTTTGATTCCCGGCAGTAGAAAGAAGCTAGAACCCAGTTAGTTTCGCTGAACCCGAAAGGGATATGGCTTAATGGTTTGGATAATAAAAAAAATCCTAATTAAAAAATAGGTTTAGATTCAAATGATTTAGATTTTATTCTAGGTTTACTTTGAAAACATTTACTTTAGGCTCTAAGGATTTTCAAATATGTCGAAAAATAATCTGGAAGATTTTCAAACCCATTTTTTCATTTTTGCAGGATAAAAAAGAAAGATTAGAAAACGTTTGAATTATTGAATAAGATATTTCAAAGTTTTAGAAGTTATGAATAATTGTTTTTTTTTAATTTTAGGGAAAATTTTAATTGATTTTTTATATTTACAATTTTTAAAAAATATTTAAAAAGATTTTAAAACATTTCAAAATGATTTTCAAACATTTCGAAAAATAATGTCGAAGATTTTAAAGGAAACTTTTTCAATTATGCAAGATTACAAAATTAAAAAGTTTGTAATTTGAGTGAATGTATATCAAACGTGATTCTTTATTTTGAAGTATGCACTTGAAGAAAATATTTAACAAGATTTTGAAACATGAGAAGAGATTTCCGAATTTTCGAAAAGGTACAAAAATTATTTTAAATTAAAAATTATTCCAACAAGTTTTAAAAAATGTCGATTTTTGAAGTTTTGGAATTAAATACTTAGAATCTTTTTAAACATTTTTTAACAGTTTCAAAAGAATACAAAAACTTTCTTAAGATTTCTAGAAAAATGAAAAGAAAAAATTGTTTTATAAAAATTATTTTAAGGAAATATTTCAAACGGTTTTAAAGCATTATGAAAGATTTCCAAAATTATCAAAACGAATCTGAAAGCTTTTAAGATAATTTAAGGAATTTAAGAAATTTAAAGGGATTTCGACAATTTCACGGGATTTCAAAGGATTTTAAGAATTTTCAAACGATTTTAAAATGTATTCACAGATTTTGGAGAATTTGGTGAGAATTCAAAACATTTAACCGAATCTTGAAGGATTAAAAAATGTTCTTAAGAATTTTTAAAGATTTGTAAAGATTTTCAATGATTTTAATTTTCAGGGACCATCGATAAACTACGTTACCAATTTTGGGCAATTGTTGCCCCCGCCCTCTACCTTATTGTTAGTCGCTGATTTGGTATTGGCAGTCGGAAAGTAATATACATTTATAATGATTTTTATAAATGAGAAATTAAAAATAAATAAAAAATTGAAATAAAAAAGTGATTTTCAGAGTAAGTGCTGAAATGTGCCTAATTGAATTTTATGTCACTGTTAATCTGAATATTATTACATTTTAAACCAGAAATGAAATATTTATACGTTTAATTGAGAAGAATAATTTAAAATTATAAAAAAAATAATTTTATACCAAATAGTTGAATCAAAAAAAAAAAAAATTATTGAACTTTCAAGACAAAATTACAAAGTTTCCATACAGAACAGTTGAATTAAAATAGATAATTAATATATAAATCATTTTAAAAAAAATAAAAAAACTAGATAATTAATTTTTTTTTAAACTAATTTTTAACAAAATAGTTGAATTTGTACATAAAGCTAAATTTTAAGTTTAAAAGAAACATTTTCGACGAGCAATGGAATAGGTAAATTTTCTGTTACCAATGTAATTTTTCAAGAAAAAAAAGAAGGAATTTTCAGTAAAATAGTTCAATTTCCAACCAACAGGATGAATTTTTAACTAAAACTGAATTGTCAACCAAAAAATGCATTTTTAAGAAAGAGATTCGACTTTAAAACCTAGCTGTTAAATTGTTTACCGACAAGATGCATTTTTAAATGAAAAGATTAGTTTTCCACACAAAAAACTAACCGAACTAACCGAATGTTTAACAAAAATCAAGAATTATCACATGAAAATTTGAACGTTTTCACGGGAACTATGAATTTTTAAACAAAATGATTAATTTTCTAACGAAAAAAAAAAACAAATTTTCAACAGAATTAGAGAATTCTCAACCAAACAGTTGAATTTTATACTAAAAAAGATGAATTCTTAAACAAAAAGATTAATTTACGGCTAAAAGGACGAATTTTCCATAAAATTCAAGGATTTTCTACTAAAAAGTTGGATTTTCAACTAAAAAAGATACATTTTTCAACGAAAAGGTTAATTTACTACCAAAAAAGAGAAGCTTTCAATAAAATTCAAGAATTTTGGACTTAAAAAATGAATTTTCAATTAAAAAAGATATATTTTTAAACAAAACGATTAATTAACTATCTAAAAAAGCAAATTTCAGACAAAATTCAAGAATTCTGAACTAAAAAATTGAATTTTCAATTAGAAAAGAAAATTTGTTAACAAAAATATTACTTTAATACCAAAAAAAGACGAATTTTATTAAAATTCAAGAATTCTAAACCAAACAGTTGAACTTTCAACTAAAAACCAAAAGTTTTGAACCAAAAGATGAATTTGCTGCCAAAAAAGACGAATTTTTAATAAAATTCAAGAACTCTGAACCAAAAATTTGAATTTTCAACTAATAAAGAATTTTTAAACAAAAAAATTAATTTTCTTACTAAAACATTTATCATCTGGAAACGTACTAAAAACTTTACCTTATGTACTTTTAAAAGAAAATTTCTTGAAATTCTAAAAGGTAACGTAGATTTTGGACGATCTTCATATGAACTTCATCATCCAGGGCAGTATCATGAGGCTAGAACCGAGTGAATTTCGCTTGTCCAAAAAGGAATTTTTATTAATGGCATGATAATAATAATAATAATCCGATTGTTAAAAAGTTTTCATTTTTGGCTGTTTAAACATGGAATCTAAATAGTTAAAATTATTTAAAATAAAAGTTTTTATTTGGTTTCGATTTGTTTCAATTGTGTGTTTTTTTTATAAACTCAATTAAAATTTAACATTATATTTTAAATATTTAAACTATCCTATAAAGTTCATACAATATACTCTGTTCAAAATTAAATATTTGAGCATATTAGCGATTAAATATTTGCAAATTTTACACATTTTCAAAATTAGAAAGTTTAAACTCTTCTTTTTATTCATAGGTAGGATGAAATCTAAATAAACAAAACAATTCTTTCCCTACCAGATTTATTAACTGAAATAGATATGAATTTTAAAGAAAAAAGACGAACTATTAACAAAGGAGTCTAAGTTTCCAACAAGTGGTTTTATATTTAACCAAAAAGACGAATTTTCAACTAAAAGGATGAATATTTAACTGAAATACTTAAACTTTCAACAAGATAAAAAAGAATGATTTTAATAGGATGTCACAGATTTGAAGGACTTCAGAGGATTTCGTAAGATTTCAAAACCTTTCTTCAAATTTGGAAGGATTTCTAAATATTGTACAGGAAATTATTTAATACAATTCCGGAAATAATCTCGATTTTTCACAGAATTAAGCAACATTTTAAGACACTTCAAGGAGTTTAATCAGATTTCAAGAGATACTGTAAGATTTCCACGGATTTTGAGGGATTTCATGGGGTTTTCAGGAGTTGCGATTGATTTCCGTGGAGTATAAAGAATTTTAATGAATTTCAAGAAATCTTCAGAGATTTTGAAATATTCAAAAAGAAGTCACGGGAATTTAAAGGATTTTAAAAAACTTTAAGACACCGAAGTATTTTTACGAATTTTGAAGAGTTCAGGATATTTTAATAGGAGTATTAGGCATTTCAAAAGATTTTGAAGATTTTCTATGGTTAAAAAGGATACAGCAGATCCCCTGAAAAATCTTAGGTGATTAGTGTACGTTCCCTTAACAATCCAAATAATAATTGGAAGGGCGGTAATTTTCAATAGTTCTAAAAAAAAGGAGTAGTGATAGAAAGGCAGGAAAAGGAAAGGATAGAGAAGGGGAGGATGGAGAAGTTGAGGATAGAGAAGGAGGAGGGAATGGGTGGAAAAGGAGATGGAGGGGAAGAAAAGTGGTTGGGGAGGGATAATTGGGAATGTTATGGGAGAGTGTGGGAAATGAGGAAGGGAATAGACATAATC
>NC_046663.1:62862224-62881748 GCF_010883055.1 Belonocnema kinseyi | reverse complement strand
AATGGAGGAGGGGGAAGGGGAGGTTGATGTAGAAGAAATCAGATTGGATAGAGGAGAAAAGCTTCAGTTACATGTTTTATTATTATTAGAGGTTTTTTTTTTAATGTTAAACAAAAATTGTTATGCCGATAAACTTTACATTTACAATTTTTTTTACGAAAATACACTTATTTACTAGCCTAGCTACGTACGAGGAATATTAAATTTTGGCAATAATCTAAAGTTGAGAAACGTAGTATGTAGTAAAATTAAATTAAATTAATCCTCTTTGCCTCTGAATATTCATTTATCTTAATTCGTAAACGAGAATGGGATGTCTGCAAACGAAAGTTTAATTTTGGTCCAAATTATTTAAGATTAATATTCGTCAGATAATATTAAGCAAATATGATTTGTCAATTACCTTAATTATCATGAACTGACTAATGAATTGATTAAACTATTTGTATTATGATTAGTAATAAAATTATCGAATCTCGTTCTATTAAAGTGTCGTAACTGACTCGTGCCATTTATTAAGAATATTTCTTTTTGAGAATGAATTATTGAGATCTACCTTTAAAAATACTTCCTTCTTACTATTCGTATATTAATTAATGAAGAACAGGTTGTCAGCTCTACATTCCATTAAATTAAGCATAAAATACTAAAGAACTACATAATACTTCTTCATTGAAAAAATGATCGTTTCCATACTTACAAATAAATTTCTATTAGTATACAATAAAACTGCTATGGATTGCGCGCAAATAAACTCTACACGAAAAAACCCGATAAAATTAGGTTACATTATTTAATATCATTTAATTTTTTAAAGTTCACACAGCTACATTCTATACAAGAATATATTCCACAAAACAATTAAACAATTTATAAAACCATTTTTATTTATTTATTTTAAACGTAGTTTTTGTTAATTTTAAATAAATTTAGATAGCAAGAAAAATAATTAACATACAAATTTGTTTACATTTAACACACTGCATTGACAAAATTGTTTTTTTTTTAATCAAGCATATATTTTTGGTATGATTAGTCTTTCTGTTTAAAATATCATCTTGTTGCATGCTTTGACTTAAAAGTCAATCATTTCTCCTTAAAAAAGAGTGGATTTACAGATGCTTCAGTTAATATTACTAACTGAATCAGTCATTTAAAATGAATAATTTTCAGTCGAAAGAAGTGACTGATTGAAATTCTTCATTACATTTTTACATTATAAAGAATGATGAAATTCAACCAAGAATGATTGATTTCTTCAATGAAAGTTATGGACAAGATCAATCAAAAGCACTAATTTAATTAGTGAAGACTACTGATCAGACATTTCAAAATTAACGTTTTAATAATTTAAAGTTACTGGTTTGATCATTCGAAATGACTGATTTAATCAATCAGCAGTTACAGTTTAGATCATTCAAAATATGCGATGTTACTGAATAGATCATTTTAAGTAACTGATTTCATCATTCCTTGTTATGTAAATCAGTCCAAATTGACCACGAATCAGTTGAAATTTACTGAGAATCAGTCACTTTTAAATTATTAAAATTAAGTGTATATTGTTTTTCAATGGAACTTAACAACGCACATTTTTTATTGTTCAAGTTCTCCTGTTTATCTCCAGTCCAGTGTTATATTTTTTTATTGATTTGTCCGTTATCGAACGCAGAGAATTTGGATTAGTCCAAATTTATTGTGAATCAGTCACTATTTAATTATTAAGGTTAGGAGTGTATTGTTTTTCAATTGAAAATTTAGAGGCCATTTTTTTTCTATTTGTATGATCTTCAGTTGTTGTAACTTTCAACATTATCGAATTTTTCATTTATTTTTCTATTATCGAAACCTCATTATTCGTTATTTACTGAGTAGGTTCTCCAGTTGTACACCAGTCCAAGTCTAATGTTTTCTGACTTTTTATTGATTTATCCATTCTCGTATCCTGATTATTTGGATCAGTCAAAATTGACTGCGAATAAGTCGTTTTTAAATAATTAAAATGTAGATTGTATTGTTTTTAAATTGAAAATCGCGAGGAAAGATTTATTTTTAATTGTGTACGTTCTTCAATTATTCACCAATCCATAGAGATACATATCTTATTTTTGTTGATTTGTATTTCTTCGTATCTGATATAATTGGATCAGTTCCAAACTCCATGCGATTCAGTCACTTTTGACTGATTCATCTTAGGACTGTATTGTTTTTTAACTGAACATCACAAAGCAACTTTTTTTATTTGTACATGATCCAGTTATTCTCCATTTCAGAGTTGTTATTTTTTGTTCATTTGTAATTCTTTGAATCCGCCTTATTTAAAACATTTACTGTTGACTGGGAATCATTCACATTTCAATGATTAAATTTATAGTGTATTGTTTTTCAATTGTACATCACGAGGCAACTTGTGTGTTATTTTATTTTTGATTGATTTGTCACTCGTCAAATCCTCATTATTTGGATCAGTCAAAATTGACTGTGAATCAGTCACATTTGACTGATTACAATTTAGAGCGTATTGTTCTTCAAGTGAAAATAACAGAAACAACTTTAACAATGCGTGTACGTTCTCCAGATGTACAACAGTCCAATGTTATCTTACTTTTTATTGACTTGTCCATTATCGTATCCTGATTATTTAGATCAGTCAAAATTGACTGAAATCCGTTGATTTTGAAGGATTGAAATGTAGACTGCATTGCTTTCAAATTGAACGTCATGAGGACAGATTTAATTTTAATTGTGTACCTTCTCCAGTTGTTTTCCAGTCCAGAGCTATTATATTTTGTATTGATTTTTGTTTCGTCGTATCTGATTGTTTTAACTATAGTCAAAATTGACTGTGAATTAGTCACTTTTGACTGTGAAAAATTAGGAGTCTATTTTTTAATTAAACGTCACGAGGCAAGTTTTTATTATGAGTATATTTTTCAGTTGTTCCTCAGTCCACAGTTATCGTATTGCTTCCTCATAGAGGGAGGTTTGTAATTACCTAAATTTTCAAATATACTTTTTTGACATAATTCGATATATTTCGACCCCAGAATCTCGTAAGTCAATTTTTTATTAATATCCCTGTGTTTATATGAAGGTTTGTGTGTAACTTTCTTTCTGTTCACAATATCTCAAATGGCAAAAGAGCTACGATCATAAAATTTGAATGGAGTGTAGCTTCGATTGATATTCATGTCTGATAGGATTTTGAGCTAGGTTGACCATTTCATAGTTGTTTTTCCTTGCGTTTGGAGATATAAATAGAAAAATTATAACTTGTTTGTATAAAAAAGCTTTCTTGATATTTAAAATACAAAAATACGATTTATTGCATATTTTTTCGCGTTTTTGAGACGCATCGATCGAACTATGAATTAAAAAAAATTGGTTTATTCTGTTTAAATGAGAAAAGTTGTTGTGATACTCAAAATAGGACAATATTAATTGCAGACTACTTGTTCGCGTCTTCGAGATGCATCGATTGCCAAAATTAAGAACTTTTCATGACCTACCATAACTTACCAACTCTTTATACAAATTTTCCACAAAATTATTTTCCTTTTTTATGAGAGGATTTGTTTTATATTGGGAATATGACAGTACTGAATTTGATGTAATAGTTCGCGTCTTCGAGACGCGTTGATTGTTCTACTGAGGAACTTTCGAAGACCATTATTTAAATTTTGTGATTAAAATTGCAATGGTTGAATTTCAAAAAGTATAATTGACAATTTGAAAAATGTTAATTTCTAAACGATTTAATTTATTAAAAATAATAGAAATTTCCAAGAGTTAGAATACAAAAAAGTTTAAATATTATAATACTTCGTGAGTAATTTAAAAAAAAAATGTTTAGATGAAGTTCGGATTTATTTAAGTTTCAAATTTCTAGCGTATATATTTCTTAATATTTTTTATTTACAATACATTTTAATGTGGAACGTTTTGCTTAGGATAATTAGGTTAAAATTATTTTTTGATTTTAGAAATATTGGACTATTAATTTTTTATTTTAAAACATAATTTTTCATTTCATAAAAATTCACATTTCTAGAATTTCAGAAGCTTTTACTTTGAAATATTAAATTTAGTTTTAAATTGTCAAATTTTAATCACTTCGAATTTGAATGTATTAAAATTTAAAAGTTTTAACTTTTTAATAATTCAATTTTAAATGCTTTTAATTAAAAACAATGGGAAATTCATTCCTCTAAAATTCAAATGATTTATTATTGGACATTCTAATAAAATATATTAAATTTTGAAGTTTTAAAATTGTGCTTTTTTGAATTTCAATCTGAAACTATTTATATCGAAATTCCTGAATACAAAATAAAATTGTTCAACTTGGAACGTTTTGAATTAGTTTTAGGGAATTAAATTTTAAAAGATTTCATTACAAAATTTTTTTTCATTTATAATTATAAAATTATGAACGCCTTTATTTAGAAATGATACAAATCCAATTCCTTCTCATTCCATTCGCAATAATGTCCTTGTTTCAAAATTTTACCTACCTAAAATATTTTGAATGTATTCCATTTAAAACCATTTCATAACTTTTTCTTAAATTACAAATGCTTTTAAGAGCTGAGTGGCACTCGACATTCAAAGTCACTGTGACTCTAATCCGTTCTCTAGCAATTACTTTTTAAAACATTTTATTCATATTTCAGTTTTAGCCTGTTCTCTCATTAACAATAAACTAAATTTTACACGACTTTCATCAATATTTTTAAGTTCTCTTCCATACTACATTTAAATTTCCCCAATTTTCCCCAAATTTTCCCCAAAAAGTTCAGGGACGGTTGAATATTTTCCCATGTAAAATATTTTCGAAAAACATTAGGACCATTCAAGGTTATTTGAATGTCAGCCTGCAAATAGAAACCCTTTTTATTTGACGTCAGCAAACGAAAGAGCAAGAAATTTTACGTTCAAAAATGTACTCAGGTTATAGATCAGGTGTGACCTTGATGGTCATATAAAGGTTATTTAAACCTACACAAGGTTTGTAAACATCCGAGAAGCGTAGCTTCTGAGAATAAGTCATAATGACCTTACCTATTTATTTTAGCGAGGTGAATTTAGATATAACCTTAGACATATCTTTGCCCATGTCCTTCAAGGAGAGAAAGGGAGGGGGAGAGGAAGAGGGAGGCAGATAACCTATGACCTGAGTACATTTTTGAACGTAAAAGTTCCCGCTTTTCGATTGCCGACGTCAAATTTGGCAGCTTCTATTAAAAAAAAGTTGACCTTGGAATGAACTTGAAGTATATGGGCAAGGTAATGTATAAGGTCACATCTAAATGCACTTTGCTAAAATAAATAAGTAAGGTCGTTATTAATTCCAGTTCGGTCTCTCAATAAGAAACTTGGGAGGAAGAATTTCCGCAAATTGGAGTACCCCCTTCACTAGCCCTTCACTAGTCATGAATACGATACTGTGTCAGGTTACATTACTCAGCGAGTTAAAAGGTATCGTGAAGGGGCCAGCTTCCGAGCTCAAAGTTGGAGAACTATGGTTTCTTATTGAGAGGCCGACCTGTATTTCTAGAAGCTGCGCTTCCTAAATGTTTCTAAACCTTGTTTAAGTTTGAATATCCTTTGCGTGACCATCAAGATCACACCTGCCCTATGATTTGAGTATATTTTTGAACGTAAAACTTCCACTTTCGAATGCCAACGTCGAATTCGAATAAGGGGGTTTCTATTTGTTTTTAAAGTAGACAATAAAATAACCTTGTAGGTCATCGTCAAGGACCAAACCAAGGTCACCATTGCAATCTTCGTTGAAAGTTACTGCAATAATGACCGTAGTGTTTTTGGAAACATTTTTTCTTTTATGAGGGAAATCATTCCTCCCTGAGGAAGAACATTGATTTTATACTAAATAGGAAGCAAAATGCTCATAAAATGAGCACAAATAAATACACTCATGAATAGGTCGATAGCCTGTTATCAAACCCTCATTATTTAAATCAGTCAAAATGAACTGCAAATCAGTCACTTTTTACTGATTAAAATTGATTGTTTATTGTTTTTCAATTGAACATCACGAGGCAGGCTTTTTGTTGAATGTGTACGTTCTCCAGTTCTCCAGTTCTCCAGTTCTCCAGTTCTCCAGTTCAGAGTTATTGTCTCTTTGTGAACCAGGAGCGATAACTTGGTGCCGAATCGTGGTGGAACCGTGAGAGCGGTATTCTCGAGGCTTTGTCCTTGCGTTCATTCACGCGATCCAGCAACCCATTGATGGTCTCGCGTCCAGCGAGAGGAGCTAGGATGCTTGCCACGTCCGACAGAAACTATGCGGCAGGACTATGGCGTAACGAGGGTGGCTCGTGCATAAATATGCCTGGGTGCGTGAGAGCTCGGTCAAAAAGCCGCATCCTTGATCCTGCCGGTCCTGAGTTCGAAAACTGCGAAAAAGAGAAAAATGGAGATAGAGAGAAGGAGAGAGCGAGAGAAATCTACCATGTGGAGGTGGAAGAGGAAAAAAATTTGGAGACTGGACAGGACGTGCCACAGATATCGCAGTCACACCTGGGAGGATTTTTCTGCCCTTTGTCTTCGCGGCGAATTCGTCCTGTGAACTCCTCTTGATATGCTCATCTCTCTCTCTCTCTCTCTTTTATTTTCTCTTATTTTTCTATCGCTTCTCAGACCGCCCGTGGGAATACGAAATTTGTTCCGATTTGGCAACGAGGTGAAGTCTACCTTTTATAGAGGATGTGGTTCTTTTTATAGCCCTTTTATCAAGATCCTTATCAGTTCCAAAATAGTTTTCTATTTCTGATGAATTTATTTATTAGGTAGGATACAGCATTTTAATTACTGTAAAAATAATACTCCAGTCTAAAATGTTTCTCCATTAAATTTGTTGACTTTGATTTTTTGAAGATATTTGTGAAAATCGAATAAGAGAGACTGAGATCAATAGAAATCTTATATTCTTAAATGAACTTGAATCGTTACAAAACAAGTTTAAAAAAATGGATTTTACTATCTTAAAAGAAATTAAAAGATGCCGAATGGAGATAGTGAGTATTCTTCGAAATCAATTTGAAATATCTGGAAGATCCGTGAGAATTCCGAATAACTTGTATGAAACCGGTTGAAGAGGTGGTTAGCAGGAAGTTCCAAGGATGTCATCGCCACACCCGAATTATTTTGCAGCTCATAAAACTCGAGAAAGGGTCTCATAAAATCTATATATGATTATTTAACATACGGCGCCTGGTCGAGTCATTCAACTGTTCAGTAATTTAAAAACAATTTTTCACATTCTTACTCACAATCATCTCAAAGTTTATTATCGCCTCGAGGCATTGGACATTCCTTTGTTTTATAGGATCCTTAAAAGAGTAATTAAATTAGTAATAAAAAAGTTAGTTTTGGCACAATGATGCGAAGAGTATTTTTAGTTTCATCTTTAATAATATTCAAGTATTCAAGGCTCGATTGGAATGTAAATGTCCGGAAAAAATGTTAAAAATGTGTGCTGAGGACATATTTACAAGGGTGTTCAGAATTGAAAATTTAAAAGTGTGCAAATTAAACCATAAAACAATAAAAATCTATAATTTCGACATAGTACAAATCTCTTACAAGTATTTTTCTCTACTTCTCAGTCTTATATTTCGAAATCTATATGACTATGGTGGTCCAAAAAACTTATTTTTTGAGCAATTGAAACGGTCGATAAATTATCTTATTGAAATTAGTTTTTTCTTTTTTGGAACCACAATTAAACTTCATGTTGCCATAAATGACTATAAAATTTTTGACCCCATTATTTGGTATATTTATTAGAGATATAAGAAAAAATGTTATTGAATTTTTTATTACATTTTTTGATGATTTTCAAACAATTTGTTTATGAAAAGAATAACTTTGTTGTAACACGTACAATTGTAAATTAAATATTAATATTATCTAGCTTTCAAGAAGTTTTAACGAGTAAAATTAAAGTTTTTCCACGGAAAAGTGTTCATTGTGGCATTTGTTAAGAATATACGTTATAAACAATACTAATTGTTAAATTTTCTCTAAACTTTTCTTAAAATGTCAATGTTGAGGTACTATTAAATTACCTAGAGTAAAAAAGCACTTTCTTAAGTGAAACGGATTTACAGTTAGGAATTTACTATTTATTTATTAAATTTGTTGCAACAATTTTTAATATAATTACTAGCAAAGAATCTTGATTAAGTATCATAATTAACTTGCTTCCGAAAGAAATTATTTAAAAAATCCACGAATAAACGTTCTCTGGGAGATGTTTTCAATTAATTTTTATAAACAATTAAGTATATTCCCTTCTCACAGTTTTTTTGTGTTTATAAACCATTTTTAAAATAGTTTCAATTGTATAAAATGTGAAAAAGGATGTCGAAGCCTAGAGAAAAAAATTATATTTGTTGATAGAATTGTTAATGACAATAGCAATTGTTGACATTATTCATTAACAAATGCATATTTCGGCTATTTCTAAAGGTCTAAACTTGGGGTGTCAAGGTAACCAACTGTTAATAACTAATTTTAAAACTTCTTTTTCACGAAGCCTCGATAAGGATGCAGTTTTGTTTTTGTCAATCGTAATTTCAATGAAAAAAAATGTTTATGTATGTACATGATTAGCAGCTACGTTAATTTTAAGTAGCGACAACAAAAGCGATATTTTTATTTATAAATGTATAAGAAGACAATACTTTGTCACTAAAGTTATTAATAAAAATAACAATTATAGATCATCAAGTTTTCTAAAAAAGTTTTTAAATGACTAAACTAACAGTTAGTTGCGTTGAAAGAAACATACAAAGTTTTACCTCTATAAATGGCCAAAAAATGAATTTTTTAATTTTGTTTGTTTAAACAATTATGAATTGTTACTAATCGACACCATATAGCAATTACTAAATAACAGGCTTCTAATGCCTTAAAGAAACGAAATGTCCTTATTAAAAAAATGCCTAAGGATGATAAAAATTTGTTGAAACAATTAATTTTAACAAAGAAAATTGTTTATTCGTATTTATGCTCCCTAAAAATCTGGAAATTAGTTATTTACACTTTATTAAGTAAAAAAAAACAAGTTTTCACCTATGAAAATATCCAGACAGTACATTTGACAATTAATTTTGTTTAAAAAATCATACATTTGCAGTCACTTATTTGTTTCTTACAAAATTCAATCAGTATTTCAACCAGCATTAGACAACTTTCCTGGATAGTTGCGTAATTCATTTTAGGTATTTCGGATTAAATCTATGTATTTCTCGAAAACCAGTACACTTCTAAAAAAAAAGTTTTTTACTCTTGTATGTTAAATTTAACAAAAATAAATAACTTTTTTTCAAATCGGCCATAAAATACTTATATAGAATCTTATTATCATTAATTTAATAAAAAAATTAACTCTTAAATCTGTTGAGAAATTGCTTCTGAATATCAATTTGTCCACAGACATTTTTTTGCCCCAATGTGCGTCCGTCCGTCGTACTTTTTCGAAAAAGGGGAAGCAGAGGAAACTTATAACTCACAACTCACAATTTACAACTCACAATTCACAGTCTACAACTCACAACTCGTATATAACAACTCACAACTCAAAGGTGGAGGGGAAGTATGGAAAATTATAGGAGCGGAAAGAGGGAGAAAGGGGGAGGTGTGAGGGAAATCAAGGTAGTGGAAGTAGAAGAAGTAGCGGAAAACAAGGGGCGCGGACAGGGGAATTCAGAGGAGAGGAACTAGGTGAAGTGAGGGAAAATGAGGCTCAAAGTGAGCTCAAAACTCACAACTCACAAGAGGAGGGGAAGTAGGGAGGGGGGATATAGACGACTTATTTACGTCTTATTAGGCTGCAAAACCCTTTTTTCTAGGCGCAAGGCACCTCATAATTTTTTTCTCACTTTTTACGAATAAAATAATTGATTCAAAGAAGCTTATTTACCCACTTTTTCATGTTTTTAACATTAATTAGTTTTTAGCCAGCATTAAACAATCAACCGATCAAGCTGGTCTAGCCTTCTAGGGCACAACCCTTATTATTTAGCCTAAACACAAAAAAAATCCAGAAGCTTTATAACTTTTCAAGAAGAGTCTTTATTCGATCACCCTAATACCCATGGTCTGATCCAGGGTTAAATAAATTCGTATTCTGCCGAAAACTTGGATTTCTTTTTAAAGGGGAATGAAGAATGAAGGGGGGAAGGATCGGATAAAGCTTGTATAAAAAAGTTTGGGCATCGATCACGGGTTCTTTGGAACAACCGGAAGTTAAGGCGCGGCGATCGCGATGAGTGATGGATAGTCGAAATGAGCCGTCGGTTGGCATCGTCGAATCGCATCGCGGGTAACGGTCACGATATAAACGAGCCTTCACGCAGGTGACGCCGCGCCGCCTCCACTAATCACCATCGGTTTTAGATTATTCTAAAATAATGACGGCTTTCTACGCTGTGTCGGAACGGACATCAGGCTGAATCGAGCCTTGATAAATCGCCGGTCTGAGTAGCGATGACGTAATGCATATCTCGCGGCACCATTAGAGTAGGTAGACAAAAGAAGGATTCATGTGTCGCGAACGTCCGGTTGTCACTCCGAGGACCACCGATCCAAGGAACTAGGCGGCTTCCACATCGACTTATCAAAACCTATCTTATATTATTGGGACGCTTGGATAAACCAACAGCCAGAAAATATTTTAAGCCTTTCAGCTCTAACGGAAGTTTCTCAAAAGTTAGAAAAGAAACAGGTTCAAATTATCACACAAAATCATCTCAAACTTGTTTTAGGGAACATCGACAAATTACGTGATGCTATTTTCAGTGAGTTTTGAATCACCCTCAAACTATCAAAAGTCATCAATGCTGGCCACCCTCCTATTTTTAAATGAGAAATATAAATATAATTTCATATATAACCGTTAATTGAACAATAAATAGCGGAAAGAGCATTATTAAAAATCGCTGCTGACTTTGAAACGTGATTACTCGTTACAAAAAGGAGCGAGATGCTTTTTTTAAAAACCGTTCGAAGCTTATTAAATTTTATTTTGAAGTGAATGGATCACGTGAGAAGGTTTATAAAATAAATTGAAGAAGTTCTCGAATTTTGTATTTTGACTTCAACTTGTAACAAGACTTAGGAAACTTGTTAAGGAAATCTGAAACTCATCACACATTCTCTGAAATTGTAGCTTTAATTTAAGTCGATAAAACTTCAAAAATATTCACGGATTCTCAAGATACGACCTAAAATGGCCAAGTCTCAGATATTAAGTTTCAGTCCGTCTTTACCGCTGTCAGCCCTAAGAGCGCTGACCACCAAGATTTCCTCCGGTTATGTTCCGAAACTTCAACTCGCTCTGTCGTTCAGGAAAATTGAAGGAAATAACTGAAATTGACAAGTAGTAATCTGCGAAATCTTAAATTTAATTTAAGTTATGAATGCTTTAAAAATCTTGAAGGATGCTCGAGATACCATTTAAAATGCTCAAGCGTTTATGCGCCGAGTTCCTGGCCGATAGAGGTGACCACCGACGGAAAATCGACGGAAAAGCGTTTGGACATTTTCAGTCGAATCTCGAGAACTCGCCAAGATTTTTAAAGTTTTATTTGCTTCAACTAAACATAAGACTTCAGGAACTGCGTCGTATAAATTTAATGTTTATTCTGCAACTTTCCTAGGTCATGCTATAAGTGGAAGTTAAGATACAAAATTCGAGAATGTCCAAGCGTATCTACGCCGAGTTTCTGCCCGACAGCGGTAATCGCCGACTGAAAATCGATGCAACATTTTTTAAGTTTGATCGGTTCAAATTAAACAAAAGATGTTAGAAAATATGTTGTATAGATTTCAGTTTTAGTCTACAACTTTTCTAAGTCATGTCACAAGTAGAAGTCAAGGTCATAGAAGTCAAGGTCATGGGTCATTCGACGTAGAATTTAACCCTAGATGGTCACCGTGTGTGACTTTCACCCAAACAATTTTTCAACCCCTTCGTAGAATCTGTTAATTACTTCAACTTTGCTGGTATATTACAATACTTTAATGGACAATTCTTGTGAAAAAACTATTAAACCTTTTTTTAAAAACCTTGAAGAATACCTACATATTTTTTTTAGATTTTTAGAACTCAATATTAATTAAGTATGATCATCTAGGTTTAATAAGCTTTATAGTGGGTTTTTAAAAAAGTTCCTCACTCCTTTTTTAAACAATTAATCACGTTTCTGAGTTAGCAATGCTTTTTAATAGTACTATATTCTTGTTGGTCATATGGACAATTTTCCACAGGAGTGTATGAGTGAAAGAAACAACTTTTGTGTGTGAATCACAAAACATGAACTAATTCTAATAAATGAAAAATATCTACTTTATTGACTCAAAAAAAAAATTTCAACAAACTTATTTATTTGATTTAAATAAAGAATTTGGTTGAATTAAATATATTTGAGTTTGTACAAATATATTTTGTTCAATAAAAAAATAAATATCATTCGAAAAATAGGGGTACGATAGTTCCTTCCAGAAACGCTGGTACTGTCGTTGCTCGTCCCACATAACATTTCTTAACCAAAAAATTATGCAGTTTGGAAAATTATTAAGAATTAGTTTATTTATAATACAATTTGTTTATATTAAACACAATTTTTTGATTGAAGTATTTAACTAATAGATTAACTGACGGCACATTTAGTTGACCGATTATGGGCCGTCCAAAAGCTTGATACCCCCATTTTAAAGAAGTCTTATTTTTTCCTACTTTTCAAGAAACTTTCTCTTTTTCTCGTTTTTTCACTTAATATTAACTAAATTAATAAATCCTAATAAGAAAATCCAACTTTTTTGGTTACAAGTTAATTTTATTTGGTCAAAAAGTTTAACATTATATATTTATTTCGGAATTGATCTGCTTTGGATATAAAAATGTTACTATTTGATAGCAAATACAAATATTTTGTTAAAAATACATACTTTCTGTTAAACAATTAGACTACTGAATTGAATGGTGAAGTACTTTTGTGAACATTCATATTCTTTAATTGAAGAAAGTAGATCTTGTAGGAAATTAATCTTCTTGGATAAAAAATGAACGTTCTGGATGAAAATGCAACTTTTTGGATAAATCTTTATTTCTTCTTTTGAAATTTTGTTTTTAAGATTTATGATTTTCTTTGAAAATTCATATTTTTGATCGAAGATTTAATTGTTTTGCTAGAAACTCTTTTTTTCTTGCTGAGAATAAATTTCTTTACTGATAATCTAATTATGCCAGTTTTGGTTGAAAATTGTTATTTTAAATATCAAAAGTCTTTGCTGATTAAAAATTGGTCCTTTTTGTTTAAAAATACAACTACTTGGTTAAAAAGGAATCTGTTTTGGCTGACAATTGAAATAGTTTGTAAAAAACTATTATTTTTTTTATATTCTTGAATATAAAGGTATTTTTTCGGATGGAAAATTCATGTATTTTATGTTGTAAATTTGTTCTGTTTCATGGAAAATTATTCTTCTTGTTTGAAAATTCAACTATTTCGTTGAAAAATAAATTTTGTTAACAAGTTTATAATTTTGGTTAAAAATTCATATTCTTGTTTAAAAAAAAATTCTTTGGTATTCTCTCGAAACAAAAAAAAAAGAAAAATATTTAACGTATTTCTTGAAACGCAAGCATTTTTTTGTTTAATATATTTTTGGTTAAAAATTGGTCTATTGGTTGAAAATTCAACTATTTTGATAACAATTATTCTTTCTTAGTTTAAATTAACAGGTTGAAAATTAGTTGTTCTTTTTTAAATTATTTTTCAAACTGAAAATTTAAAGATTTATTTTTTTATTGTCAATTCTACATTTCATCAAAACAACTCAACTATTTGGTCTCAAATTAACTATTTTGTAGACCATTCGTTTTTTGGCTTAAAAATACAACAATTTCATAGAAAATTAACCTGCTGGTTTAAAAAAATACTTTTTCATCGTAAATTCGTTTTTTTTATGTAAAATCAAATTTTTTTATCTGAAAATGTAACTATTCGATTTCTTGTTGAATTTAAATGAATTTCAATTTTTTATTTTTGTAGACAATTAGATGTTTTAATTAAAAATACAACGATTCCATTCAACTTTTTAACTGGTGGTTAATTTTTCAACCCTAATGTGAATTAAATTTTATTAGAGTTGTTTTATCAGTTAACATCACTTAAACATTCAAGCAAGGAAATCGACATTTCCTAACAAGCAAAATCATAGGAGATTTTTTGAATACTCTGTAGTCTATCAAAGTCAAAAATTAATTTTCAATAAACGTATGAAATGTGTTCTAGCAGTGAAATTTATTGAGTTTTATTTCAAGGGTGGTTTTAGCATCTCTTAAACATTCAAACTAGGAAATCGACATTTGAAAAAACACGGGAGATTTTTCGTTTGAATAATCTGTTTGGTTACAAAGTTAACTATTTTGTTGAGAATTATACTATTTTGTTGAAAATTATTTTTTTTTTAAATGAAAATTTAAATGTGACATGTTTTGTTTGACGTTGAATTTGCATAATTTGAAGTCGTCAAAATTTATTTTGATTCTATTAAAATCTGCTTCGATTCAGCCACTTTTTACTGATTCAAACTAAGGGTGTACTCTATAAATAAGAATTAGCAGAAATTTTACTAATGCAAATACAATTAGTAGCATTGTGCTTGACTGTTAAATTAGTAATTTTTCACTTTCTACTAAGAAAATGGTAAAATTTATGGCTTTTGAGATTTAATTAGGAAAGTTGAATGTTTTCTTGATTTTGCATTATAATTTATATTGTTATATTAATAATTATTGTGTATGAGCAACACAATATTTAAAATTTATAAGGTATTTTTGAAAGAAAACACAGCAGTACTTTTTGAAATGTAAGTGTTGGGAGAAGGCTCAAAATAATGCTCTTGACATAAAGATCTGCGATCAGAAATCGAATTTTTATTGTCATATTGTTCGTTTCTTTTAAAAGTGTTTGAAAAATAATAAAAATTAGGAAAACGGGTTTTTAGACTGCTATGCTTGAAACTTTTCTTTTATTCACATTTTCTTCCTAGGGCGGATCAAACTGAAGCTCTTGCCATGAAGATGCGTGCAATCAAAAATCAAATTTTCGATGTTACATGGTGGTCTTCGTTTCCGAAAGCAAAGTTTAATGAATAATATTCTTCTTTTTTGTCAATAGTCGCTGAAAAATAATAATAAAAAAATGATGATGAGGAAACTAGGCTTTTGCACCACTATGCTGGATAATGTTCTTTTATGCCAAATTTCTTCAAGGATGTCTTAAATTGAAGCTCTTGGCACGAAGATGTAAAATCTAAAATGAGATTTTTTATTTCAAACTGTTCATTTATTAACACAGTGGTTTTAATATAATCATAAAAATGAGGAAACTGGGACTCGACACCACTATGTTGGAACCTTTTCTTTTAATTAATCTTTCTTTGGGGGCGCCTCAAATTAATGCTCTTGACATGAAGAGTTCCAAAAAAAAATTAATTCGTAATGTTATATTCTTTTTTTTTGTGTAAAGTAGTTGAAGAATAAGAAAAAAATAAGAATAATATTAAAACTGGATTTTTCGACTACTGTGCTGGAGATTTTTCTTTTATGCCAATTTTCGGCAGGTGGCGGCTCAAATGGAAGCTCTTGGCATTAAAGACGTGCAATCAAAAATTAAATTTGCGGTGTTATAATCTTCGTTTTAAAAACAGTGGTTTGAAAAATAATAAGAATGAGGAAACTGGGTTTTAGAACACTACGGAGGAAACTTTTCGATTATTTCAATTTTCTTCGGGGGTAGCTCAAATTGATGCTCTTGACATGAAGAATAATGAGGGAACTGAGTTAATAAACCACTGTGCTCAAAACTGTTCTTTCAGTCCGATTTTCTTCGGGAACGTCTCAAATTGAAGTTCCTAGCATAAAGATGTGCAATAAAAAATCAATTTTTGTTATGTCATATTTCTTGTTTCTGTAAACAGTGAATGAAAAATAAATAAAAATGGGGAAACTGAGTTTTCGTATGACTATTCTAAAAGTTTTTTTTAAATCTGATTTTCTTTCGGAACGTCTCAAATTGAAGCTCTTCGCATTTAGAATAGTCTGAAAACTGGTACTAGCAAAATCCAAAAACTAAAAAACCTAAAGACCAATTATGTGAAAAAGGAGAAAGAGTCCTGTTTGAGGTAAAAGCTAGAATGTTTGTGTTCGCGCCCACTTTCCTTAGGATTAGGTCCCCATATTAAGACGGAGGCCTCGTGCCAAAATACGATATTTCACAAGGTACGTTCTCTAAGAAGCGTGTAATATACGCCCAGTGATTTGTTTGTTCCTACCAAGGAGGTTGTCCGGACCGCGGCTTGAAATATCACCGGATGCTGCGAGTGTCCGGGGGATCGGTCCGGGTCCAGGTCCGAACTGGACCTTCATTCGAATACTTTACCCACTTCTTCTCGAGTGGCTCGGGCTCGACGAAAGAAACCCTCTTGGAATGTCAACGGTCTCCTTCCCCCTTTACTACAAGAATACTCCACTCGCGAATCTCACAGCTCTGCTCGCCCCGTGTTATAGGGGCCAATTTATCTGATATATTTTATCTCAAAACTGGCAGTTCTATCGCCCTTTTCCAAAACTTCTGTCGGGAATAATTATCCTCTTTTATTATGAAGAAAAAGTTTAGAAGGCAAAGGAATTATGTGCTTTTTGTATTTTCATTTAAATTTACGAAAAATCCATGCATGTTAGATAAACCCCGATGGGAGAGCCTTTTAAGTACAGGTCATATCTAGAGGTAGCGCTCGGAGATTGTAGACGGAAGTCTGGACTCAATTCCTGCTGCCGGAATTTTTTGCCAATTTTTTTTTTACATTTGAAGTGGTTGTCAAATTTATTTAAATTAATCTAAATATTTTTATTATATTTATTTTATTTATTTATTTTATTGATTTTATTTATTTTATTTATTTTATTTATTTTATTTATTTTATTTATTTTATTTATTTTATTTATTTTATTTATTTTATTTATTTTATTTGATTTTATTTGATTTTATGATAGTAGTAGAAAATTCCTTTAATTCATATTCTATTTTTATATCATTGTATTTCACTATTTATTTTTCTTTAAATATTTATTTTATTCTTATCATTCTATTTTTATATATTTTTATCTCTGATAAAAATAATAATATTAAGTACTAAATACAAGTAAAATCTACTAAATCCAAGTACACTGTAAGAAACTAAGGTTTTTTCTGCTGAATTCAATTGAAGTATACTAAATTCTTCTAAATTAACACAAATTACTGATTAAATTTAAAATTTATAAAATGTACTAAATTTTACTGAAATAAAGTAAATTCTGCTATACTGAAATCGATTTTTCAATTTGTATGAATTAAGTTTAATAATTCTATACTGATTTTCATTTAATTCTGATAAATTGGTTAAATTATACTAATTGCAAATTAAAATTATGTCTACTGATTTCAACTGGATTGAACCAAATTAATGAATTTTAATTAATTTTAATGGACTGAAGAAAATTTTGTACTGATTTATATTTAAATTAATTTGTAACGACTTCCACTAAAACCTATTGCTTTAAATTAAACTAAAAAAGCGTTTAAAATATTTTAGTTTGTACTTTGATGAAACTAAATTCAATTGTACTGAAATGTATTGAATCAGATTCCACAATTATAGTAATCTCTTTGCTGGGTCGGTGGGCTTTTAGTTATTAAATTGTTTTGTAAGATACACGAATTAAAAGTATTTAAAATGAAATATTTTTTATTTCATCAACTCAGAAAAAAATGTTATAAGACTTTTTTAAATCTTTTTCCTTCTCTAAAATAAATTAAAATTATTTCCTTTAAATATTTTCAATAAATGGATATTGAACGATTTCATAGGACTTAAAAGATATAAGGGCTAGCCTTATATCGTCTAGCCTGTAAGGACTCTGGTCTGACCTACAACTGGCGTTGCTCAGCGAGCCAAGAACAAACAATTCTATCTTTTTCTCTGGAAGTTCTGGTCTGACCCAGGACTGGCACTGATCAGCTATCCAAAACCAAGAAAAGTTCAAAGTTCGAACAGAAAATTTTTTTCGGACATATTTGAAGAAAGATACAGGGTATTTAAATGATAGACGAAAATTCCCACAATCAAATCAAGACTTTTTTTCTTATCCCTTTCACAGTCTGGTCGGGTAACTGTTTGCTCCGATTACGTAAATACGTTTAAAAAAGTTAGAATAGCCTCTCATAAAAAACTGGAGCTTCTATTAGAACCCATTTTTGATTCCCAAACAGCGGCAATAAAAAGGAACCCCTCGTGCTGAAAAGCAACTCAAAGCGATGAATTTATTCTAAAGGAGCCTGGAGTTGAACCTCCAAAGGAACCTAATTTTAATAGAGGCCATTTCGAAGGAACCCACTTTTCACTTTTCCATCGGTCGATAACTGTGAATCTATGTCTGTAAATCCTTAGTTCGACACCACTTTGCAAGTAGCTCGTTTGTGAATGCACCTTCATGTTGTTCTATTCAAGTGGTTTCCACAGAAACTCTTTTGGTTCTCCACAGGTTTCTAGTAGAGTTCAAGTTCTAAAAGATACCAACTTTCATTCAAGCCGCAACTGTAATGAGCCCCCAATTTTTTCTTTACAATTTGTTCTCCTTCGAGAAATACATCTTTTTATAAAAGGACCTCCTCTTAGAAGAACCCAACATTGTATCGCGCAACATAAAAGCACCCATGCACGATTAATAAATCCTTAATTTATCAAGCGACTCATTTCTTATCGAATCATGAACACTCGATCGATTTCTCGTGTCGCGGACTACGATGCTCGACCAGGGCGACTATGTCCCCACTCAGGAAAGGTACTGAAGCCGTGTATCTCTGCAAATCCGTAATCTCCGTATGACAGAAGTTTTGGCGGCGCGTACAGCGCATTTCCCGGTGGTCCCAGTGGATATTTTGCTCGGGCAATTTATTAGCCATTATCTCAGACAATGCGGCTACCTGGGCGCCAAAGGATCCGAACCGGGAGGGGGTAGGTGCCGAAGTTTGCGCGGGGCCTCAAGACCCAAAAATTCGGTTACGAGAGAAACGCGACTTAAATCGCCAATACCTCTCTTTCTCTCACCTTGCCCTTTCGTTTTGTTCCTCTCCTTCCTCTTCCCTCCTTTTTTTCATTCTTTCCTTTTCCCTTCTTATTTTCTTTCCTCCTCATCCAGTCTTTCCTTTCCGTCTCTTTCTCTCTTGCTCCTTCCTCACTTATTCGGACCTTTTTCTTTCTCCTATTTTGCCGTGTAGTGCTCTCTCTTTTCTTGGAGGACGAGGACGACGACGAGAGGAAGAGAAGTGGAAGAAAAAGTCGCCTAATTGATGCTTCGTCTTTGTTTTGGTTAATTCCAACATGGTTCGGCCATTAAAACGTCCCGCTGTATCGGCGGGCTCGATCTCCGGTGCGAGATAA
>NC_046663.1:62844165-62862124 GCF_010883055.1 Belonocnema kinseyi | reverse complement strand
TTTGATTTCTCCTGCTCCTGCGGCAATAGCGTGATCGTGATCCTTACTCCATGGCTGGACGTAGAAACTATCTCAACCCGTGGATCCGCTTGCTTCGCTGAATCTTGAAGAAACTTGACATCAGAAACTGTGATGCGTCTCTCGGATAGCAGGGCCACTTCGCACGTCGGCCCGATTCGATATCGATTTATCGAGGCCAACCGGACATACTCGGTTCGATAGTATACTCTCTTAAAATAAACCAGTGAAATCTCCCTGATTGAAAGTGCCAGATGTGTCTCACTGACAATCAGTGAGATTTCACTTGTTCACTCAGTGGAAATTCATCACTGGCTTAATGAAACTAGTTCAAATAAGGTTTACTGGTATAATTAGGTGAATTCCTTCACTAGTTTATTCAGTGAGGTTCATTGATTCACTTAGCGCAATTCCGTCACTAATTTAATCAGTGAGGTTAACTAGTTGACTCAGTGGAAGTTTGCAACTGGTTTAATCAGTGAAGGTTCGTTGGTTCACTCAGTGGAATTGCGTCACTAGTTTAATCAGTGAGATTCACCGGTTCGCTTAGTGGAATTCCGTCACTGGTTCACTCAGTGGAATTCCGCCACTGGTCTAATCAGTGAGGTTCACTCAGTGGCATTGTGTCACTGGTTTATTCAGTGAGGTTCACTGGTTCACTCAGTGGAATTTGGGTCATTTTACAAATTTTATTGGATTTCAGCAGATATAAAAAATGTTAAGGGCATGTGACACACTCAAATACCTATATTAACCTCACTTTTTCAGTTGACTAGAACAAATTTTTTGAACTTAAGAACTTTTTTGTGAATTGAATATTGGAAAATATATCAGAATACCATATAGTACGTTTAAGTACTTCATTTGAGTAGGAATTTTACTAAAAATTATTCTCAAAGAAATTCACTGGGACCATTTTTTGACATAACCTTGACATTTTTTGAACCTAATAATTTAAAAAAAAGTGAAATTTGTGCGAGTTGTAAAAAACGTACATAAACGTAATTGTTTATAAGATCTTGCATTTCACGAAGTTTGAGGCCGATATTTTACATATAAAACAGTTCTTAGATTCAAAAAATATCAAGGTATGAAGAAAATATATCAAAAAATGGATCAGTTTTAATATCTTTTAAATACTGTTTAGCGAAATTCCTACTCAAATGATGTACATAAACGTACTTTATGGTATTCTAATATATTTTCCAAAGTTTCATTCCAATATTTAATTCACAAAAAAAGTTCTTAAGTTCAAAAGAATTTTTCTAGTCAACAGAAAAACTGAGGTTAATATAGGTATTTGACTGTGTCACATGCCCTTAATGGTCAAGTTTATGTGTGCAAAATTGCGATTTTTGTGTTCCTTAATTTGAGATTATTAGTGGTAAAAAAATCTTCCTTTTCTACTTTTTCACGTTTGGCATCAATTCCTTCAATATTTTGGTATGATTTCTAAGATCAGTTTCGAGCATGGCTTGCAGTGGCCTTGATCCTAAGTTCAGGGAATCCGAACGTAAACATTCAGGGCCGCCTCTCTAATATCCGAAGACATTAATTCTAGAAATATCATCAATCGGGGGCTCTTATTTCCAGGTTCCAGAGTATTTTTTTCTATATAACGATTTTCTACAATGAATATCCTATTACTCATGGAATCTTTTGCAATATTTTGCAATCCTGTGCAATCTAGTAATATTGCAATTTAGTGAAGACTAAAAATCCGAGTAATTAACCCATCAATCAACACGGATTTAAGTTTTACTTTTTCGATCAGAAGAGTCTAAAGTGTTACAAGATCTTTGCGAACCCCCTCGTTGAGGCATCCCCCTCTCTTTATAGTATCACGTAATATGTGAACACACCCTGATATTAGTCTTTAAAGGTGTCTTATGATGATGAAGTGTCTGGTATTTGCATGCGCAAGAATATCAAGACGTACCCACAGAAAATGTCATTGGTTAGATTGGCGCGTGAGAGCGGAGATGCGGGTGGGAGTATCTCTATCAGAATGTGTTTTACATTAATACTTTAGTGTTTTAGTGGCGATTGCCGACCGTTAATGCCACTCCAGGTTGAGTGGCCGGCTCCCGGCTTTACAAATTTATACACTCTTCGCAAGCCTCCGCGCCGATATGATATCTACCTTCGAAGCCGGCTCTCACTTTAAAAACCCATATTCCCTACGTGTAAGACACTCGTACTCAAGAATGACCTACCAGGTTCCAGGCTCGAACCTCACGACTGATGATTTCTCACTGAATCGTGATCCTCTCCTTAAGTGGTCAAAAAAAGATTATTTTCGCTTTTAGAGCTTAAAATATGAGTTCCAATCCTAATTCCACAAAGTATCAAGTTACGGTAATTCCACTGGATGAGATAAGATTTCGATGGATGGAGATTTGAATATAAGCTCTATTTTTAGAGAGGTTCGTCATTAAGGACTTAATGAAGCGGTTCATTTTTTGCCTCTATAGAGATCATTCAAAAGTACGTCATGCTATTTTCAAGACTTTTTACAAACCACCTCTTCTTCGTCACAGATCATCATACAAAACTGCAAATACTCAAAGTTTTGTTATAAATGCGAATACCCCCCCCCCCTCTACTTTGGACTGAGATTTTTTCTTCAGATTCAAAACGCTTAAGACTTCAAGTCCAAATTAACATACTGCTTTTTGAACGCAATAGTTGAGTATTCAAGTTCAAAAGACGAAGTTTCAACAAAAATGTTAATTTTCAGCCCAGAAAAATAAATTTTCAACCAAAGACGTTTCTACCAAAAAAATAGGAATTTTCACCAAACAAGATTAACTTGCTACCCAAATATACGAATTTTCAACAAAAAAGGTCATTTACAGTCAAGAAAGTTGAGTTTTCAACTAAATAGTTGAATTTTTAACTAAAAAAAGATAAATATTTAAACAAAAATGGAATCGTTGAATTGTTAGTTTCAAAAAATATTCATTAAAAAAAAACAATTTTCAAACCAGTTGAAATAATTTTCTGCCTAAATAGACCATTTTTCTACAAATACATAATATTTTTACCACATAGGTGAATTTTCGACTTGTAGAGTAAAAATTTTGAACCAAAAATGAAATAGCTACATGGTCAGATATAAAATTAGTTTGTAGCCGCGAAAAAATGAATTATCAAGAGAATAGATCTTTTTTTTTGAATTGTTTGAATTTTACCCAAAAACTGTAATTTTGTATCAAAGATCCAATTTTTTACAAAGTAGTTTAGATTTAAACCAAATAGATTAGATTTTTATTAAGATTAAAAAAAAAATTCTCAACGAAACATGTAACAGTAAATCTTTTGACGAAAAAGATTATAATTTGTAACAATAAATAATTGAATTCGATCCAAGAAAACGAATTTTCAACACAATACATAAATTTTCAACCAGAAAAGATCAATTTTTAACCAATAACGTAATAGTTGCATTTTCAGCGAAGAAAATTAATCCTCAAACCAAAAACCAAAAAAATACTATTTAGCAAAACAGTTAAATTTTCAGTCAAAGAGGAGAATTTTAAACTAAAAAAAATCAATTTTTAAACAATAATTGAATAGTTAAATTTTTAGTTTAAAAAATGTATTTTTCTTCAAAAAATGAAACTGATGTTCTACAAAATAGTTGAATTTTCAACCAAAGAGACGAATCTTCAACTAAGCATTTTAAATATTTTACCAAAGATTATGACTTTTTAACAAAATAGTGTCTTTTTAAATTAAATAATTAGATTCTTAATTAAATAGTAGAATAGGTTAAAAATTCTACTATTATAATAGTCGAATTTTTAACCAACCAGGATAGATTCCGAACTTAAAATATAATGGTTGACTTTTTAATTAAAAATACTAATTTTTAACAAAATAGTTAAATTCTCAACCAAAGAAATGAATATTTCACTACTATGATGAATCCTGAAACAAAATGAATTTTTAACAAAATACTTCAGTTTCAAACAAAGGAAGCTGCACTTTCAATGAAAAATGGAACAGTTAAATTTTAATTTCAAAAGATGATTTTCATGGAAAAACAAAATGAATTTTCAAGAAAATAGTTACATTTTTATCCAAAAATAGAAGCTGAATTTTCAACTTAAAAAAACTGTTTTCAACAAAAATAAAACGAATTTTCGTGAAAGTAGTTTAATTTTCAACCAAAGTAATGAACTTTCTACAAAAAATTAATTTTTAAGAAAGTACTTCAACCTTTAAGTGAGTAGTTGAATTTCTGTTTAGAAGAATGACTTTTTAACCAAAGATTAGGATTTGCAACAAATGAAATAAATTTCTAACCAAATAATATAATTTTTTCCCAAACAGAATGAATTGCAAATCAAAAATATATTCGTAGACTTTTCAAAAATAAAAAAGGAACTTTCAACCAAGGATAGTTGAATTTTTTTTCGGATTCTATTAGTTGTTTTGCGGTGTACATCTTAACTCGCAACAGGATCACGTGAAACAAAAAAAAACGAAATGCATTTGTTAAAGGAGATGTTTCTCGAGGTCACAATGGGAGGATTTTTTTCTTCCATTTTTTAATTTTTCGTACCACTTGGAAGTCAAATCCGATTTTCGCTAAAAAATCGTCTAATTTGTGGTTGTAAAATTAATAATTATTTTTTTTAAGAAAGCTTAAATTTATACCTGGTGAATTATGTGAAGAAGTACTGTGTCAAATTTGAAAACGATTGGTCCAGTATATTTTTAGTTATGGCATACACGGACTTCAAAAATAACAAGTTTCAGGAAAACGCTTTAAAGTTTAGCACACTAACAAATTCGCGATAAAACTCGATAATACTAATATAATTAAATATTCATAACTCCGTCAATTTTTCTCCGATCGGCTTGAAATTCTGACACAATATTCTTGAGATATTATGCATTCATCTAAAAAAATAAAAAATAGTATTTACTCATTACACGGAGAAAAATGGATTTTCAATCATAGATGCTCAAAATATCAGATAATAGTGTCAAAAATATAGATATTAACTCGTAATATTATTGAATAATATAACCAAAACATCCAAGATGTACAGGAAACAACTAGAGACCTTTGCCGGCCGCTGGATGAAGCTTAAGGTCAATGTTGTTGGATGAAATTTTGTCTCGTATGTCCACTTCTGCAAAAATGATTATTACTAATATATTGTTTACAAATATCAATAATAAGGCTGTAAATTGTTTGGATATAATAAAATGGTAGACCGAAATGTTGTTTCTTCATTCAGAAATTCTTCGAGGTAAGATCGCTCTACATTGCATGTTTTTAATATCAATAAAAACTAAGCTGTAATATCTATAGGGCTGTCCCTTTGTTCAACATCAGATATTTTATTAGCTGACGTAAATTGGTATGGATTAGGTAAGAATTTAATTAGACGATGTTGGATTTTGTTGGTATACTGGTCCATATGTAGTTGGTTTGTTCCATTGTTGTGTCTTCTTCCAACTGCGTTGTATAATTAGCTGGTGTCAATGAATGTTGACCAGGTAAGAGTTTAATTAGACGATGCTGGATTTTGTTTTTATACTGTTCCGTATAGTTGGTTGCTTCAATTGCTGTATCCTCTTCCAACCGTGTTGTCTGATTGGCTAATGATAATTGATTTTGAACAGGTAAGAGTTTAATAAAATATTGTATTTTGTTGGTCTACTGGCCCATCCTTTAAAAACATGCATCTGTACACTTGGTTTGTTCTATTATTGTATACTCTTCCAATCCTGTTTTATAATTAGTTGGTGTTAATTAATGTTGACCAGGAAAAAATTTAATTAAATATTGGATTTTGTTGGTGTGTGGGACCATGCTTTAAAAGAATCCATCTGGTTTGTTCCATTATTGTGTATTCTTACAATCTTGTTGTATGATTGGGTGATGATAATTGATTTTAATCAGGTAAGAATTTAATAAAATATTAGATTATGTTGGTACATTGCTCCATCCTTAACAGAACCCATCTGTATAGTTGCTTTGTTCTGTTGTTGGGTCTTCCTCCACCCCGTTGTATAATTAGCTGATGTGAATTGATGTTGACGAATTAAGAAATTAATTATAAGATATTGAATTTCGTTGGTGTACTGGTTTTTGGTTTGCTCCATTATCTTATCTTCTTCTATAACCGTGTTATATGATTAGCTGATGTTCATTGATGTAATTCAGGTAAGAATTTGATAAAAGATGTTGGATTTTATTGTTATACAGGTCCATCGTTCAAAATAATTTATCTGCATAGTTGGTTCGTTCCAATGTTGCATTTTCTTCCAACCGTGTTGTATTATTATTCGGTGCGGATTTATGTTGGCCAGGTAAGAATTTAATAAGAAGCTTTTAGATTTTGTTGCAATCCTGTTTTATATAGTTCATTTGGTCCATTGTCCTATCTTCTTCTAACCGTGTTGTATGATTAACTGATATTAATTGATGTTGTCCAGGTAAGAATTTCATCAGAAGCTGTTGGATTTTGTTGGTATACTGGTCCAAATAGTTTGTTGGTTCTATTGTTGTATTTTCTTAACCGTATTGTTCACCAAAGTGTCTAAATGGTCACAAGAGGTAGGGGAGAGTAAAAAATCACTAAAGATAGCGTCACGTAATATGTAGGCGCTCCCTATTCTCTCGAGGTCTTTCTGATAAGAGTAAACACTGTAAGTGGAACTTCACGTGTCTAAAAGTTTATCTATCGAACCCACTATATTAACTTCGCCTACTATAACAGAAAAGGTCAACGTTGGCACACGGTAGCGTTTAATTAACGCTCATTATAGTCGAATTTTTGCCAGTTGGTAGCCTTTCCATCGAGACAACTACGGTTCAGCATCAGTGCCACTATCTTTTCGAAAAAGGACCTGCAGCGAAAAGGACGCAACCGACACAGGACGCAGGAAGCGTTTAATTAAATTAACGCTTATAGTGAGATTAACGGAGGTGCGAGGAAAGATTCGAGATGCATAATGAGTAGTCAGGTGACCTCGGCCCTCTCAGACTCCTTTGGGTGGTCCGCCTGCCCGTTACCGGTCCACTCGGCTCGTTACCAGCCCTGGCGACACATTTTATTGCTGGTTTTTGTCCCAACGATTATTTAGCGGTTTACGAGGGCCACAGCCAAAACGTGAAACGATCTATCGTCATATACACATACCTATACAATATACATATGCATATGCATGTGTATTTATGTATATACAATATTTGCGATTTTTCGCTTTCCATTTGAGTTAGGGTTGATTACTTGTTTTATGACCCGAGGGGATGAAATTCCTCTCCTAGTCAAATTATCGTCCACGAAATAAAAACCTTAATTAGTCTCAACTCCACCTCTTTGTTTCTCATTTTTTCTACCAATCAGAACGACTAGTCTCTTATCTCTGACGTGGGCGATGCGCTGTATAAACAGCAACCCTTTAACAAGCTACGAACTTGTTCAAAAAAAGATTTAAAAAATGTATTTAAAAAAAGAGGTTATTTTTTCATACGAAGGAACACAAAATGATGTACTAGTTTGAAATTTTAGGTGATCATTAGACAAGCTGAGTTTTTGTTGAGGTTAATATCTATTTCAAAAGTTTCATTCTCAGGGTGGCCGCAAAACTTCATTTTAAAAATTCTCTGCCTTTTCCTTAACTAATTTTTCGTGTGTGTCACCATTACTTTTCAAATACCAGATCAAATGAAAAAAGCAATGTGAAATTTAAAGAAAATTTGTTTATCGATTTATTTATTTAAATAAAAAAGATCACTTTTCTACTATAAAACATGATTTTTTAATCCAAAAGAACGAATTTTGTCGCGAAAGAGTTGAATTATCATTTTAAAAAAATACCTTCTAACAAAATAGTTAAATTGTAAGCAAGAAAGATTAAAATTCAACCAAAAAAGGTTAAATTTCAATAAAAAATATTAATTTACAATCAATAAATACAATAAAGAATACGCACATTAGTTTTCTGTCCAAATAGACAGGTTTTTAACAAAATAATCAAATGTTTAGAATAAAGGTTGCATTTCAAAACAAATTGTATAATTTTCAACTTACAAAGATGAATTTTTAACAACATAGTTGAATTTAAAAAAAAATCAATCTCCAGTAGAATTTTTTACAACAAAGATGATTTTTTAACGAAATGTTAAGAAAAAATTTTATCATTAAATTTTCAACAAAATACTTGCAATTTTGTTCAAATATTGGCATTTTCTACATAATTAGATGCATTTTTGCACAAAGTAGTCAATCTTTCAAATAAAAAAGAATAAAATTTAACAAAAACAATTGAATTTGCAACGGATAAAGTGGAATTTTCAATAAAAAGATCAATCTACAAAGATCAATTCTTAACCAAAGAAAACAATTTTTCAAACATATAGTCAATTTTGCAACTAAAAAATATCAATTTTTAACCGAAGATGGAAACGTCAAATTTTCAGTGAGAAAAGTAATTTTCAATAACAACAAAAATAATAATAATTAGAAATTAATTTTCGCCAAAGAAAACGAATATTTAACATTAAAAGATAAAATGTTAGCAAATAATTTAATATTAAATATTTCAACCAAAAAAGATTTCAAATGTAAATAAAAAACAGTTGCATTCAACTGAAAAAAACTAATTTTTAGTCAAAATAGTTGAATCCTTATGTGAAGAATATTAATTTTCCAACAAACAGTTCCATATTTAACCAAAAAAGATTTACTTTTGACCAAAAGTTATATATTTCTCAACCGAAAGGACGAATTGAGAAAAATAGTTTAATTTTCAACCAAAAATGATTTCAGTTGACTTTTTAGCACTGAAATATGGATTTTTAATTTTTTACGAAGATTGTTGAACTTGCAACCCAAAAAAGGGATTCTTAGCCAATAAGAGGGACTGAAAAAGATGGTTGAATTTGTAGACAAAAAATAAAATTATTGCTAAAAATATAATCATTAGCAGGAAGCAACTGAAAATAAATGGAAATAGAAACACAAGGCGAATAATTTTCAAAACTCAATTTTCAAAGTTACCTGACTTTTTTGGCCATTTCTTAATTTTTTCTGACGATTAATATTCAAAGAACAGAATTTTAATTAAATTAACTAATTTTAAATTAAAATAAAAAATTTTAAAATTTATTTAAAATGTCTCTTATAGAAATTCCTTATAAGTTTTTCCAGATTTTTTTCAAAGTCTCTGACTTTTCCCTAAATTTCAGTAACCAATAAAATTCCTTATTTTTTCCTGATTTCCAGATTCTTCTTGACCAAAAAGACTGATTTCGATTAATTCAACAAAATATTTGATTCACCCAACCGAATATTTTTGTTGGATCAACTAAATACGCTGTCTGCCAGAAGATTTGGTTAAAACATCCAACAAATTTAGTTGTGTTAACGAAATATTATGTTGTCCATATAATAACCATATTCTATGGTTTAACCGAGAATTTTTTTCCGATTTAACCAAACTGTTTTCTGAGTGAATGGTTTTTAAATTCAAAATTTGTACATTTTTCTACACGGGCTTTTCCTTTATTTAATTTAGCAGACGTCCTTAAGAAATGAAATGTTGAAACGATCTAAATCGTTTTACAATAAAATTACATTACGTAAATGAGGACGGAAACGAGCAACCAATTACTTTACAAGTCAACAAGTCCTTTGCATTTTTCTTAATTACCACGTGTTTATAACTTTTATGAGGCTGTAAAACTGCGTGCTTTGAACTGGAAATGATTCAGAAAGACATTTGAAATTTTACAAGGGGTCGTTTAAAATATTTTTTGAACTATGTGCGACCGAAGACTTGTATTCGTACCAAGCGATAACGAGAAGTCGCTTCTCTACATTTTCATCGTTAAGTCATAAATGTTAAAAAAGACGGAAGAGTGGAGACGATAAATTAGCTAGATTTTCATTCAGATAACGGTCTATAATTAAATTCAGGCCGATTTTATTGCTCCGACGGGCCTCGTTTACGCTGTTTTTAATGATCTTCAACAAATTCTGAACTTGTGGTTGATAGCACTCGGAATCGTACTTTAAGTCTCTCTCGTGTTTAACAACATTTTATTGTCGCTGCTTTACCCTTGCACTTACGCAAAAATATTCCAAAAATTTTCAGCAATAGAATAGTGTCTGTATTCTTAAAATTAAAAAATTAAAAATGGTCAAAGGAGTCCCTACGCCCCCTACACTTCCCCTCCCCACCCTACTTCTCCTACATACACATGAACTTACTTCCTCAGTCAAGAATTCCCCTCCTCTACTTTTCACTTCACACTTTCCCTCACTTTCCATTACCTTATATACCCTAACTTCCCCTAGAACCCAATTATTTACTGATTTTTACTAGCACTCACCCCCTCCCTACACTTGATTCCCTCTCCTCATTTGCCTCACTTCTACTTCCCCTTATATAATTTCCAATCACTTGCCCTACTCTCCCTCTCCATATTCCTCTTTAATTCTCCTTCTTCATCTCTCATAATATCTCCTCACTTCACTTTATACCCCTCGTCTCGTTTCTCCTAACTTCCTCTTCTACCACTTTCCTTATTTCCCCTCATTTCAGCTAATTCCTCTTCCCTACTTTCGCCTATATCTCATCCTTTTATTTCCTCTCACTTCCTCAAATTCTTTTCGTTCTATTTCTCTCTCTCCTCACTTCCACTACTCCAATCTCCACTCTCTTCCTATTTTCCCTTCCCTCATTTCCTCCCGATTTCCTTATTTACCCTTTCCTTACTTCAAGTACTTCCACTACTCCCTTTGTCCTTATTTTCTACAATAACCCTTCCATAATTTTTCTCACTTCTTCTATTTCTGTGTCACTCCCCTTATTTCCATTTAATCTCCTACTTCCCCTCTTTTAATTTCCGCTACTTCCCCAACCTTTATTTTCCTTCATTTCCCCTTCTTCACCTCCTATCATGTCTCCCCACTTCCCCTATTCTTCCTCCCCTAATTTCTTTCAATCCTGCCTCCCTCATTTCTATTGTCTCTCCTTAGTTAAATTTCTCTTACTTCCATTCACTTTCCTTACTTATTCTCCAATAGTGTCCCCTCACTTTTCTTAATTCCCCTCCTCAAACTTCCCTTCAATCTCCCTACTTCCGTCACCTACTTTCCTATTACTTCTTATAATTCTGCTCCCCTTATTTCTCCTTATTTTCCCCCAGTTTCTCTTACTTCCCCTACATTCCCTCCTTTAATTTTCCTTTAGTTCCCATACTTCCTCTCCTTGGAAAATAGTACGATGGACGGACGAACTGGATACAGTTTTTTAGTTGGGTATAGGTCCGAAAACTTATAAAAATAATACAAACTTTATAGAATTTCCTTGAGAAACCTAGTATTTCAAATTCTTATTGGAAACTTTTAATTTTTGAAAATAATGTTCTGTTCTTGAATTCTGAACTTTTATGAATAATTGCAATTTGATCATAGGAGGCTGTCTAGTTTAGCTCAGGCGGTAAACTGCATGCAAAATTTTCTTACTTTTTTACTGATTTTTCTCTGATTAATTTCTCGTTTTCTCTAACCATTAATATTTAAATACCAAAATTTGAATCTTTAAATGTAGAATCTTTTTTAAATGGAATAAAGCAATTTTAAATTTTATCTTATGAAATTTTAATTTATTATTTTTAGGGCTACCACGTCCTAATTTCTTGATAAAAAAGTAATTAGAAGTTATTAATTTCTAACCCAAAAGGTGACTAAAGGTGAAAAAAATGCATTAATATTGTGACTATATTTATTTTGAATTTAAAAGATTTCGATGAAATTTATAAGAATTTTAGGTGAATTTTAACGAATTCAGGATGAATTCATCAGGTTCAAAAACAATTCAAATTAAATACTGAAGAATTAGAAAAAATACAAAATAGAGAAATTTAATTAATTTCAGTAAGATTAGAGGAATTTTAGAGGAATTTAAGGAAAGTGAGAAGAAGAAGTCGATGAAATGATCTTAGAATAATTCGAGGAAATTTAAAAGCATTAGACGAAATGCATAAGAATTCAAAGAGGGCTAAAAGATCTCAGGTTCAATTAAATAAAAACTGTGAAGAATTAAAAAAATCAATTAAGTTGAGTAGAATTGAGTGATTTTAGAGGGATTCGAGTGAATTACAAATTTCAGAGAATTTCAAAGAATTTAGAAGAATTCTGACTAAATTAATAAGAATTAAGGGTGAAATGAATCAAAATGATTTAAGTGAATATATTTCTATGAAATCTGATATTTTTTGAAATTCTGAAAAATTTATAAAAATCCCTAAAAATCATTGAAATGTTCGTGAATTTGATAAAATCCTGTAAAATCATTTAAAATATTTCAAAAACTTATAGGTCCTGTAAAATTGTTCCTTTTCTTTTGAAATTCTAAGCTTTTTTATGCGAAATTCTAGCTTTGAAAAGACTTAAAATTATTTAAATAAATTCAAAATACCTTGAAATATTTTTCAATTCCTTAAAAAGTTTTAAAGTTTTAAAAAATGCCTTACATTTTTTTCAAATACCCTTAAATGTTTACAATTCTTTGAAATCCCGATAAATAACTTAAATTAATTGAGATTCTTTGGAATCTTTTAAAATACCCTAAAATATTTCTGATTATTAAAAATGGTTTGAAATCGCTGTTAGATTTTTAAGCTCTGGAAAATGTATTAGAATTAAATCTTAAATTAAATCTTTTTAGAGCTTATGAAAATTTCTGGGAAGTTTTAAAAACACTTTAGAATATTTAAAAGGTTTTGAAATCACTTCAAATTATGAAACCATATTAAAAATACCATAAGATATTTGCAATCCTTTATAACCTTTTCAAATTAATTAAAATTTTCTAAGCTCTAGAGAGTTCATTGGAGTTTTTAAAAATATCCTGAAATCCTGAAAATTCTTTGAAAATCTGTTACATTCTTGGAATCAACTTAAAATTCTTGAAGAATCTTTTAAAATATCCCTTAATCTTTGGAAATGCCTTGAAACGTTTAGAAATCTTTGAAACAATACGAAATCCTTAAATTCTTGCTAATGAATGCTCTAAATATTTTTCAAAGTATCTTGAGAGCTTTTAAATATTTAATATTTTTATATTTTAAATATTCAATATTTAATATTTAAGCTTTTTATCATTTAAATTTAAATATCGATAAAGTCGGAAACCCAATAAAATCCCTTAAAACATCCTAAAGCCTTTCAGGTCCTACAAACATGTTCCACATCTTCAAGAATTCTAGGAAATTCTTTAAAACCCCACGAAAATCTATTTAAACATCTTTAAATCATTAAAATCTTTAGAAATCCGTAAAAATATTTTAGAAATACGTTGAAATATTTTCAGAAATCCGTTGAAATTTTTATGGAAATCAGTTGAAATTATTTAAATCCCATAAAAATTACTCTGAAGCTTGAAAAATAACTAGTAATGACCTTAACACCTTAAAATATTTCAAATGCTGTGAAATCTGCTGAAATCCCTTGAAACTTTTCAAAGCTTTAGAAAATCCCTATGAATTTTCAAAAATACCCTAAAATCTTTTGAATCCTTTGCAATTCTTTAAAATTATTGATATATATATATATAACAAATTTATTCAAATCTTTAAAAACGTAACCTAACGTTAACGTGTTACACTTTTTGGGTAACTGTATAATGTAAAGTAATATACTTTACTGTAGATTACTTCAAAAAATTTTTGCATGGTATTTATAGCGCATTACGTGTAATGATAACCAATCAAACAAAAAATTTTGTTGGCATGAAAAATGACGTAATCAAGAAAAAAAATCTTTTACGAAAATTTTCTAATACTGTCAAAATGTTTTAAGGACAAGATGAAAACAAGTTAAAATCTTTCCCTGCCATTCCCTGACCAACAAGTTTAAAATTCAACAGTTCGAAATTTGGTATTAAAATAGTCCTAGAATTAAGAATCAAAATCACTCAAATTAAATAGTTAAATTTTGATAAAAGTGGGCCTAACTTTGATAAATTTCCTGACTTTTAAAAGTTCCTGCGCAAAACCAATGCCTCGTCTAATAGAAAAATATTAAGAAATTATAATTCCAAGTAGAAAGAAAATCAGCTGGAAAGAATGCTAATAAGTATAAGCTATTGTGAGGCGTTTGTTAGAAGGAAATTTCCGCTTGGAGTACATCGATTTTCGATAGTGGTTAAGCAGAAGGAAATCGATAGGAATTGTTAATGAGCTTGTCTGTCAAAGGCATTGTTGTCTCTTGGATAGAGACGCGTGGCTATTAAATCGGCAACAAGGTGCGATTGAATCTCTTAGCATTGATTGGATATTCTGACTGATGTCTTCCTCGAGTCACAACATGTCATGGCATTGTCGTATTTTGAGCTTCTAAACATCGTCTAAAATCTCAGGGTCTTCATCGCTTGCTCAACGTTATTGTTCGCGAGTTGTCATTGTCATCGAGGAACGTCAAGTGCATTTCAAAAGAAGACGACACATAAAGAACCTTCAGTCGACACCTCAACGACATGTCAATAATAAACATTCATCTGCAGTGTATAACTTCATCATCTCTCTCAACTGCTTCTTCATTTTCAGTCATTGTCGTGATAAATTCTTTTATATCAAATGAATCAATCATTTCCTCTAAAATAAGGATGTGAAGTAAATATATTACAATCTTATTTTAAAAGGATAGATCGACTGGAGAAGGTTATAGTATGTCCAAATTTAATGAGGAATTTAGAAATATATTTGTGCAGAAGGTAGGAGTGTTGTTTCATCGTTTTTTTTTATGGTTTTGATTTGTTGATGAAGTAAATTCCCGAGTCAAAATTTTAGTCCTACTTTAGACCTATAGATGTAGGTCTTAATAGGCCATGTATAGGGCTTCATTTTTATTTAGGCATTTTTAAACTTAGAATACTAATCTAAGCCGTCATTTAGACCTCCAATGTCTTCACGGAAAAAGTCGTACTGCGAAGCAGACACCAACATGTGTGGTCTTTTGTTTATATTACAAGATTAAATAACTTGAGACATTTTGTTACGATTTGTTACTGAAGTGGGGAGCAGGTCCTTCAATGAAGTACGTCATTTTTGCAATTTTGCAAAAACTTTTTACCGAAGATAATCCGTTTAGAAAATTTACTTTTTGTTTAAAATTCGTATTTTTTGTTGAAAAGTCGATTAAAAATCTTTTCGATGAAAATTCAACTCTTTTTTTTGAAAAATTGTCTTTTTGACTTTAAAATTCACCTATTTTAGTAGAATTTTCATTTTTCTTGGATAAAAATGCAATTTTTTGGTTGAAAATTTAAGAATCCTTTTAAAAAGTCATACTTTTTGGTTAAAAATTCAACTATTTAGCAGAAAATTAACTTATTGTTTACAATTCAACAAATGTTTGTTTAAAAATTCAACACTTTTGTTGAAAACTCATACTTTTTGGTTAAAAATTCTGCTGCTTTGTTAAAAATTGAACTATTTCGTAGAGAATTTACTTTTTGTTTAAATTTAATATCTTGGCTTTGAAAAGAGAACAGAATTCCTTTCTAGATGAAAAATTCCACTATTTTTTTTTCCATTAAAAATTCATCTGTTTTTAGAGTAATTTCATTTTCTTGGATTAAAATGCAACTGTTTGACTCAAAATTCTACTGTTTTGTTGAAAATTAACTTTTTGTTTAAAACTCGTATTTTGTTAATGAGAAATTAACTGAATTCATTTCTGGGTAAAAGTCCAATTAACAAAAAATTTGTCGTCTTTGATTAAAAATGTCTCTGTTTCAGTACCAATTTCATCTTTCTTGGAAAAAATGCAAGTATTTGGCGGAGAATTAAACTATTTTGTTAAAAACTCATCCTTTTTGGTTGAAAAAATTAGTTTTTTTTTTTAAATTTAAAATTCAGTTTTTTTTCGAAGCAACTTATATTTTATTGAAATTTCATATTTCGATCTTCAAAAGTGAAGTGATTTTTTTTTTAGTAATAATTTAACTATTTTTGAGGAAAATTTTTTTACTGATAATTAATTTGTTTCAAGAGAAATGTAATCTTTTTTGGGATAAAAATGCGACTACGTAATAGTGAATTCAATAATTTTGTTAACAAGTCACCATTTTTGTTTAAAAATTCCTCTCTTTAGATTGAAAATTTAATTTTTTGTTGGAAAATTTATTTCTCGTTTAAAAATTCACATTATGATCGTGATAAGTTAACTGAAATATTTACGCCAGAAAATTCAACTATTGTTTTTTGAAAATTTATCTTGTTGATTTAAAAATTTTGTGTTTTAGTGTATGTGAAATGCTGTTTTATTCCCCTTGTATAAGATTCTATGTTAAAAGTATTACAAGATTAAAATTCTGGTAGTTGAATATTAATTATCGAGGAAATTTAAAAAAAAGCCAAGGAAAAATCCAGGAATAATTTTAAAAATGAATTTCTCGGAAGACACCTTGTGTAATTCCACTAGCAATAAATAGCACGATATTGCTGGAAACTAAAAATTACGTGCAGTAAGACGGCCCCCGTAAGCCTACGGCTTCTAACGGAGAATATCGCAAGCTGAATGTGAGAAATTTCTTAGAGCTTGTGAGAAACGACCAGTGTCGGGCCGAAAATTGTTGGTGCCCCGAATCACATTTTCTTTTCTTATTTAAACCTCAGATATTTTTATGACATTTGTCACTAAGGTGTTCTATAATAACTAGAGGAGAGAGGGTTATGGTGACCGGCTATGAAATAAATGTCCTGGAAGTTATGATTGAAATGTGATTTTCATGTGTGTATGTTTTTAGGGTGAAGCTCGCATTATCAGCGAAGAATGAAATTACTCAAATGCTGTTTATTTCAACAATATAGATTGTAGAATAAACAGTATAGAAATAAATGAATTTGAAGTGTTTGATGTAACAAAAAAATTGCTACTGACATTTTTATCAGTAACCAAATGTTTTCTTATTCATCAAAATAAAGTATATTGCAAAATCCAGTTATTCCATCTTGCTTCCTGAAATGCATAATGTGCCGTTATGCCTCAAACGTGATGTTGCAAGATTAAATTAATTTTCATATATTTATAGCGTTTAGATAACCAAGTAATTATAGAACAAGGTTAAAAAAATACTTCATCTACTAAAAAATAATGTTTGAATTTTTGTTTAAACATGTCTGTTCCACCAAAACTGTTTCATCAATACTCTTTATTTCACGTATTTTAAGACAGACATTATATTTAATTACTATTTTTCTAACCAATAAGAGATAGATGATGTAAAAACTTAATATAAAAATCCGCAAACTCGAACGCTATTTATAATACATACCGTGCAAAACATTCATTTGATTTTGAATTTGATTGCCTTTGATTACTGGCCTAGAACCGACAATTCTTAATCGACTTTATTTTATTTTTTTTTAAATACATCAAACTCTAGTTTTCAGTTCAGTGTCGGGGGTGCGTTGGACTGAATTCGGGGGGATTGAAACGTTAAAAGTCAGGGCTGCCTAAACCGTTTCCAATTGAAATGCATGCTATTGCGCAATATACTGTTATCAGTACTCACGCACTGCGACCCTTCGAAAACGACGGTTGCAAACACTCTCGCTCTGCTCCCTTGAAAAACAATAGAAAAGAACTAGAGAAAATCAAAACATGTGTACTGGCACCTAATACAAGAAGTTTATTCATAGAATGTTTCAGTTACTTTTTTATTAACAAATTTTAAGCAAACTTTATAAACAGGTGCACTATTTAAATAATCATTCGCAAAAATATATTCTACTTTCACTAATGACTTTGAATTGATTTAATAGGCATATTCCATCAGAAAATTGTATCCTTGTAATATATGTAATAATGTCATACACAAAGTTATATAAACAAATGCATCTTCACTCACTCCTTTAGATATAAATATGTTCTCTTTTCACTAAAATGGCCTTAAATTG
>NC_046663.1:62840471-62844065 GCF_010883055.1 Belonocnema kinseyi | reverse complement strand
AAACATCATCGAAGAAACAAGGAAATAATTTTGCACCATTGTTTAATGCTTCGTAATTTTTCTTCAATTTTAAGGAAAACTAAATGGTGAAATATTTAATGCTCAATTTAAGGCCATGTGACGAGTGGGTCACATGATCAGGTTCCTACCTTACCGCCACTTTTTTTATTTCCTAACTTATTTTCACACGAAGTGCCACATCGAGTTGAAAATTCAGGATAATAAATTGGAAGCATTAAGAAAGGTGAGTCTGGTCCTAAATTTTAATAATGATGAAAAAAGCAAAAAAAAATGTACTTACAATAAAAAATTTTTTTTATACTTATAAAAACTTAGGACCAGACCCACCATTCGTAGTGCTTCTTACTTAGTGTGTGTAAAAATAAGTTAGAAAATAAAAAAGTGGCGTTAAGGTGAGAATCTGGTCACCTCACCCACTCATTATGTGCCCTTAATGGCAAGTCACATTATTAATTTTGCATAAGACATTTTTTATTTTTCCGATTTGAGAAAGAAGAAATTGCTTCTCTCTCAATTTTTTTTTTTAATTTAAAATCTTAATAATCCTGATTCCGATAAATGAGAAGAGAAAATAATATTTATCAATAATATTTTTCAGACGTTATATTATTAACGTTATTTAGGTTACAAAATTAGCATTAGGCTTCCTTATTATATATAAGTGTTTTTCCTATGTATCAACAAATTAAATTATTAAAATTAAGTCACACATAAACACAAAATAATTACATAGGTCCTGCGAGGACGAAAAGAGGGCCTCGATGGTTCAACGGGGTTTTAAAAGGACATGGAGTGTTTGGTCGGGCTAAAGTAGGTTCTATTTGGAGTTATAAAGGGCTTAAATAGGGCTATAATTTTGACTCTGGTTGAGCTGGAATTAGAATTCGGGAGGGTTGAGTTCCAACATTCCTCATGGAGTTATAAACGATCAATTTCACTCGAATTGTTATCCATCTTCCGGGCTAGACATAAAAAGCGACAAGAAATATTAGACTAACGGGTGGTCTACTTGCGGGGTAAGTTATAAATATTAATTATTCACATTAGCTGTATCCATCAATTTCCCGACGTCTTGTATATGTAGCCTATTTATCCTCGGCTGTCAATAACGAAATTTCGTACGAGCAGAAAGAGGGCACATACAACTTTCAAATCGGTATGTGATATTTCACTCCAATTATAAACTTGGATCACACATCTCGAATACACTAAATATCCCGAATGCAAGATACCAGGAGAGATTAATGCACCAGGTTTATATATACCTAAATTTATGATTTAGTTGTGATTTATGGCAAGCGCCGATTAAGTTGCTAGATATAAAGAAGTGGCTTTAATCCGTTATTTGTTGCAATAGGCGAAAAGGAGTAGGGAAGGAGGATATTTGGGAGAGAAGATGGAAAGTGGTGCAGAAAGAAGATATAGGTGAAGATATACAAGATGTATATGTAGGCATTGGTCTATAGGTCTATAGGACTATAGGTGTAGGTATAGGTACAGAAGTATAGACGTAGGTGCAAGACCGTAGGGCGTAGGCATGCCAAGAGTTTCGAGGGGATCTTGGCGGGGGGTGGTGACAGCGAGCAGGGACCACGGGGGGTCTTCTCGAAGGAACCAGGAATTTAACCACGAATGGCCACGCAACAGCGAGAGCCGTCACTTCCAGCAAGTCTGAGCATCCATTACCTCCTGGTGCCCTGCCAACCACCGCACCACCACTCGTATCTTATATTATTAATATATTATTTACCTCCACTCTCCCGCCATAACTCTGCTTGGTACCGCGGGCGCTGGATAAGAATGGCCCTCGTCACATACCAATCATTGTTTTCATTAGTTATATCGTTCAGTTCTTTAGCCACGAGCGCTCGATGAATCGTTCTTCTTTGAAAATATTTTTTCGGAATGATGATGTTATTAGGAGAAGGTGAATCTGCAAATTTAGGAATAGTTCGTATTTATAAAAGCAGCTTGAGTCTATTTTATGGTGAAGAATCGATTATGAAAGATTAGGCCCGTGCGGAAATTGCCCCACTTGAAAAGTGGCGCCGACAAGTTCCACACCAGTTTTTATAGTTTCAGAAAATTTAATTAAATCACGATCGGGCACAAATGAAGCATTAAAATATAATTATGTGGCAATAATGGTAAAAACTATGTCATTTTCCGCACTGGAAATGATAAAATGAGTCCCACATATGAATAAAATAAAAAATTTGTTTGTGGAGTTTTGTGGCATCCTGCCCTAGTCTGGAAATCATGAGATACTCTGTTACGCCACACATCCTTCATGGTCGAGCTCGTCGAACGTTTGGTCAGCCTAACCTATTTTAAAAGGCTGATGCTTTTATGTGTATCCGTGATTTTAATAATTGCATTAAGTGGTTTTTTTTTATTATTTTGTACACTGAGATATAATGGATAAAAATAGTAACAAAGTCTAGAACTAGCTCGAGTACGTGTTAAGAAACATCCCGATGTAGAAATTCTGATCGGGTTCAGCAGGCCACTTGATAGTTTTCCCTATTTCTTATCCGTCGCTAGTCGAGAAGAATCGAGAGGGCCTGACTTGTTCTGTAACGCTGTTTTAGTCAGGTTCTAGCTAGAACTTCTGAGAAGGCCCTAAAGTAAGTGCCCTTGTATCGCTCGACGATTGTTAGGGCCCCTTTTACATCCTTTCTAGTACCTGATAGATATTTAATGGAGTCGATGACAGCTAAAGCCGGGGGAGGGGGTCGTTTGTGATTCAATCGAAATTTGTTGGTTCTCTAGCCTACAAATCGCACAAATTGGGATGGGAGAAATGGGGCGATTTCTACATTGGTCGTACAGTTAAGACAAGAACTTAATAGAAATTCATCTAGAGAAAGCGATGTAACAGCTCATTTTAATAGTTTTGTTGCAGGGAAATTCATTTTAATGTCTGTTCAGTTGAGTATTACAAATATATATTAGTAGCATACCATAGAAAAACTGGACAGACCCTGACAAGTTTGCCCTAAGTAGGGCAATGATCTGAAAAAGGGTTACAGGCCATGTATGAACCTTGGCAGTTTACCCGCCGAGGCCCACACCAGAAGTAGGGAAGGAAAACTTGTCAGGACCTTACCAGGCCCACATTTAGATTTCTACACGGGAGGTGTGCCCGAAGAGTGGACTCGAGGGGGAAATAATTCCTTAAAATACGGTTTAGCAAGGGAGAGTAACTCCGGATTAGACGGATTACACTGATTATCTGTCATTATACAGAATTACTCGGGATTATGGACTTATCAAGAAAAAGATAAAAGTAAAATTAACGCAATTGACATGAGATTCATGCGCATAATAAACGGGAAATCCCTAATGGACAAAGTAAGTAACGAGATAATTCTAAAAGAATGTGGTGCAGAAGAGACGCTAGTAGACACATGGGAAAGAAATCGGTTAAGCTGGTTCGGACATGTTGAGAGAATGCCAAATGAACGACTTGCGAAACAAGTGTATCAAGGTAAAGTAAATGGCAGCGTGCCCAGAGGTAGACCGCGGAAAGAATGGTTAGAATGTGTGAATGAGACCCTACTTAGAAGAGAC
>NC_046663.1:62820189-62840371 GCF_010883055.1 Belonocnema kinseyi | reverse complement strand
GGATCAATCTGAAAAATCTCTATCCCTTTCACACACTACTCCTTTCCCCTGCCGAGTGAGTCACGCCTACCCCGAAAGGGAAATGGCTTAATGGTGTAATAAAAAAAAAACCTAAGATTACTCCCGATTGTATAGGATTCCTCTGGATTATATAAAATTGTGATGGCGTCGTGGAGTTTTCATTAAAGTAGAATCACGCGAATTTTCAACCAAAAAAATTAATTTTATAGAAAGTTTTTGAATTCTTAACAAAATAGATGAACGCTTAAACAATTCGTTGAATATTTAACAAAAAAAAAAGATTTTCAATCGAAAATAAAGTAGTTAAGTTTTTAGTTTAAAAAAGTAATTTTTATGACACATCCATGATTTCAGCCCTTTTCGACGCCTATGAAGTGGGGCTAAAGCTCTGCTCTTCACTCCCTAGGGAGTTAAAAGTTACGAGATAGGTGAATAATGAAAATTGTACTTTGAGCTCGCATTTTACGATAATCAACCCTCTCAGCGTAAGAACTGTAAAGAAGGCTTGGTTGCAGATAATAGAATTTTTCTGTAATTCATGAAAAGCTACCATATATAATTGATCAAATGACTGCAAATTAACAAAAATTTCTTGAAGTTTTTGAAAATTTCCGGATAATAATAGATATTTCTAAATTGAATTTTTGGCAATATATTTTAAATTTTCATAAATTACCTGTAATATTACAAAAAACTTCATAAATTCCTGGAAATTTATAAAAATGTTTAAATTGAAATTTTGGGTAATTTATGGCAAGTTACCATATTTACCTGTAAAATCACAATAAATGGCCCAAAACTTCCATAAATTTCCCAAAAAATTATAGATGTTTTTAAATTTAATTTTGGGCAATTTTTGGTAAGTTACCATATATTACCTGTAATATAAACACAAATTACTACAAAGTTTCATAAATTCTCGGAAATAAAAAAAATGTTTACATTTGAATTTTGGTTAATTTATGGTGTTGCCATATTTAGCTGTAAAATTATTATAAATTACCGGGAATTTCCGAAAATGTTAGACATTTTTAAATTTAATTTTAGACAATTTATGGTAAGTTACCATAAACTACTTGTATATTACCATAAATTACCAAACAAATCATAAATGTCCCAAAAATGATAATAATGCTTAAATTGCAATTTGGGAAATTTATGGTCAGTTAGCATAAATTACCTGTAATATTACCATAAATTATAAAATATTTAATAAATTTTCAAATAATTAGAGAAATTTTTAAGTTGAAGTTCGGACAATTTATGGTAAATTAGCATAAATTACCTATTATATTACCACAAATTAACAAAATATTTCATAAATTTAATAAATGTCTGGAAATTAATAAAAATGTTTCAACATGAATTTTGGTTAATTTAGGCTGTTACCATATTTACCTGTAAAATTAACACAAATTACCGAAAATTTCCATAAATTTCCGGAAATGTATGGACATTTTTACATTGAATTGTGGGCAATTTATGGTAGGTTGCCATAAATTATTCTTAAAATTAACGTAAATCTTGTTTCCTTGACTCGAAATCTAATATATACTGAAACCATGACTGTATTCCGAGAAAAGTCTGAAAAGGCGAATGTTAAAAAAAATACATGAATTTTCAACCAAATAGTTGAGTATTAAAAAAATAATTATTATTTTTAATCAAGAAGTTCAGTTGTCTACCAAAAATGACAAATTCTCAACAAAATACATAATTTTTTCATTAAAAAAAATATTGACTCAAAACTGGAACAGTTACATTTTTAGTTAAGAAAATTCATTTTCAATCACAAAAAATAAATTTTTAAAAAGAAAAGAATCATCAAAATTTCAGTTTAGAAAATTATCTTTCAGCTAATAAGATTAATTTTCTAACAAAAAAGAGGAACTTTCAACCAGTGAGAAGGATTTTTTTAAAACTAAAATGAAATTTTAAGCAATGAGATGATTTTTCAACTCCAATTATGCATCTCCAACCAAAAAATAAATTTTTAACAAAGGAGTTTAGCTTTCAACTAACATAAGTAGCTAAACTTTCTACCAAGAAAATAAAATTTTTACCAAAAAAAAAAGAAATTTTCAACCAAATAGTTAAAGTTTGAACTAATAAAGATAAACTTAGAATAACAGATCAAATAGTTACATTTTCATTTTAAAAATGATTTTAAACTTGAAAGTTGAATTTTCGAGCAATACGATTCATTTTCTACCCAAAAAGACGAATTTTGAAGAAAATACACGAATGTTAAATCAAGCAGTGAAATTTGCACTATCAAAGCTAAATTTGCAATCAAGATTGAAATATTCAAATTTTTCATTCATAAAATTAATTTCTAAAGAAAAAAATGTAAGCAAAATAGTTAAATTTTCAGAAAAATTGTTCAGTTTTTTAACAAAAGCGATAAATTTTCAACTAAAATGAATAATCATCAACCAAAATAATGGTTATTTCACAAAATTGTTGAATTCTCAATGATATAGTATACTTTTTAACAAAATGATTTATCTTTTAACCAAGAAGATTCATGTGCAACAGACAAAAGAGTAATTATCAACAAAATACATGAATTTTCAACCAAATATTGAATCTGTAACTAAAAATTGTAAACTATTAACCAGAAAAAGAATAGTTACATTTTCTTTAAAAGAAAAAAACTATTACAAAAAAAAATAGTTTACTTTTCAACCGAACTGAAGAATTTTCAATGAATGGGATACACGTGTATTAAAAAATGACAAAATTTCAACCGGAAATATAAGTTACTTTTTCAGTTAAAAATAATAATTTTTTTAAAATAAAAAAATTCATGAAAATAGTTACATTTCTAGTTAAAAAAGAATTTTTCAATAAAAACAAGATATTTTAAACCTGGGAGATTAATTTTTTACCAAAAAAGTTGTCCACTAAAAATGTTAAGCCAAACAATGCAATTTTCCACTAACAAAGATGAATTTATAGTGAAGAATAGAATAGTTGAATTTGTAATTCATACAATTAATTTTCAACCAAAGAAATGTGCAACAAAATAGTTAAATTTTTCACGAAAATAGTTCAATTTTTAACGGAATTTTTTTTTCGATGTCAGTATTTTTAATTGCGATCTTCATAGTAAATTCGGCTACATTCATGATTAATTGATCACTTTTATGATTTTTTGAACTAATTAAAAAAACAAATGCATTATTTAGGTATCCGTCCAAGGAAAATTTTTTTTATATCAGTCTTATAATTGGAAACTTAATGATAATTTCATTAACACTTCTACTTGGTTGATAAATTCTATGATGTTCTAAACAAAATTTCATAAGCAATTGTATTATTTGAGCATTTGTCGACAATTTTTTTTTTCAACTCTCAGTCCTTTCAGTTTAAGTTTTCCGTCGACAGAAGCCTCAATAATGAATTGTTTATCAAAATTATTTTAAAAAGTCATGAGATTAATCAATGAATTATTCTTTTTTCTAAAATGATCATGAAGTTCTTAATTTAAAAAATTTTCATCTAAAAAAAAACATTTTTCTTTGGACAAATGCCTTATCTATCGAATTATTTATTAAATTTATTTTAAAACACCAACAAATTATCAAGTAGTTATGAATGTTTCATAAATTATTATCATGAAGTTCCCAACTGAATGGACTGGCCTTGAAAAAAACGAAAAATTTCTGCCGACAAATGCCCGAATAATGCATTCGTTTATTAAATTTGTTTAAAAAATCATAAGATAATTCAAAAAATTATAAAAATTTCTAAAATTAGCAAAAAGTTCCTAATAAAAAAAAATACATAAAAAAATCAATTTTTCGATCGAAAAATGCCTGATTAATGTATTTGTTTATGATATTAAAAATATTAATATCAAGAAGAAATGTATTCATTATTATATTGTTTTTATCTAAATTTCTTGCAATATAAATTTAAAAAAAACGTAAAATTATGGAAAATCATTTTTAAAAAATAGCCACAAATAATTTTTTTCTAACATTTTTTTCTTTATTATATAATATTAAAATATCTTTAACTAATGTTATTACGTTATAAAAACTTAGACGATTTCAACCATATTAATGTGATTGACGAGCACCAGGAAGTTTTTTTGCCCAAATTGGTCCATACTTGTGGGCTATACGTTATTTTGAACGAAAAAAGTTATTTTTGTCTACTGTGCTCTGGTGTGCCGAAATGAAATAGATGCCAAAATTATATTTATAGAAAAGAGTATAGATATGTTTGATAAGTTTTTGTGTTTTTTTCGTTCTGTTGAATGCAATTTTTGAAAAAAGGAAGTTCTGTTTTATACTTGCATGAAATTAAAAGTTTATTGGGGACGATTGGAAAATTCAATGTCGGAAAATTCAATATCAGTATCAATGCTTATGTTAAAGAATTGATTATAAAAATCTATTCTCCACCAAAATATCCACTATTCCATTCTCTAATTTACATTTGTCCTTTAACCTAACCTTTATGGAAAATGTTTCTTTCTTTTGGACACGTGACATCTTGGATCACGTTTGCAAGATATTGTTAACGCTCGCCTCACCAGTTTTGAATGTTTTCTTTTATTTTCTTGATTACCTTAGGATGGAATACAATAGGAGAAGTCTGAGGAGAAGGCATTGTTATTGTTATTGCTCATTGTACAATTGAGAGAGTCTAATATTGTATTCTGTGTATTCTGGGTATTCTGGGTAAATCGCAGCTTCGGCGGCCGATTGTCGCACGCGTCCACTTAACACGACACGCGGCCTCCTGCAGGCGTGCATACTGATCATATGGAAATGATTCACGAGGATTCCTATGGTAATGACGAAAGCTTCCATTATCACACTCCGAACAGGGTACGCTTGATAACATTTCCCGGTGTTCGGGAGCAATAACGTCTTCGCGACAAAGCGGAGCTCACTTTGTGCGAAAGGACTCCCTTGTTGGAATGGTAATTTGGGATGTCTGAACTTTAAAGATTCCTCGAGGAATTACGCTTCTGAATGCACCAACCACCCTACCTAGTCGCTTTAAATTGATTTACCGTCTAAGACATTTTTTAATTTACATAGCGGACCTGTGTTTAACAATGGCCCTTTTTGACGAAGAAGGTGTGGATCTCGAAACAAGAAAGGTGCAGCTCACAGATATTGACCGATTTAGACAAAAAAAAATTGAAGAAAGCTTATAAGATATGTTGTCGAGTGTGATTTTTTAATTAGGCTTGGAATTTTTTTATAAATAAACAAATATGACAAAAAAATGGCCATTTTTTTATTTGACGTTACCGATGCTCGTCAATAACATGGCAATTGTGGAAATCAACTACGTTTCATAGAGTAACATTAGTTAAAGATATTTCAATATTATACACTAAACAAAAAAAATTTTATGAATAAATCATTCGTTTAAAGAATGTTTTTGTAAGATTTTCCATAATTTTACGTTTCTTTTAAAATTATATTGCAATGAATTTGGATGAAAACAATATCACATCATTATTATTAATATTATAAACAAATTCAATAAAACAATGCATCAATCAGGCATTCTTTGACAGAAAACTTCGTTTGTTTCGGTATCAGTTTTTTAAATAAGGAATTTCATGCTAATTTTAGAAAACTTCATAATTGGTTGATTAATCTTATGCGTTTTTTAAACAAATTCAATAAGCAAATGCAAATTATTGGTCACTTTTATCATTTTTTCAAACAATTATAATAAACAAATGCATTGTTGGGGCATTTGTCTACGGAAAAATTGTTTTTTTTTTTTTCGAGGTCAGACATTTTAATTAGGATCTTCATTATAAATTTAGTAACATTCATGATTAGTTGAGAAACTGTATATTTTTCTTGAAACAAATTTAATAAACAAAAATATTATCCTGAAGTTGCAGCCTTATTGAAAGAATGAAAGTAATGAGAAACTTAAAGTGAAAGGACTGAGATTAAAAAAAAAAATTTCCGTTAAAAAATGTAATGCATATGCTTAATAAAAAAATCATGTTTCCGTCTACAGATGTTCGAATATTGCATTTGTTTCTTAAATTCGATTCAAAAAATCATAAGCAATTATGATTTTAGTGAAAATTATTATGAAATTCCAAATTGAAAAGAGTGATATAAAAACATGAATTTTCCCATCAACAGATGCCCGAATAATGCATTTGTTTGTTAAATTTGTTTAATGAAATCTTAAAATTGATTATGTAATACTTCATTTTGCTGAATTTATTATGAAGATTTGTTTAAATAATTGAAAAATTATTTTTTTTAATTTTTCTATACACTATACATTCAGAAAAATTATTTTATGTATTCTAATTTGTTTCATTCATTTAAGTATTTAAAAAAAATTATTTTGTATTTTCTGTACTCTTCTGAATTCTCTAATAACTTTTTAATTCTTTGAAATATTTTGTTTTCTATGAATTATTTTGTGTTCTCTTCATTAAAAAAAAAACTGAATTCGTTTGAATTTAGTGAAATCTTTTGAACTATGCAAATACTGAATCATCTGAATTTTTTCGAATTCCTTGGACTCTTCTGAATTCTCTCATTTCTTATGAATTATCTTAATTCTCTGATTTTTCTGAATTCCCTGAATTCTTTTGAATTCTAAAAATTTTGAGTTCTCTGCATTTTTTAATTCTCTGAAATATTTTGAACTCTGTGTATTCTTTTGTATTTTTTTTTTATTATCTAAATTCTTTTCAATTCTGTGAATTGTTTTGAATACTGAGAATTCTTTTGCGCTCTGTGAGTTCTTAAAAATATCCAGAAACTATAAATGAGTTCAAACTTACTCGAAGGGTATTCTAATGATTTTAAAATAATTAAAAAATATTTTTTTTAATTCAGTTATATTGCGAGAATTAAACAAATTCAAAACAGTTTGTAGAGTTTAGACAATTTTTTAACAATTCAGAGAATTCAGCAGAATTCAGAAGAATTTGAAGAATCGGGAGAATTTCAGAGAATTTATAAGCATTAAGACAAATGAAAAGCAATGTATAAATGCAGAACAATTCAGAGAATTGATTAGAATTCAGAGGATATAAAAGACTTGCAGAAATTCAAAATAATGTAAAGGTATCAAAATAATTTTAAAAAGTTTTAAAATATGCAGTGGTCTAGTGAGAATTTAAAAATTTATAACTGTTTAAAGAGTTTAAAAAATTTCAACAGAAAGTGGCTAATTAAAAAAAGAGAGTACAAAAGAATTCATAGAATTCAAAATATTATAGAGAACTCAAAAGACTTTAGATCATTCAAAAGTCATTGGGGAATTCAGAATAATTTAGGAGAGTTAACAGAATAAAAAAGACTTAGAGAGATTCAAAATGATGCATGGTGTATTGTAAAGTTTTCAAGAGATTAAAAAAAATTTTAATGTTTTAGCATTTATTTGAATTCTACAGAATTCAAACTATTTGAAAAAAGTAAATATAATTCAACGTGTATTATAATAATTTCAAGATAATATTTAAAAACATGCAGGGTGCAAAAGAATTCACAGATTTCTAAGGAATTCACAAAAAACAAAAGAATTCTCAGACTTTAGAAGAATTTACAAAATTCAAAAGAATGTAGAGAATGTAAAAGAGAACAGAGAAATTCAGACAATTGAGTAGAATTTAAAGAATATAAAAGACTTGGATAAATTCAAAATATTGCATGTTGTGCTGTAAAGTGTTCAAGAGAATTTAAAAAAATTAAAAATAATACAAAGAAGCACAATTCTAAGAATTCTGTTGAATTCTACAGAATTCAAAATGCTCGTAGGAAGTTAAAATAATTCAACGTGCATTCTGAAATTAATCTTACAACAAATCTTTATTATTATTCTCGACTTGATTTTTTATGAGATATTTAAAGAAAAATAAAAATGTACCTTGATCACCGGGACACCTTGTAGAAGCAAAGTGGATAAATGTGAAAAATGAATGTTTTAAATAACATATTAAGGGAACCAAGACTAAATATCACATGCTCTATTCCTAACAAGTTTATTTATCATATTTTTATCTCCTTCTAAGTTAACCTGGCGTAATTAATTAACCGATCCTAACCATGAATTAGAAAGGATAATGAGATTTGTAAACGAGGCAAAATCTGTAAATAGCCCAAGGGTATTTTTGAAATAAAAAGTTTTAATTCCGAGTTCTTTAATTGGGAAAGACGGCCATCTTGTGCTATATCAGTATATCCGACGGTACGAGAAGTCTCTTGGTTCACGCAAAGCCAGCTTGGACGGCGTGGTCGACCTTGATTCATTCAAGACCCTTTTTATCTCGGAATTCGTCCCGGAAAGGACGCTGAATTTCTCAGAAGACGAGGGTCTCGCAACACACGTGAGGTTAGGTTGGACATTGGACCTAGCCTAACTAATGTTGATAGTGAAGGTTTCGCTGGTCGCATCAATGGGGCTCCATTCAGCTTCCTTCGATCGTATCGCTCGTGGATTTCGGACCAGGACATCGATCTTGGCCCCCTAATTATTCTTAAGTTGGAGAACGACCGTCTTTCCGACCTGCTCGTACACTGTCACGTAGATCGGATATGGCTCCAGATTCTCTGAGATCCCATTTCCGCAGTTATTGGTCAAGTCTATGACCATTCAGAAAATTAGTGATGGTTCAGAAGAATTTCGGAATTTCTGGAACTGGACTGGTATTTTTCATTAGAAATGCCTCGTTAGTTGGTTCGTTAGTTTCAATATAGAGAATTTGAATACAGCTTCTGATGATCTTAGTGTTCCGAACCAGCTGCAGTGAGTTCGAGAGTCTTCACCTGCAAAGGGAGTATTAGGAATATACTTCTATAGAATTCACTTTCATAGGTCTTTCTTCTGTTTTCTGTTTGTTGTTTCAAGATTACAGACAATGAAATAATACCACGATGTAGATAAAATGTATTCTTATTAGTGTTCAAAAATTACGCTTGTTAAATCTAAATGGGGATGTTACTATTAAACGTTAGGAAAAAATGGAATTATTTTGTATACAGCTCTTCCCTATGATTTTGGTTTATTAATTAAGTTTATTAGGCTGTATGAAAATACTAACTTACCGATTATAAAAAGATAAGAAAGAAAAAGATTTTGTTATGTTTTTGATTGGTTCAATATGCAGTTATTCTTCAGTCAAGTAATACTACTTTCCTGATTTGTTTAGCCTTAAGAACTAAGTTTAGTGTTGGCGTGTGCGAAAATATAAAGAGGAGGAAAGGAATATGGTTCTAGAATAGGTCTTAATTTTTTGAGATTGTGCTTTCTTATGTTTTTAGTTTCATTTATGCAGAATGTCATTAGAGACATTTACCTCACTTAACACAAAACAAGTTCTTTTGAAAAGAAGAGCTTTATTTATGATATTGATATCAGGAATACGTTTTCTGATTATCAGGTTATATTCATGTAAACTATCATGATTGCTTTGAATATTTGTATAGGCATAACTTCATAAAATTTTATTTAATGTTTATACTTTCCATTTTGTAAGTATCAGTGTTTTATTGCTGCTATTCATTTTCTCTAGTTTCGAATTTTTATTCGAAATAGCCATGAGACGAAATACATCTTATGATCTTATGTTACATTATTAGATCTTCTTTTCGTATACATATATACCATGTTTTTTCGAAATTGTTTGATGTCTAACTTCAGTCAGAGGTTATAATAACAATATTCAGCTCCAAGTCAATATATGTATAATGTAAAGCATCCATGAGGTATAAGAAGTGTTAATTTTAGAGAAATAAAACTTCAACTTCTTATAGAGTCTATCATTAGTATAATTCTATATTTTTACAAATATTTCTACGCGTTTTCTACATTTTTAGTCTTATTCGGCGGTTGCCTGTTAAATTGACTTTTTACCATATATGACAAAGCCAGCTAAACGCTGACCAAGACGTCATCATCATGTAATTTAAACCTGTAACTTGTTCCTATTGAGTCATGTCATTGTCAGAGGTTGTGTTACCTAGCATTTGTTTTTTGAATAGAATTATTTGATCATTATTGTGCGCATGCTTCCTTTGAAAAGTTTAGAGTTTTATATTATTTTTCTTTCTTAAGTTTCTCGTTTATTGAATATAATTATTTAAAAATTAGTATGAGTATGCTTCCCATTAAAAAGGTTAAAATTTTCTATCATTGCTATTTCTTTAGCGTTTATAGTTTGTTAAATAGTATAATTTAAAAATAGCGTGGGAGTTTTTTTTTTAGAAAAGGTTAGCATATTCTTTGATAAGTCTCTTTTATATTTAATTTGTTAAATATAGTTATTTAAAAATGATTATAAGTATGCTTTTTTCAGAAAAGGTCATAATATCATTTTCATTGGTATTTCTTACGTTTCTGTTTTGCTTAATACAATTATTGGAAAATGAGAATGGGTATGCTTCCTCTCAAAAAAGTTTGAATTTTCTGTCATTGGTCTCTCTTTTGCGTTTAGTTTGTTGAATCGAATTACTTAAAAATAGTGTAGGTTTCCGTCCTTCACAAAAGGTTAGGATTTTCTTAAATTAGTCTCTTACATTTGGATTGTTGAATAGAATAATTTGAAAATGAATATGTGTATGCTTTCTTCAGAAAAAGTCATAATATTATTTTCATTGTTATTTCTTACTTTTTTGTTTTGTTAAATAGAATAATTGGCAAATGAGTATGGGTATTCTTCCTATAAAAAAGATTAGAATCTTTTTCCATTGTTCTTTCTTGTGTGTTTAGTTTGTCGAATTGAATTATTTGAAAATAGTGTGGGTTTCCTTTCTTCAGAAAAGGTTAGCATATTTTTTGATTAGTTTTTCTTCCATTTTGTTTGTTAAATAGAATTATTTAAAAATAATTATGGGTATGCCTTTTTCGAAAAGATCATACTATAATTTTCACTGGTATTTTTTATGTATCGGTTTGCGTCTTTCACAAAAGGTTAGGATATTCTTAAATTAGTCTCTTACATTTAGATTGTCGAATAGAATGATTTGAAAATGATTATGTGTAAGCTTTCTTTAAAAAAGGTTAGAATTTTTTGTCATTGGTCTCTCTTTTGTGTTTAGTTTGTTGAATAGAATTATTTGAAAATAGTATCAATTTGCTTCCTTCACAAAAGGTTAGGATTTTCTTCGATTACTTTTTCTTGCATTTTGACGGTTAAATAGAATGATTTAAAAATAATTACGTGTACGTTTTATTTATTAAAGGTCATAATATTATTTTAATGGTCCACTTTTTTTCTTGTTAAATAGAATCATTGAAAAATAAGTGTGAGTATCCTTCGTATAAAAAGATTAGAATTTTCTGCTATTCCTTTTTTCAGAGAAGGTTAGCATATTCTTCAATTAGTTTTTCTTACATTTGGTTTGTTAAATAGAATTTTTTGAAAATTTGAAAATGATTAAGGTTAGGCTTTATTTTAGAAAATGTCATAATATTATTTTCATTGGTATTTTTTATGTTTCTGGTTTGTTAAATACAATTATTGGAAAATGAGTATAGGTTTGATTCATATAAAAAAGGATAGAATTTTCTATTATTGGTCTCTCTTTTCCGTTTAGTTTGTTGAATAGAATTATTGAAAAATAGCATCGGTTTGCGTCCTTCACTAAAGGTTAGGATATTCTTAAATTAGTCTCTTACATTTCGATTGTTGAATACAATGATTTGAAAATGATTATGTGTATGCTTTCTCTAGAAAAGGCCATCATAATATTTTCAATGTTATTTATTATTTTTTTGTTTTGTTAAATAGAATTATTGGAAAATGAGCATGGGTATCCTTCCCATAACAAATGTTAGAATTTTCAGTAATTTTTTTTGGGTTTAGTTTGTCGCATAGAATTATTTAAAAATATCGAGGGTTGCTTTTCTTCAGAAAAGGTTAGCATATTCTTTGATTCTATTTAACAAACCAGAAACATAAGAAATACAAATGAAAATGATATTAATTTTTATTGGTATTTCTAATGTTTCTGGTTTGTTAAATATAATGATTGAAAAATCAGTATGGGTATGATTTTTCTTTAAAACGGTCATACTATTATTTTCATTTGTATTTCTTATGCTTCCAGTTTATTAAATATAATTATTTGAATAACAGTATGTGTGTGCTTCCTTTGAAATGGTTAGATTTTTCTTTTATTTATCTTTCTTAAGTGTTTGGATTATTGAATAAAATCCTTTGAAAAAGAGTATGAGTATGCTGACCATAAAAAAGTTAGAATTTTCTGTCATTGGTCTCATTGGCGTTTAGTTTGTTGAATAGAATTATTTGAAAATTATATCGGTTTGCTGTCTTCACAAAAGGTTAGGATTTTCTTCGATTGCCTTTTCTTACATTTTTGTTAAATAGAATTATTTGAAAATGATTATGGATATGCTTTCTTTAGAAAAGGTCATAACATGATTTTCAATGGTATTTCTGATGTTTTTGGTTTGTTAAATAGAATTATTGGAAAATGAATATAGGTATGCTTCCCATAAAAATGGTTGGACTCTTTTGTGACTGGTTTCTCTTTTGTTTTTGGTTTCTGTTTTGTTTTTGGTTTCTTGAGTAGAAATATTGGAAAAAGTGTATGGGTATGTTTTTCTTCAACATTGCGACGAAACTATGGCCTGTGTATAACTATATAATTTCTAGTAGGTGTCCTTTGAACCTGAACTAAACTGCAATTAATGTCCCTGTCAGACTTCAGCACGACGTCGAAAGTACAACGCGTGACATACGGACGTAAAGCCGCCCTCACGGGGGAAATTTGGATCGTGTGAGTGCTCATGCAGGTATGAAGTGTGTGGGCGGATTTCGGGTGTATGAATGCGAGGCTTCGTGGCTGGTGGTCGTATGTGCGTTACGGTGATACGCCAAGCTTTATGGTATCGCGTACAGAGGTAGGCATGGGGGGTTACAGTCATGGCGTGGCGTATTCATTTCCATGCCAGCCTCGTAAAGCTGACTTAATTTAATGTGCCGCCCGTACATTCTCCCGCGGTTGGTAATAAAATCATAACGCCAGCGCGCGCACAAACGTGGATTATCTACGAACATGTAAATATATGATGCCTTTGCCCCAAACAGGATGCGGAGCTTCCGCTTTTCTTAGGACAATAAGGACCTCTTTGAGGCAATTGCTACAAAGTAGCAAAAGAAATTTCTGATGGGTACAATAATTGCAGGACTTCTTGTGGTATGAATGATTTTTGTAATGGGTTACTTTCAAACCCGTATGTAGGCTGGTAATCATCAGTTCATCTGGTTCTCATTTTTCTTGCAGGGTGAGCTTTCTACTGAAAGATGACTTCTTATAAAGAAGCTTATTTAAATTACGTAACAGCTCAAGAGAGGGGGGGGGGAATTTTGTTATGATTAATTATGGAAGGGGGGAGGGGATCCTTCACTCATGTACTTTTTTTCAAATTTGAAAAAACTTTCTCTGAAGATTATCCTTTTAATGTGTAGAATTTCTGAAAATAAAACCAACAATCTAAAGACCAAATTTTGATAACCACCATTATATATTTCTCATAGAGCACCCTTAACAAGGGAAAAAACAAAAAATAAATAAAAAATATTCGAGCTGGCAAGAACAGCCACGAAATCATGATGCTCTTTTTCTGACACCCGATAATCAAATGAGGGTCAAATCAATGAGGTATAATTAATTATATTTAGCACTGAGTTTCCATAAATCTTTATTTTCTTTTACTTTCTCTATTTCTGATGTGCTTATGATGGATATTAAAGGTATTTTTATAACCAGTTTGCCTTTTGAACCTCACCGGATGTTTAAGGTATGTTTGTGATGGGTTTTCATTTTAATCCTCATTTGATTCTCAGGTGTCAGACAGAGAGCATCGTGGTTTCTTTGCTGTTTCTATGCCAGCTCAGATATATATTTTTTCTTTGCCTTGATAAGGGTGCTGTATGATTGCCGAAATGTTGGTGATTATTTTTACAAATGTCTTTTTATTGCGATTTGATAATAATAAATTTAAAAAAAAAACGAAAAAAAAAATAAAAGGGAGAAGTAAGAGGATTTGCTTTCTCATTTTTCTTTCCTATTTTTAATTTTTGTCCAAAAAATAAATTTATTCTTTTCTTTTTTAGGAAATTTTTTATCTTTTTTCAAATTTCAATACGAACATTTTATGGTGGTTGTGCCCATTTGGTCGTTCAAATCTTGATTTTATTTTCAGGATTTCTGCATAATAATTTGCTTATTGGACGATAAATAAGATTTAAAATTTGATTTTAATACCATTTCAATTTGCTTAATTTTAATAATCTTTTAAGTTATAAATTTTATCATTTAGTTAAAAATGTAACAATTTTCTTTAAAAAAAATCTTTTTTGGTTACAAATTCAACTGTTCTGTTTGAAAAGTCGTCTTCTTGTGTTAAAAATTAAAATCAACTGAAATATTTTTTGGATAAGAACTATTTTTTCAGAAAATTTGTCTTTTTGATTTAAAATATCATCTTTCTGAGTAGAAAAGTTGCACCTTTTTCGGATAATAATGCAACAGTTTTGTTGAAAAATCAACTATTTCCTAGAAAATTTGTTCTTTTTGTTTAAAATTCGTAAAAAAAAGTTAAATTTTCATCTAAACCGGTTTTTTTGAATGAAAATTTAACTTTTTTTGTTGAAAAATTGTAATTTGGATTGAAAAACTCACCTGTTTTAGCTGCATTTTCATTTTTCTTTTGGAAAAAAAGTGCAACTGTTGATTGAAAATTAACAATCGTGTTAAGAAGTCGACTATTTAACAGAAAAATAACTTATTACTTACAGTTCTTATTTTTGTGTTTGAAAGAGAACTTGAATCTTCTTTGGATGCAAATTTAAATATATTTTTTTTATTCATCTTTTTTAGAAGACATTTCTACCTTCTTCAATGAAAATGCAACTCTTTGGTTGAAAATTCAACTCTTTTCCTTGGAAATTCTATTTGTTAAAAAATTCATATTGTGCTTGAAAAATTAACTGGAATCTTTTTCGGTGAAAATTGAACTACTTTTAAAAAAGTTTTGTTCTTTTAATAGAAATTTATTTTCCTTATTAGAAATTTTGATCTTTTTTAGATGAAAATGCAACTATTTAGTAGATAATTGCACTATTTTGTTGAAAAGTCATTCTTTTTAGTTAAAAATTCATCTTTTTGGATTGAAAAATCAATTTTTTTCTTATAAACTTATTTCTTATTTAAAAATTCATATTTTGATCGTGAAAAATCAACTGAACATTTTTTTTACAGAAAGTTCAACTATTTTTTTGAAAACTTATATTTTTGCTTTAAAAATACATCTGTTTTAGTAGGTTTTTTTTTATATGAAACTGCGACTTTGTGGTTAAAAATGATTCTTTATAGCTCGAGTTTCAATTATTTTGTTTGAAATATTTGGTTGAATCACTTTGTCAAGACATCATTTTTTTTGAAAATTTATATTTTTATTTGAAAAATAATCTCTTTGGTTCAAATTTCAATTATTTTGTTGAAAACAAATTTTCGTTGTTTGAAATTTCATTTTCGTTGTGTGAAAATGCATTGGTTTCGTGGAAAATAAATTTGTTTCTGACAATTTTTTTGTTTTGTTTTTTCATTAATTTTTTTTTAGAGACAATTCGTCTTTTGGCTTAAAGGGTCAACAATTCAGATAGACTTTATTTCTTTCTTGAGTGAAAAAATTGTTGTTGAAAATTCGTCTTTTTGTTTTGAGAATTCTTTTTTTTTTGTTTTAAAAATTCTTTTTTTGTGTATAAATTTCATCTTTTTCATTGAAATATAAACTATAACACCTTTTTATTGGTTATTTGTCTTTTTATGAGAAAAATTTAACTATGATGTTAAAAAATTAATTATTATTTTGAAAATTCAAGTAATTCGTTAAAAACCATCTTTTATTTTAGAGGACATTTTTTGTTTAAAATAAATTAATAAATTTGAAAATTTTCAATTCATATCTGAAGTAATGTTTAATTCCGTTTATAAAAGATTCTATGTTAAAATTATTACAAGATAAAAAGCTGATATTTGAATATTAATGATCAAGTAAAATGAAAAAGTAGTCAAGGAAAAATCAGGGAATTTTTCATGGCGGGATCAATTTCTAATCGATTTATATAGAAATGTAATTCTTTCCTTCGGAATGACTTTTTAGACCATCCTTCATTAGTTGGAAAAAGATAAGATGATGTTTTGACATTAAGATGTGGCAATAAAAATGGATATCTCTGTAGATTATGTACTGCATGATTATAATAAAGAGCCGATTTCTCGTATTAATAACAAGTCAAAGGATAAGAAATAGTCTCTCGAATTTGAAATATTACGGGAATATTCAGTGTGGCAATGCGTAGGATAAGAGCGACACTCTTACATTGAAGAAAACACGCTTGAATGTGATTCATTCATCTTTTCGAGCGAGTGGTCGGTTAGCCAGGCCCATTCACACTGAAGGCACGCGATGATCCTTCCCAGCATCACTCTGTCCGTATTACAAAAAGACACGGTGAGAGAGGTGCCAATGTTTAGCTATTAATTCTAACACTGACCAGGTAGGCAGCCTCTCAAGCCTGCTGACTGATAACTAAAAATAATTGATTCTCAAAAATCGAAAACTTTTTTTATTATTTTATTTTGCAGATGTTAACGAAAGTCTAGTAATGAAAGAAAGATAAAAGTTTTTTTTTTTAATCAAGACATAAATTCTTTCTTATTGAGGTTGCATCAGACTCGAATAATTTAAGTAGGATTAAAAAACACCCGTCTTGAAGGCGAGGTATAAAATATTTTCCTTCATTGCATAATCGAGGCAACGCATTTAACCTTGTGTACTGTAATTATAATATATTTTCTCGCACATAATTTACTTTCGTTGCTAATGAAAAAGCATCCTTATCACTATTAAAGTACACTGTGGTGCATACATGTACGTCGGAGCTCAACGAATAACTTACCGTGATTCCTCTGTGATACCTTGCAGACAGCCTATCGCCATTTACCCGCGTAAGCACAGGTAACGACCATAGTAATCGGGCGATTTACTCGAAGATAGCGTAAATATGCTCACGGCTCCTTAAGCTCGAGCACTCAAGTTTAAGAACGTCCATTACGAGGCACTCCTGCTCCCTTCATGCCCCTTAACAATTTATTTCCATTGCTTTCTGCGTTTCAGAAAATACTAACAAGAACATGTTTTTCTACAAGGAATTTTTATTACAAAAATAAAATGTACGCAGTGTTTTGATTTTACGAATTTTCCCGTCAACCCGAAATTCGGGATGAGTAGTCAAGTCTTTTGCATAAACTTGGCATAAACACGGAGAGAAGATTGGTAGAGCCGCTCACTCAACACGTACAATTGTTGCACCAATCACACAGTGAACAGTGTCACTTCTGTTTATTAGAACGGCCCCAATGATTCGGGAGGACCATTACCCCGAACAAGCGAAACCGTTTGATCAACAGTATAGTCGAGCCGTTCTGCACACGCGGTGAATCCGGAACAGTTCCGCGCTTGCGCAGCTTAGGAAAATATAGCACCCACATTCTGAAACGCTTGATCTGCGTAAGTTCGGGGTAACCAGTGTCCGAATTTAGAGTAGACGACACATCAAACCGAAGTGCACCGACTGTGTTACAACTAGCGCAACGGTTTTACCTATTTTTTATCCGTGTCGACAGAACCTTGATTTTAATATTAGTTCATTATTCCTGAAGTCAATATATTTTCAAATAAATTAAAATTGCACGACACTGTACGGAGAAAAAATATTAGATGGTTTGACTATCTGGATTGTCAACAATGGGTGATCAGCTTGAATATATTTATTCATATATTGGCACATTTGAAATACCGACGTCACGTGACTGTTTTGGTATGTGATCAAATTAGTTGGATGAATTTATTTATTTGCTTAAAGGGGGTCAAATTAACATTCTAACGATATACTTATGCGTGTAGTCCAAATTTGTATTAGAATTCTCAGACGTAAAAAGAAAATGAAATAAAAATATAACTGCTTCACAAAAATCGTTTTGGAAGTTCTTTTAATTTCGTAAGCAAAGCCATGTTCTCAAAACGCCACAGTTTTAAAAAGTTCACAGTGAAATAAAATAAATAAAATAGAATATTTAGCTTAAAATAAATACTCGTAGAAATATTTCGAATCTTTGGCGAACTCGAGGGCGAAGTAACATTTTACACTTTAACTAAGCATTCGTAACACCTCAGGGAAGGAAAAAAATTTAAATGCACAATCAAGTATACAGGGGTTCAAGCTCCTTAGTCTTTGAAGAATCCCTCTCCCAGTTCTGGAAAAATACTAAATCAAAATTTCGTTCCTTCTAAATTTGTTAACAAAATTTAAAATGTCCTTTCTATTTAGAAAACAAATTAAAATTTTCTCTCTACCAAATCAGTTAGAAATTGGGAACAAAGATTTCATCTTATCCAACTCAATTAAATATGAAGAATTTTCCTTGATGAACCTTCTAAATTTAACGATACAACGAACAATTTATATAAAATTACTTAAAATTGTAAATATTTAAAACTGAACCTTAAACTTCTCAAATAATAATTTTCAAATTAAAAACTTTTTTATAATTAAATTCTTTAAAGTGATTTATGCTTTTTAAAATTCGATAATATTAGTTGCCAATTATAAATCTCCAATTTAAACTTCTTCATGAATTTAGATCTGGGCCCCGTGAGTCTTATCAAATCGTATATTTCGACGTCACTCATCGCCGATTCCATTATCTGAAAAAACATTAAAAACAAGTTTCCTCTTCAACTGAACAAAAATGAGTTAAAATGTCCCTCACCAAATTCAGAAAAAAATGAAAATGCAATGTTTCTCCCTCTTTTTTCAGATCCCACTTTCAAAGAAATTGAAAATAGTATTCTTCAGGCTAATGAAACGGTATATGAATGTATACACATTTCGACTTACAAAAATAGTAGATTATGAACCTAGGCAGTAAAGTTGAACTTTATACGAGGATGCAGAATTTAACTTCTCAGTCAAAGGCCAGGACGATAAAACAGCATCCGAGTATAAAAATAACTTTAGTGCCGTGGTGCATACGATACTTTATCTGAAATAGGTAGAATAAGTACCCTTTTTCTGTAAAATGGTGCTTGATTGTACTACGTACGAATGCGCGTGGGGCGACGTTATGAGCCCAAAATCCACTTCTTAGCTTAAATTAGTTTTAAAATGAATTCTCACTCGCTTCTTCCCCCTTGCTGGCACTTTACGTGCCGCTCACGGCGGTACAATGAAGTGCTATTTCACTGCCGCACCGCGGACATAAAACAGCGCTTATTCTGCCTATTTCAGATAAACTCCTTTTTTAAAGTCTTAATATTAATTAAACTTACTTCTAGTAATATTTTCATTGTTTCTTCGCTAAAATTCTAAAATTTTATCTTCTTCAGGTACCTGTAGGTTGACTGTTCACTCGCCATATTTTCTAGCACAAAAAAAGTAAGGACATTATAAAACTAATCTAACGTAGACTAATTAATATTAAAATAAAGTATACTTACGACTATTTACCTATTATCCAAAAGGGCCTGAACTATGCATGAGAAAAGATCTGAAAAAAACACTCACATTATTTCCACTTTGGTATACCAGAGGTTATGTCCAGATTGACAGAAATGGCGCACTGATGCTTGGTACCGTAATGGTCACGTGATATTTCAATTTGCGCGCGCATTTCAATGGTTGACAATCTTAGATTGTCAGTCTGACATTTCGAAAATGATCCAATAGACTATAAAATTATAATCTGACTGACTATTGGGAATGGTTAAACTGCGGAGTTTAAAGTCTTTATCAGATAATAAAAATAAGTCTTAATCGGAAACAAAGGGTTTTAGATGGCATTGACATATTATACGGTGAAAAAACACATTTTTTGACAGAAATATGTTTCTAAATAAAAAAACAATTATTTTTCTATTTATTATGATTTTCGAAAGATTATAAACTTAAATGGACTTATTTTCAAGCAAAAATAAACTCAAAGTAAATTTTGATTAATGTACACATGAAATATTTGCTATTTCAAAATCGGATCTAAAAGGTTAGAATCCGTATTTAAATTACAATCGACTATTAATCGTATTCTTTGCATAATCTGGATGAAATTGGTTG